>NC_081426.1:36235324-36595324 GCF_949786415.1 Peromyscus eremicus
AATAGGTCAGCATTAAGCTTGAACAAAATGTGATGACTAATTAGGAAGTGAAGAGTAAGCCATGGACGACAGATCCTGATTGTGGTAATGGTTATTAACATACTTACTGGAACAAATGCAGCTGCAAGCCATACCGTCAGGTTGACAAAACTGGACCCACATATCTTGGTCTTAGGCAGTTTAATTCTGGCTGGAACGGTCATCTATGGGGGAATTAGGGGTCAGTGGCAAAAAAGACATGAACATTCTTAGACCTTGCTCTTTGAGAGCTTGTAGCTCCCAGGTTTTCTTCAGTCTTAGGTCTGAGCTGAATCTTGCTTTCCTTTGGGCATATGGTAATGGCAAATGTTGGACATAACACAGGGTAAAAGGCAGCTCCTCTTTTCAGATGGTAAGGCAAAGAGCAGGAACTTAGTGCGTATTTGTGTAATGGATGACTAGCAGCCTGGACATTCAATCGGTCATGTATGACGATGGGTGTAGAACCAAAATACGTTAAGCGTTAATCTCCACTTCAACCCTCATCCCTCTATAGACAAGTTTGGTCATTTTTCAGTGTCATTATTATTCCAAACCTAAAGTTCAAAGAAACTGTCCCACACAAATGTTCTTGGGATATGGAGAATGAGTCTGATACTGGTGAGTGTGTTGGTTGCCTGTTTATTAAATCATTAATTAATCCTGTGTGCTTGTGAGCACACACACACACACACACACACACACACACACACACACACACACTCCTTTACAGACGGGATCTCATCAGGCAGCTCCAGTTGAATTTCAGCTCCTTTCTCAGCTTCTAAAATGCTGGGATTCCAACCTGAGCCACTGCACTTGGTTGCCAGCTGATATACATTAAATACTTAATGAAAATATAGCTCAGGCATTTCCTAAGACTGAGTGAGGAAGTTAGATAATAACCACGTACATAAATAGATAACCAAGATCCCATTTTCTAGATATTACACATGCCACAATGAAGTAAATCATAGTAATAACACTGAAAAAATGTGACAACTATGAAATATGATGAGTTACACATCATTTAAAACATTTACTTGTGTATTTAAACCTCACCACCGCCCTAAATGATAGGTATAATTATTGTGTTTTCCTTTACAAGGGAAATAGTGGCACAGAGCTGGGAAGGAGTAGGAAGGCTTCCGTTATTTTAGTAACAAAGTCTAGGAAGAGGTCCCTGGGAGGTGACATTCAGGCAATAGTCAAAAGTATGTTTCCTGTGTATCTTTAGAATGCAGACTTCCCTTTCTACTCTCCCCTTCTCTGCACCACTACTGTTTGGTGAAGGTCACCAAATTGCTTATCGTCCTTGCAAACGTCTTCTTCCTGGGTGCCCTTCCCAAAGCCTGAAGTGTGGCAGGACCTAGAAGTGACAGACAGACTGGCTAGGTGTATTTGGTCTGCTTACTTTGCTGTGGACTTTTTTTTTTTTTTTGTATGTAGGCGACTGACACTCTTGGAGTCTGAAGGACACAAAACTCAGACCTGTAGGATGACATGGCAAAGGGCAATGACTCATCACATGCATTTGCCCATCAAGAGGGTGGTTATGTTTCCTGTAGTCCATCAGATATTGTTAGGCTGTTTGCTGTGGGAAGGGACAGAATACGACTCAATGGTGGCAGCAGGAATCAGAACAATCTCTTCTGTGCACAGGGCTTAGTGACTTTCACAGTCTTTTGCTTCCACTATCTATGGAACCTACCTGGGTCCTCCAACAGTCTTGCTGAGTGGAGATTGTTATCCATGATACAGAGACCAGTGACACAGAGGCTGAGCTGCTCCAGAAGTTTGGTCAAGTTTAGTGGGGACAAAGCAAGTCAGTGCTTACACTTTTGCGGGTGATGAAAAACCTGTTAATCATATAACTTCGATCTATAGAAATATGTTTTATAACTGTGAAAATAGTCACTACCACAGCAATTGTTTAATTTTCGCAGTTCACCCTGTACCAGTGTCTTGATCTGTTCTGACTGCTGTTAGAAAATACCACAGAGCATGTGGTATGCAAACAACAGACATTTTTCATTGTCTTTAGACTGGGAGGATGAGATGAAGGAGCAGGCAGATTTTGTGTCTGGGAAGGTGTTTGCTAATGACATCTCCATTAGGTCCTTACTATTGGAAGAGGTGAAAGGTCGCTCTTGGTCCCCTTTAATAAGGGAACTGATTTCATCCACCAGACTTCCTCCTCCATTACTTAATCATCCTTCAAAGACACCGCCTTCTAATACCATCCACTTGGTGACTGAGATGGCTAATCTTGACTGTCAATTTGATAGGATTAAGAAATGCCTAGGGAGTCAGTGCAGCCTACGTCAGGGTGTATCTGTGATGGCTTCTCCAAGGATCCCGAGGAGGGCTCTGACCTAATGAATGGCTTAATCCCCCAGTGAATCCATAATCTGATGGAGATATATTAGGAAACTGTGAAAGGTAAGAGGTGAGGTCTAGTTGGAGGAAGTAGATTACCTGGGGTTAAGGAGAGGGGTACGGGAGGGAACATGTCCCTGGATGTTATATCTTGCTCTGGCCTCTTCCTAGGAACCAGGATGTGAAGATTTTCCTTCAGTACATGTTCCTGCTGTGATAATTTCTGACCAAGCACACAGGGCTAAGAAACCATGGATTAAACCCTTAGCAACTGAGCCAAACATACCTAAGTTCCTTTTAGTTGTTTCTGCCAAGTGTTTGCTTCACAGTGCTGGGAAAAATGACTTAAAGGGCGAGGATGTTCACATATGAACACTGAGGACACAAATATCTGCATCATAGATTCCTCTTCTGGAGCATCCACTCCAAATTCATGTCTGTCTTACATTAAAAATACATTCGTTTCGTTTCAGTACACCCCCGCCCCTGCAAAGTATCCACCAATTCCAGCACCAACTTTAAAGTCCCAAGTCTCATTTAAACATGATATTTAGACATAGAACATGTGATTCTCAAGATGTGATTCACTAGGACATAATTTTCCTACCAGCTGTGAAGCTGTAAAATCATACAAGTTATGAGCTTCCAAAACACAGTGGTGAGATGGTACAGGACAGGGATTGAGATGATAGGTTCTGAGTGAATCCTAAACCTTCAGACTGGAATCATCTGTCCTTGGAGTCCTACTGGGATCATTGTCCTAGTGCTGTGGATTTGGGAAACCCAGCCTATATGGGTCTGCTAGGTATTGCCTAGTAGGCCATTCTGGGCTGATCTCTAGAGCAGCTCTCTTCCTGTATCATGACCAAGGCTCTAGATAGTTCCATCGCTCTCAGTTTTTTAAGTAGCCATGCCCTTTTATACATGTTCTGTGTCCTGGCAGATACATCTCATGGAGGCTGCTGAGGTTTGCTTAGGTGCCTTCTACACCTGGGCACTTTGGAGCCACAGCTGTAGTGGCTGAGGGTTGTATGTAGGGAGAAGAGCTTTAAGGAGGGGCCAGGCAGCCCATGCTAAGTTTCTATGGGTACCATTGCCCTTTTTAATAATTGATTCTGTCTTCCAGGCCTTAGATCTCTGGGTCTGAAAAGGTATGAACAGCTCTAACAATCTTTGAAATACCTTTGAGGTAATTATTCCATTGTCTTGGACAATAGATCCTGGGTAATCCATATTAATCTTTTAATTAAAAGGTTGCTTGACCCTAACTTCGTTCTGTGTTTGATGGTTCATTTTTTTGAGTATGGAGAGACTGTGGCTTTTCTAATCTTTAAACTTTTCCTTTCTTATGATTAAAAATTCTTTCTTTAAATCGTTTTTCTCTTCTTGTATTTTTCTAGAAACATTTAGGAACAGCTAGACTGCACCTTCAACAACTTGCTTAAATATTTCTTCAGCCAAATATCCCATTTCATCATTTGAAGGCTTTACCTCCCACAAAGCATGGCTAGTCATGTTTATGAAACTTAATATTTTTGCACGGTGATGGTCTCTCCTTTAGTTTCCAGTGGGATCCCCATCCCTGTCTGAAACATCATCAGGATGGCCTTTACTATCCAGTTTATACCACCATCCCATTCAGAGCCATTTAAGTATCTTCTAGGGAGACAGAGGCTTCTCTGTGGCTCTTTTTTCTCCATCCTGGGTCCTCATAAGAATTACATTTAACAATTCTTTTAAAGTAAAGTCATCTTTTTCTAGCATGCACCTCAAAATATTCTAAGCTTTTCCTATTACCCTGTCCTGAAGCTGCTTCCCTATTGTTAGCTATTTGCTACATTATCTCCACTGTTTTGTTTTGTTTTTCCCTGTGGTTCTTCACTGTTTTGTTTTGAGACAGGATTTTATTATCCAGGTTGCTAGGGAAAGACATTCCATGCTCCTACTCAGTGTTGGACCCTGTTGGCAAGATGTACCTGCTGGTGAAATAGTGGCATGATGGTTATGAGGGTAACCAACTCCATTCTGATTGGATACAAAGTCTGCTGCATAAAAGGGATTTAGTGCCCGGCACTGAAAACCTTGTCAGAAGCCCATGGATCTGGAGATCACAGGCTTCAGTGGGAAACCTAATGTTGTTTTGTTAAATTGTCATGCTGTCAAACTGCATTAGAAATATTTATGTTTATACCCATAGATTTGTGTTGCTCTTAACTTCAGTTAGAGAAACTTTTTTTTTCTAGTGGGTAGTGGTGGATAAGAAAGACGAATAACTGATCAAAAAGCTGAATGTATGTAACCTTGGATGTTCATCTGTAGATGGGTCACCTTCTTCCATCCAAGGCTCTGGGAACTTCATGAAAGAAGTGGGAGGAAAGAGCTGGTGGATGGGTAGGAGATCTGTGAGTTGCTGACTTCTGGATGTGATATAGCTATTGCATTGCATCAGCTCACAGAAGTGGTGGTGTCTTAGGGTTTCTATTGCTGCGATGAAATACCATGACCAAAAAGCAAGTTGGGGAGGAAAGGGTTTATTAGGCTTACACTTCAGTATTGCTATTCATCACTGGAGGAAGTCAGGATAGGAACTCAAATGGGGCAGGATCCAAGAGACAGGAACTGATGCAGAGGCCATGAAGGGAAGCTGCATACTGGCTTGCTTCCCATGTCTTGCTCAGTCCACCTTCTTATAGAACCCAGGACCAACAGCCCAGGGGTGGTACCACCCACCATGGGCTGGGCTTTCCCCATTGATCACTAAACAAGAAAATGCCTTACACCTGGATCTCATAGAGGCATTTCCTCAACTGAGGCTCCTTCCTCTAATGATTCTAGCTTGTATCAAGTTTGACACATAAAACCAGCCAGTATAGGTGGTTACCCACACAAACCTGCATAAGGCAACCCAGTCAAAATTCTAGCGTGGATGGGGGAGGGCAAGGCTTCACTTCTATTAGTGGAGTGATTGGCTGTTGTGTGATATTTTGTTTGTGTTCTGACAAATAAAGCTTGCCTGGAGATCAGAGGGCAGAATTATCCACTAGTTAACCATAGATGCTGGGCAGTGGTGGCTCACACCTTTAATCCCAGCACTTGGGAGGCTCATATTTTAATCCCAGCACTTGGGAGTCTCATACCTTTAATCCCAGCACTTGGAAGATGGAGACAGGAGTAAAAGGTGGTTAGAGACAGGATCTCAGCCCCATCAGTCAAAGGATCCAGAGGGGTAAAAAGCTCCTTTGCATCTCTGATCTTTCAGGTTATTATCCTGACATCTAACTCCTGGTTTTTATTGATAAGACTAATTAGGTTCATGCTTCAATTGGCTGTTGATGTCTGCTGAAGGACATGGATGATGTAGGTTGCTTGTGTCCCAGCTTATGGCCACATATCTGTGTGCATATGAGCAACACTAATTAGAAGAGAACATGAAATTGGAGGAAGATGGATTGAGAGGGCATTAGGATGAATGAGGTGGAGAGAGGAAGTAGTAGGTGAATCTGATCAATATACATTGTATAAATATATACATTTATATAAACATTCAAAGAATAAAATATTACTTTAAAACAGGTCTGGAGAGATGGCTCTGTGGTTAAAAGTATGTACTTCCCTTGAGGAGGACCCATAGTTGATTCCCAGAACCACATCAAGTGGCTCACAGTTGCCTATAACTCCAGCTCCAGAGGGATGCATTGCTTATGGCCTTCATGGACACCCCCACACACAGGCATGCACACATACACATAAGTAAAGATGTTAGAAAAAGCACAGGGACAAATAGCCAAACGAATGGAAACACATGAACTATGAACCAATGGCTGAGGAGCCCCCAACTGGATCAGGCCCTCTGGATAAGTGAGACACTTGATTAGCTTGATCTGTTTGGGAGGCATCCAGGCAGTGGGACCGGGACCTGTCCTCAGTGCATGTGCTGGCTGTTTGGAACCTGGGGCTTATACAGGGACACTTGGCTCAGCCTGGGAGGAGGGGACTGGACCTGCCTGGACTGAATCTACCAAGTTGAACTCAATCCTCAGGGGAGTCTTTGCCATGGAGGAGATGGGAATGAGTGGTGGGCTGGGGGGGACGTGGGGGGGGGAGGGGGGATAACAAGGGAATCTGTGGTTGATATGTAAAATTAAATTAAATTATTAAAAAAGAAGACTCTAATTATTCAGATCTTAAAACAAAATAAAACAAAATCCCATGAGAAATGTATTTGTGAAAGTTTAGGAGGCCAGGATGTCTAAGGTCTAGGTGCTGGCAGATTTAGCGTGTGGTGAGGGCCCACTCTCTGGTTCATATGTGACACATTGCTGTGTCCTGAAATGGTAGAGTAGATGATAAATCTATCTTGGGCTTTATTTATTTTTTCCTTTTATTGAAGATAGATTTTTTTCTAACATACTATCACATGTCTCTAGTTATGATCCCTTCCCCCTTCTCCTCCTAGTTTCTCCCTACCACCCCTCCCATTTGAACCTACTCCCTTTCTCTGTTTTATTAGAAAACAAACAGGCTTCTAAGGGATAATAATAAAAAATAAAAGATAGTAAGATAAAATAAAAAGCTAACACATTGAAATAGGACAAAATAGACAAAAAAGAAGGAAAAGTACCCAAGAAACAGATACAGATGCAGAGACCTACTTGTTTGCACACTCAGGAATCCTATAAAAACACTAAACTGGAAGCCATAATATATATGTAAAGGACCTGTAGGGTAAAAGAGAAAATATTTAAATGACATAAAATAAATATAAAAAATAAAAATAAAAATTTTAAAGGGAAAAACCCTGACACAACCTTATGAGACAAGGACCCTCTAAAGATACCATTGAGTTTGTTTTCTGTTGGCCATCTGCTACTAAAAATGCAGCCTACTCTAAAGAATGGTTTGTTTCCCCTGCAGAAAACTAAAATTTCATTTTAAGTTATTATCAATTGGAGATAACTTCTGGGTTAGGGATAGGGGCTAGTATCCACTTCTCCTTTCAGCTCTAAGACCTCATCTGGTGCAGACCCTGTGCATGCTGCCCCAACCTCTGTGCCTTCATATGTGTATCAATCTTATGGATTCAGAGGGCCTTGTGTTCTTGGTGTCCTCCATCTCCTCAGGCTCTTACACTCTTCCTGACTCCTCTTCCGTAGGGTTCCCAGAGCCTGATGGGAGGGATTTGATGAGACATCCTGTTTAGGGCTGAGTGTTCCAAGGTCTCTAATTATCTGCATAATGTCTGCCTGTGGATCTCTGTATTTATTCCCATCTGCTGCAGGAGGTTGAGCAAGGCACTGATCTATGAGGATAGTGGAATGTCATTAGGAGTCATTTTATAGCCTTTTGAAAAGAACAATATTTGGTTTTACTCTAGGTCCCTGGGCTATCTCACCTCAGGTTCTGGATCATTCAAGCAGTGGCAGGTTTGGGTTTCATCTCATGGAATGGGCCTTAAGTCAAATCAGATATTGGTTGGCTACTCCCACGAGCAGTGTGCCACCATTGCTCTAGCATATCTTGCAGACAAGACAGCATTGTAGATGAAAAGGTTTGTGACTGGGTTGGTAATTACATTTCTCACTTAGTAGCATGCAGACTACCCTCCTGTACCAAAGACACTAGCATATAGGGGTGAAGGCTCTGTATAGGCACCAGCCGAAAGTCTCCATGTTCAAGGAGTTGTGCGAGTGTTGTCTTCAGTAATGGGGCCTTGCCTTCAGTTTGTGGAGAGAAACCTATATATAGTTTTGGCAATATTGTGGGTTGTTTGGGGGTTCCTATGGGACCATTTTGTCATCTAAATTAGATGTAACCCAGTTCCAGTACTGAAAGTTTCATTTGGCGACAAGAGATGGTCAATTGGAGCTCTGTCTCCCTCATTATGTGGTGATTTCATTTAGATCTCCTTCATATAAGTATATATTTTAGTGAGCTTCTACTGTATTAAGTTCCTATGCAACCCTTCAAATGTCCCTTAGTCTTAGCTGTCTCTCCCAATATTCACGCCCTTGGCCCCGTCTTCCCTTACTTTCTCCATTTGATCCTTCAGTTCCAGTCTCCACCCATCCATCAATAACTATTTATTCTATTTCCCTTTCCTAGGAGGTCAGTCTGCCTGCCTCCTCACTCCCTTATTGTATACCTAACCTTTGTGATTCAATAGGTTGTAGCTTGGTTATCATTGACTTAACAACTAATATCTCTATATAAGCAAATACCAAATTTGTCTTTCTGTGTCTTAGTTACCTCATCAGGATGATTTTTTTTTCTAGTTCCATCCATTTACCTGCAAATTTCACTTTGATTAATATCCCACATTTTCTTTATCTATTCTTCTGTTGAGGGACATCTAGGTTGTTTCCATTTTCTGGCTATTATGAACAGAGCAGCTGTGAACATGATTGAGAATGTGTCTCTGTGGTAGCGTGAAGTGTCTTTTAAGTATATGCCCAAGAGAGACATAGCTGAATTGAAGTAGATCTGTTTGCATCTCCTTGAGGAACTGCTACAGTGATTTCCATAGTAGCTGTAAAAGTTTGCACTCCCACCAGAAATGGTGGAGTGTTCCCATTACTCCACATCGTCACCAGCATGCGCTGTCACATGTTATACTGATCTTAGCCATTCTGACTGATGTAAAATGGAAGTTTTTTTTTTTTTTTTTTTGGTTTTTCAAGACAGGGTTTCTCTGTGCAGTTTTGGTGCCTGTCCTGGATCTTGCTCTGTAGATGAGGCTAGCCTTGAACTCTCAGAGATCCGCCTGACTCTGCCTCCCGAGTGCTGGGATTAAAGGCATGTGCCACCACTGCCTGACCTTAAAGTAGTTTTGAGTTGCAGTTCCCTGATGACTAAGGATGCTGAAAATTACTTTAAATGTTTCTCAACCATTTGAGTTTCCTCTTTTGAGAATTCTGTTTAGATATATACCCTGCTATTTAATTGGATTATTTATTTTCTTGATACCTAGTTTTTTGAGTTCTTTATATATTTTGGATATTAGTCCTCTGTCAGGTATGTAGTTGGTAAAACAACAACAACAACAACAACAACAACAACAACAACAACAAAACCCTGCTGCTCTGAACACTGCTGCTTTGTCTGAATGACAGTTTCCTTTGCTGTGCAGAACCTTTTCAGTTTCATGAGATCCCACTTATTAATTATTGATCTTATTGCTTGTGCTAATGGTGTTCTGTTCAGAAAGTTGCTTCCTGTGCCAATGAGTTCAAGGCTATTCCCCATGTTCTCGTCTATCAGGCTCAATATATCTGGTTTTATGTTGAGGTCTTTGATTAGTTTGGAATTGAGTTTTGTGCAGGGTGGTGCATATGTAGACATTCAGTTTGACCAGTACCACTTACTGAAGATGCTGTCTTTTTTCTAGTGTGTATTTTTGGCTTCTTTATAAAAATCAGGTGTTGATAGGTGTGTGGGTTTATATCTGGGTCTTCAATTTGATACTACTGATTAATGTGTCTGTTTTTGTGCCAATACCATGCTCTTTTTACTATATCTCTGTAACACAACTTGAAATGCCAGAAGTTTTTCAGATTTAATATTTTCTTTGTTCAATGTGTCCATTTCTTATATTGTGTCTTTAATGCCTGAACACAACATGAAATGGGAGATGGTGATGCCTCTAACAGTTCTTATTGTTCAGAATTGTTTTAGATATCCCTTTTTTCCCTTTTTCTTTTGTTTGTTTCCATTATGAAGGTGAAAACTGTCTTTTTAAGATATATAAAAGGTTTTCTGGGTACAGTAGTCTTGGTTGGCATCTGTGGTCTCTTAGAGTCTATAGCAATCTGTCCAGGGCCTTCTGGTTTTAGAGTCAGCATTGAGAAGTCGGATGTAATTCTAATAGGACTGTTTTTATATGTTACTTAATCTTTTCCCCTTGCAGCTTTTAATATTCTTTCCTTGTTCTGTAATTTAGTTTTTTGATTATTATGTGCTGAGGGGACTTTCTTTTCTGGTCCAGTGTGTTTGGTAGTCTGTATTCTTCTTGTACCTTGATAGGCACCTCCTTCTTTAGGTTAGGGAAATTTTCTTCTATGATTTTGTTGAAAACATTTTCTGGGCCTTTGCCCTGGTTTTTTTCTCCTTCCTCTATTCATATTATTCTTAGACTTGGTCTTTTCACAGTGTCCTAGATTTCCTGAATGTTTTGTGCCGGAAGTTTTTTAGGTTTAACATTTTCTTGGTCTAATATATCCATATCCACTATGTCTTTAATGCCTGAGATTCTTTCTTCTATCTCTTGTATTCTGTGGTGAGATTTGCCTCTGTGGTTTGTGTTTGAGTTCTTAAAGTTTTCATTTCTGAATTTCCCCCAGTTTGGGTTTTCTTTATTGATTCTCTTTCCACTTTCAAGTCTTGGACTGTTTTATTCATTTCCTTCTATTGTTTGTATGTGTTTTCATAGATTTATTTAAGGGATTTATTAATTTCCTCTTTAAGAACCTCTATCATATTCATAAAGGCTATTTTAAAGTCTTTGTGTTATGCTTCAGCTGTGTTGAAATACTCAGAGTCTACTGTGGTAGGGTTGCCTGGCTCTAGTGAAGACATATTGTTCGAACTGTTATTATGTTTTTAAGCTGGTGTCTAGGCATCTGGGATTGGGAAGACTATAATTCTAGGTGCTGATATGTGGTCTTATTTTGTTGGGTAAGGTTTTGTTCCAAGATTTCTGTCACCTTTTCTGGTTCTTAGGGGGTTATGGTAGTTGCATGTTGCCTAGTAGGGAATTCTTCTGTGAACACTGGGGGTTCCTAGTGAAATGTGTTGTTAGGTATTGGGAGCTGACATTTAGTGATGGGGACGTGCTAAGGGGGTCTACAGGAGGGAGGAAAGCAGGGTGTTCACCAGAATCTGCTTAGCACCTTGGGAATGGGCACAGAGAGTGAGGAGAGGCCAGACTAGGTAGTCTGCTAAAGAGTTGGGGGTGAGATTTTGGGGGGGGTTAGATTTAGAGAAAAGGGAGAGGAAAAGATCCATAGTTAGGCTACTTGCTTTCTTAGTTGGGTTCCTAGGTGATGCCTGCTGTATTTAGAGATTGGAATAAAGGGATGAGTGTGGGGAAGGAAGGTTGGAGAAAGAGATCTATGTGATCCACTGGAGATATGGTCAGGTAGGGAGGCAAGGCTGCAGCAGGTAGTCTGCTACAGAGCTGGATATGAGATTGGAGGATTGGATTTTGAGGAGGGGAAGTAGAAGTGAAGATCTGCAGTTAGCCTACCTGATTTCCTGGCAGGGTGGTTGGCCAGTTCCCAGAGAGTGCCTGCTGGTGTTTGGGGCTGGAATAATGTGATGAGTTGTGGGGAGAAAGTTGGAGAAGAAGGTCTAAGTGAACTATTTTGGATGGGGGTTAGAGAGGAAGGGGACAGAACTGGGATGAGACTGGGGGATTGGATTTGGAGGAAAGGAGGGACAGTTGAAGATGTAATTAGCCTCCCTGATGGGCTTCATTTATAAAGGGATTAATCTTGTTCCTGATATTTGCTCCATTATCTAATCATCTCCCAGAAACTCCAAGGTCCTAATATCATTGCTTTGGGGGACTAGGATTACAGCATGTAAGTTTTAGGGGAACAAAGACATCCAGAAAGTATCAGTCAAGTTCTGAATCCACAGCTTTGTATTAAAAAAAAATATGTTCAGTCTTGGTCTATACTGCATGAAAACACTTGCCATAGTTTCTAGCATGGGGGAAGCCCTTAGCCAATGTTAACTCTGTTTTTGGACAGGAGGAAATTAAGGCCTGGAAAAGTTGGAGTGTCCAAAGTTGCAGGGCCAGGAAGTTATTTGGGCTGACTACAGGCTACATGGTCATGCGGTCTAACTCTCATCCACAGTACACATCTCTAACCTGCATCATAGTTAGCATCCTCATCTCCAGCTCCTGAGGGTAAGTTTGGAGACAGCACTTGCTAACTTTTAGATGTTAACAGTTTGTGTCTAAAGAGCATCTTCAGTTCTCATTTGAACTGCTACTTGATACTGGAGCTTTGGATCTCCAACTCTGCAGATATCACTGGGGCTGTGGTCAACTCACTCTGGAGAGGTTGAAGATGTGGGCCTATGGAAGAAGAAACTTTCCCCCATGTTGCCTGGGAAATGTATACTTTTTAAGAGTTGAGAGAAATCCATCCTCATGAACTAGGTGGGATTTGAAATCCAAGCTGTAAGTGTTTTCTGTTTTGCCAAAATTTTGTGCATGAAGCCTAAGTAGACGGTGTCTTGGCATTGTCCCATCACTACTCCAAGTTGTAGCTTTATGTTCTCTTTGCCTCATTCCACAAATATTCTATCTGTTCAGCAACATAGAGGAAGCAAATTGGGGAGGGGGGACCTGGAGTCTATTTCAGATGTTACAAAGAAAGGACAGATGCTTCCTAGGGTGCAGTCTCATCAAGGTAGGACTTCAGTCAGGCCTTCCCTTGGAAGACACTGAGCTTTTGAAAGAAGATTGAAATATAGGTTAGAAAGTGAGGGTAATGAAGGTCAATGTGAGATAAAGCAGTCATTTCAGACAAACTGGAGACCTATGTCTTTAGCAGAGGAAAGGGTGATATCTTAGGATTCTCATTGCTGTGATGAGACACCACGACCAAAGCAACTTGAGAGAAAAGGGTTTATTTGGTTTACACTTCAACTGCACTGTTCATTGCTGAAGGAGGTCAGGACAGAACTCAAACAGGGAGACAGGAGCTGACACAGAGGGCATGGAGGAGTACTGCTTTTTGGCTTGCTCAGCCTTCCTTCCTTCGTTCCTTCATTCATTCATTCCTTCCTTCCTTCCTTTCTTCCTTTTTTAGTTTTAGAGACAGGGTTTCTTTGTGTGTAGCCTTCGCTGTCCTGGAGCTCTCTCCATTGACCAGGCTGTCCTCAAACTTACAGAGACCCTCCTGCCTTTGCCTCCAAAGTGCTGAGATTAAAGGTGTGTGCCACCACCATCCAGCTTTTTTTTCAGCCTGCTTTCTTCCCCTTTTTCTTCATTAAGAAATTTTCTACCTACTCTACATACCATCCACAGATCCCACCTCCTCACTTCTCCCACCCCCCAGCCCTCCCTCCCAAGCCACCCCACATCCCCACATCCCCCAAATCAAGGTCTCCCATGGGGAGTCAGCAGAGCCTGGCACACAGAGCCTAGGCAGGTCCAAGCCCCTCCCCACTGCACCAAGGCTGTGCAAGGCATCACACCACAGGCACCAGATTCCCAAAAGCCTGCCCATGCACCAGGGATAAATCCCACCCCCCTGCCTGGGTGCCCCCCAAACAGTTCAAGCCAAACAACTATTTTCTGTATCCAGAGGGCCTAGTCCAGTTCCATGAGTCAGCCTGCTTTCTTATAGAACTGAGGCCCACCAGCCCTGGGATGGCACCACCCACAGTGGGCTGGGCCCTCCCCCATCACTCACTAATTTAAGAAATGCCCACAGGCTTACCTATAGCCTGATCTTAGGGAAGCATTTTCTTAGTTGAGGTTCCCTCTTCTCAGATAACTTTAGCTTGTGTCAAGCTGACATAAAACCATCCAGAATAGATGACTCTTCACATTTTTGCTGATCTTTTGCTTGCTCTTTGTTTGCTTGTGGCTCCAACATGGGGCATGCATGTGTTCCTTCCATGAGAAGGCAACACCTATAGCATCATCAAAGAAGATGATGGGACACTTTGTGTGTCATGAGGCAGCAATAGGACTCATTGGCATTGTTGTGTGCTGTCATAGCTCATTTAGGCTTCTATAACAAAAACACCTAGATTGGGTAGCTCATATACGACAGAAAATTATATCTCACAGTTGTGGAGAGGAGACTGGGTAGTCCAAGATCAAGGTGCCAGCAGATTTTGGGTGTGAAAGGGTTGGCTTCTTGATTTGTGGATGATACTTAAAAATTATAATTCCACATTCATGTAGTAGAAGGGATGAGGGGACTCCCAGGATCTTTTTAAACCCCATTCACAGGGCTCTACTTGAATGATTTGGTCAACCCTCAAGAGTCCTCAGATCCTGATACTATTATTGTTGTTAGGATTTCAATATATGAACTTTGGAGAAACACAAACATTCAGCCTGAAGATTTCATTTATTGCGTGCCCAGAACAATGGTGAACATTTTGTCTATCATCAAGTTCTGTTTACTGCTCCCTTCATCTAGGAAGCTACAGGGAGACCCAGAGAAATGTCACAAGCTTCAGGTCATAAGCAAGTTAGCACTGGACTTACTTCTAACCCCACATGTGCTGGATTTCAATCCTTCTCTTTCTTGAGCTTTGTGTTGATACTAGGAGGTTCTCCAAGGCCTGCAGAGGGAATGCTTCTCTTGGCACTAGAAAGCAAGAGTAGGGTTGTGGTGGTGATTGCCCACACAAAGCTTTATATTCAGTGCTACCCACTAGAAATATGATGCTGGTCGTGTAAGTTGAAATTCTCTGTTAGCTCCATGAGAATAGGAAAAAGAAACACATGAAATTCACTTAATAATATAGCTGAGGTAACTCAGTTCATCCAGCATACCTCGGATTTAGCAGCAGTCAAAAAATGTTCTTTGGGAGATATTTATGCTTTTTTCTTATTAACTCTCTGTATTTTGTACTCACAACTCATCTCAGTTTGATTAATACATTTCAAGTGCACAGTATATTAACGTAACCAGGAGCTGCCCTTCTGGGTCCACAGGTTTAGAGAAAGCTGTACCCATAAGAGTAAAAACAACAGCAATAGGTAAATATAACCTGGCACTTAATAGATGCTGGCCCTTCTGTTAGCTTGCCAGGTATGCCAGAACAAAAGGTCACAGACCCGGCTTAAACAACAGACATTTATTTTTCACAGTTCTGAAGATGATAGGACCAAGACAAGATGCTGCAAGTTCCGGGCTTATCTGTGGCTTCCCTTGTTTGTACTTGGAGGACTGTTTTCTCAGTGTAGCCATGTGAAGTTTTCCCCATATTTACACCCCTGGTTTCCCTGTGTGTGTTCGAATTTTCTTTGTTTTTGAGGACACCAGTCACATTGAACTGTGGCCCACTGTTTTGCTCTGATTTAAACCCTCCTTCCAAATGCAATCACATTCTGAAGTATTGGGATTAGGATACTAATGTTCTATCTCAGGAGAAGGAACAATTTAGCTCCCAATTAGACTCCAAGCTAAGGATTTAAGATAATGAATTTAACAAAAATGCAATCATTTGTGCTGTTAATAACACTAGTTCACACATGTAAAGTCTAAGGTAAAATAAGCTAGGTATGGTTAATTATTTTTGCTGTGGTTGTTGTTTGAGACAGTGTCTCATGTATCACAGGCTGGACTCATACTCACTAAGTCAAGATGACCCAGAACTTCTGATTCTCCTGCCTCCCAAGTGCTAGAATTATAGGTGTACTGCATTATATCTAGATTTGTGCAGTTCTGAGGGATCAAACCCAGAACTTTGTGCTGACAAGAATTCTATCAACTGTCCTACATCCCCAGGCCTAGGTATTCTCTTTCTTATTAGTTTAAAGGGTTTTTTTTTGATGATTTCCTGTTTTTATACAAGCTATTGTGATTACATGTACCCAAATTACCTTCTCATCCCTTCTTTCTAACCAGCCCCTTTCTGCTTTGATGTCATGGTGGGTGGGTACAACTGCTGTGTTTCTGATTGCAGTGGCCATGTCATATCCAGAGGACAGTTTCATAGAACTCTTCCCCATCTTCCACATCTTACAGTCTTTCTACTGTCTTTTTTTCAACTTTACCTGGGCCTCAGACTGTGTGGTATAGATATCTCACTTAGGGAAGTAGTTACTTAATCACTCAGTAGTAACCTAATCTCTATTATGATTAAGTGGGTCCCAGGGATAGAAGTGAAGTCACCAGGCTCAATGGAAGACACTTTTGCCCATTGAATTAATCTTGCCAGTCTGAGGAAGAAGTCTGAGTGATGTACCCACATGCCAAGGAACACAGAGGATTTCCACCAACCTCCACAAATTGGCAGAGAGCCATGGGGAGTATGACTGCTCAAAAACTGCAGAAAGAATCAGCTTGCCTGCGTCTTGATTTGCACTGGTACCCTCCAGAACTCTGGGATAATACAATTTTGTCTTTTAAAGTCACCAGGCTTGTAGAGATTCATAAGCACAGCCTTAAGAAACTAATACAGATGGGAAGTGAGAAACATTCATGAAAATAATTGCTTCGGATGATAATAAGTATGATTCAGAGAGAAGAACGGGATACAGTCAGTGTCTTGGGATTTCTAGCAAAGAACAGTTTCAGGGGAGGATAGAATTATGGCCTAAAAATCTCCATATAAATGGGCAGCCTAAGAAATAAAAGAAACTAATGAGAAAAGGTGGCAGATAGGATATTTTGGACTCACCAAGTGTTGGGCTGGAATTCAGTATTATAAACTCAAGTAGAGGGAAGATAGTTGACCTTCCTTACTCACAGGTTCTGCTTCTACAGATTCAGCCAATCAGGGGTAGGAACTATATGTGAAAAGTGTGTCTGTAACTGAACATTCACAGACTTCCCTCTGTGTTATTTATTCCATAAATAATACAGTGTAACAGCTATTTGCATATAATCTACACTGTATTGGTTATTCTACATAATATAGAAATGATTTAAAGTATTTGGGAGGATGTATGTACTTTATATGCAAATATTGCACCATTTATATAGGGATTTGAGCATTGTGTATTTTGATATGGGTGTGTGTACTGGAACAAATGCTCCATGGATACCCAGGCACTACTGTACATTTATTATAAGAGGAGAATTTTTGTATTAGAAAGAGTCAGACAGATGAATGGAAGTCAGAGGTCTCAAAGGAGAAATAGGCTAGTAGAGTTTACGGTGAAAGTGTATATGAAGATACAAGGGAGTGATAGTCCTGAAAAAAAGTACATGGGAGTGACTAAAATTTAAAACATGAACCTGTAGGAAGACATTTCTTATTAAAAACTTAGCATTACACCCTGGCTCCAAAGGACTTATAGCTCGATAATAGTGTGAAAAGCATTTAATCCTTCTCCAAGAGTCCCCATGTCTAAAAGATTTTTGACATTTTTCAAAAGTCTAAGTCTAAAACATCTTCTAAGACTCAAGGTAATTTAGCTGTGAACTAACTCCTGTAATTTTTTTTAAATTTAATTATTTTTGATAGGATCTCATTATATAGCCCTGGCTGGCCTGGAAATTGTTACATAGTATAGACTAGTCTTGAACTCACAGAGATCTACCTGCCCTCTGCCTTCCAAGTGCTGGGATGAAAGGCATGCACCATCATGCCAGGTAAAATTATAAAAGGCAATTATGTACCTCTAACATACAATAGTAGAATCAACATTTCTACTCCAAAGGGGAGGGGCAGGAGGACAGTAAAAAGGAGTCAGACTAAAGGAAGACCAAACAAAGCCCAACAGGGAAAACACTACATTCTGTAGGTCCATGTCTGACATTCTGGGCATAAAGTATCATAAGACTGAGTTCCTTTGAGCCTGGACATCCTTGCCCCTGTGGTTTGGTTATTTGTACCCTAGACAGCCTTTCTATTGGACTGTTTTCACTCTTTGCTTATGGCTTTCCTCAGCAGACGTTCATGACCTTTGCTTATCCAACATCCTTGAGCTTCCATTATAGCTAAGCTTCATTCAAACAGCCTTATGCATTGCCCTCTCATGGCTCCTTTTGGAGAATCTTATTTTGGCCTTACAGACTTTGCTTAAAGATATGAGTGGAAGCCTCTATGACCCCATGGCTCTTCATTGTGCACACCTGCAAACCTAGCTTCATGATGATGATGCCAGTGCCTGTCACCAGCTTGAGCAGTAAGTAGCAGTGGAGTCCCCTTGGATCTTGGTTGTAATGATCTCTAAGTGCCTGAACAGCACAAGCCAGGGACTCTTCCCTAAGTGGCCCCATATGACTAGGACATCCCTGTGGGTTCTCTCTTCTCAAAGGGAGAGCTTTCAAATTAGTTTACAATTTGCACTCTGGAGCCTGCGGTGGATAGTGTTAGGGTAATTCATCTTTACTTTTTGCCCAGTGCAAACAAAATGCTTGGTTGTTCATGTGTGTGTGTGTGTGTGTGTGTGTGTGTGAGAGAGAGAGAGAGAGAGAGAGAGAGAGAGAGAGAGAGAGAGAGAGAGAGAGAGAGAGTGTGAGCGAGAGAGCGAGAGAGCGCGCACGTGAGAGCGAGAGAGTGAGAGAGTGAGAGTGAGACCATAATGAGGCCGGTGGTTGGTGTTGAGTATCTTGCTCAGTTCTCTCTCTCTGTCTCTCTCTCTGTCTCTCTCTCTGTCTCTCTCTCTGTCTCTCTCTGTCTCTCTCTCTCTCTCTCTCTCTCTCCCTCTCTCTCCAGTCTTTCCCAATAAACCTTTTCAGATAGACTAGATGACCAGAAAGTTCCAGGGATCCTTTGTCTCTCCCCAACTCATTCTTTGCAGGCACATGGTACTGCACTGGTCCTATTACGTGGATTTTGGGCATCAAACATAGGTCCTCATGCTTGCATAGAAAGCATTTTACTGACTTAGTCATCTCCCTGGTCCTATTGATTTTTTTCCCTTAATTTTAATTTTTTCCTGATGTCACCAATCTCCTTAACTATGATACCCTCCTTGTTCACAACATCCCTTTCTTCCTTTTCTGGCCAGACCGAATGTTTGTAAAAGTCACTTTGCTTTGCATTTAGCTTCTGTCTATCACTGTAAATCTGGCTAAAATCAGCCTGCTATAGTCATTACAAAAGCTCGAATTCTCTGCTGTCTTAGTGTTTACTCCACTAAGATGATTATCCCATCACCTTTAAACTTAGCATCTCGAAGTTTCAGGATGTGTATAACGTTTATAGAAAATCTTTGCTAGGATGTAAAGTCCTAGTCTCTGGTACAATTCCTAATGGTTCATTTCCAGCTGAAAGCGATGAACCTGGCTTTCACTATCTAATATTCCTTTTGCCACTATAATCTTTGTGGCTTCCACTAGAATCACTCATTAAACTCTGCTTGTGGTATTTTAGGTCTTTTTAATTCTACTTATCCAAACTCTTCCAGATTCCTCCCACAAACCATTTCTAAAGTCTAAAGAATAGGATGTCCATGTTTAATCATCACTCCACTTCTCTGGCGCCAATTTTCTGTGTTACCTACTTTTCTCAATACTGTGACCAATTACTCAACACAACAACTTAAGGAAAGAAAGATTGATTTTGATTCATGGTTCCAGAGGAGTCACGGTTGCCTGGACCCTACTTGGGCAGAACACTTTGGCAGTAGGTATGTGCAGTGGAGCTGTTCACACTGTAGCTGACCAGAACCAGAGAGCACAATGCCAAGGATAACACATTCCCAAGGACCCGTTCCCCAGCACACAATTCTTTTTACTCAAGTCTACCTAAAGTTTTTACATCCTCCCCAAATAGTACCATCAGCTGGGGACCAGACATTTAAGACATGAGCCCGTGGGTGAGATTCGATGTCCAAACAATAGCACGTGGAATAGTATTATTTATGGTGTTTGATGATATCTCAAGTAGAAATTAAGTATAACTACCATTTTCTTTTGCATATCATAAATCATTATGTGTTCTATGTAGATCAAAGCATTCAAAACATTAAGAGGTGTATTATATATGGAAATCTCTATCCCTTGCCCAAACTAGGCAGTTCTTCAGACAAACTAAAATTATCCCAACAGTAAAACCTTAGGAAATAGAGTTTGAATCAAGGACTCTATCTGAAGATAGATCTATCTAAAGATCCATTACACATTCCTTTAACAGATGAGCCATTTTTGAAATTGGATTTTCAAAGAGATGGCTTGCCCATATTTTAAAATGAGTAGCTTATGGTTGTGCTTTAAAAAGGTAAAAATGTTAATTTAGGGAAAAGCCATTTTTCTGGAGATTATATTAAACAAATTTAATGATTATTAACTAACAAATGTCAGACAATTACTAGATACCTGACCCAGATACAATCTATAAGTCCTTCCTGAGAACATCTTCTGTCTTTTGTGCATATTTCAGGCATGAAAATGATCTCAACCACAGAGCATATGTGCTCTTTGACTTACTGGTGAGCAACAACTTTACTTCTTTAAGCATTGTTTTAGTTAAAAATTTGATTTATGGGGCTGGAGAGATGGTTCATTGGTTAAGAGTATTTACTGATCTTCTGGATGACTTGAGTTGAGCTCTCAGCAGCCATATTGCCCTGCTCACAACTGTCTATAATTTCCACTCCAGGGGATCCAACACCCTCTTCTGACCTCCTTGGGCACTACCCATGTCACACATATATGCACACATACAATACACACAAATAAAAATGAAATAAATCTTTAAAAAGTCAGCTACTGCCATTTGTCTTTTGGTACCAACTCAAAGGCAAACAGAGGTGAGAGAAAGCTTGGGTACTGGAAAAAAAGAGAGGAGGGATGCAGATACACTTTGATTGGAGGTTGTTGGTTTGGGGATGCAACAGTCAGCTGAGCAGAAGTGGGACATCTTACGTGTTTGGTTAGGGATGAATAATTGGTGTCCTTTGATTGATCCTAAGTTGGGAACAAGGGAAAAATCAGTTAATAATCAAGTCTTGGGCATCTTGTGACATTCCCGGGTTTTTATTTGACTTCCTGGGCCAGTTGCTAGAGAGAGCATCTATCTTTCTGTGTTGGTTGCTGCAGGCTGTGGTTCAGAATTCTCATGGTCCATGTTCATTATTTTTATATATGATGTGACCATTGGGTGTATTTTCAGTCTGCCAAGACCTGGGATCAGCAAGGTTTCTTTAAAGAGCCAGATATAAAATAGTAGCAGCTTTGCTAGCCATATAGTCTCTGCTGCAATTACTCAGTTCTGACATTTCAGCATGAAAGCAGCGACAGACAACAGGTAAACAGATGGACTTGTCTGTGTTCCAGTAGAACTTTATTCTCCTCCAAACAAGCAGAAGGTAATTTTGGCTCTCCAGCCCTAGTTCTCTGTTTCCCGTTCTAGAGTGTGGCCCCCAAGTGTATGAGTGACGTTTATCCCTTGTTCTGTGCCTCATCCCCTTTCTCATGTTGTAGAGTCATGGAAGTGAGGATCACCAAAATCATTTGTGAGAGGCACCCCATTGCAGATTGGCAACTAAAACATTTGAAGAATTCTACTCTTTTTTTTCAGTCTCCAAGGATATCTAATACTAACTGTTTAATACCTAGAGCGAAGTTTTTATTCTGCTGTTATTTTTTTCTTTCTGTTTTTCTCATAAGACAAACTCCCATTTCAGAACCTCTTATTTTCCAGAACTCTTCCTCAAAGCCACTGTCACACAAATCGTGGCAGCACCATCTTCTTCTCCACCCAGCCCATGCCAGGCAAGAACATCATTGTCAAACTGGCAGAGGTGATTGGTCCTTGTTTATAACGTGACTGTCACATTTCTAGGTATTACAACAGAATAGTATCCAGAGGAGGTAGAGGACATTTATTCAAAGAGTGACAAGTCCTCTTATAGACTATTCCCAACAGACTCACCCTTATATCTAATTGGCCGGACTGTATTACAGCTATATCAACACTATTAAGGGGAAGGAGGACACGTCTTGTCTTTTATGATGCTTCTAACCTTATAGGAGAGAGTAGATACAAATGAAATAATGTGAAATAATGTTTTGTAGAAACAATTAAAGGGGGATTTTTTATAAAGAAGTAACTAACAAGAGGTTGGAAAAGAAGTAGACACAGAAAAGGAATCACCAGAAAAGAGAGAGCCTGCAAGCAATATGTTGCTAGGGTCTAACATTCTTTAAAGTAGAGGGTCTTCCTTCTTGTGGAAGATTGTGGCTTGGGTTTGTTTATGAAGGAGTTGTTTATAATCTCCTTCTCAACACATCATATGCCAGGCCAGGAGAACTTGCCAACTTGATAAAACTAGTCAGTCTTCCCTTCAGTCCAGTGTGCATGTCACTTCCATTCTTCCCACAAATCTCACACTCATGTTCACTGAGAATGTTGTTTACTTGATCATGAAGGCTGTGAGCAGAAGGCCATCTAGGTGTGGGGACAGAAACCCTGTGGCTAGAATTCTGACTGCCAGTCACTAGCCACCTTGGACAAGATACTTGGCTGTGATTCACATTGGTTATGTGATTTATATTAGTTTTATTATAAGGAAGGAAGATGTTGCCTTCCTATCTCAGGTGGTTGTGGAGACTAATCCATGAGATGATTTTTCAGGCCGCATCAGTACTGTCTGAATAAGCACCACATTCTCCTCTGCTCCTTTGAATAAACCAAACCAACCAGTCTATTCATTGTTCCCTGAACTTTTGTACTTTTCTGCTATCCCACTGGGCTTTATGCTATTATTCTTATTCTGCCTCTCTCCACATCAGCAAGACCCTTTTTCTCCACTATAGACCTTCTGTATTATTCTAAGTCAGACTTGATGGCAAACTACGTATGATGTCTTCTCTGATACAGACTCAGGGTGACATTCTCTGAAGGAGTCATCAGAACCTGCAGGATGGAATGTATGGCTGGTATACCATCATGGACCTAGACAATCAGAAGAGTAGAACTAGAAAGCTGTGAGTCTGAAATAAGGGGCTACATGAAACAATGGAGTGGAGGCCAGGACTAAGCAGAAAGAATTAAATTATACTGGGAGTTTTGGGCTGGAGTCCTGGTGCCTACATTGTCACTTTTCTTGAATTGTGCATGTTGCATTGGTGTCAGTTTTTAATTTCCAAAGGGGAGTGAGTATACACCTAAATCTTCCTCATGGCTTTGTTTCAGGAGGCAAGAACAAAATTTATTTTTTTTTCCATGAGTCTATCAGTTACATCCACCTTATAATGAATAACTTTGCAAGCATTAAACTTAGTAAGTAAAATTTGAAAAACAATAAATTGAATGTAAAATAAGAGAGCACAGACATTGCTGATTTAACAACATGCTTTTCCACTGAGCCCAGGCACGGCCTCCATATTTTTGAATATTTATTTGTTGCGTATGCCTGTGTGTATGTGAGTGCATGTGCCTATCCATGCGGGGCATGCAGAGACTGGTGCATCTGTGTCCTTTTGCATCACTCTCTGTGTGGTCCTCCAAGACAGGTTCTCTTTGCAAGCCCAATGATCCTCTTGTCACCACTTCCCTGGGAACTGTGGTCATTGGTGTTTGTAGGGACTACCCGGCACGTTACACTTGTGCCAACAGAGCCATCTCTTCAGACCTGGCCCTGACATTTTTAAAGAACCAGATTCCTTTATAAGCAGATATTACCAAGTTTTCATAATTGGCACTTAAATTGAAGCTTGCTTGCTATTACCAGGTTTTACTAAAGAGTACTCTGTTTGGCTTGCAAATTAGTATTCCTAAAGGTCCCCACAGATAGAGGTGCCACAGTCTCTAGTGGCTCTGCTCTTTATCCTGTTCTTTGGCCCCCGGGAAGTCTTTACATCCAAACGCAACCTCACCTGGAGTGAAAATTGGGCTGTGTCCCTATCCTTCAACTGGAACAAGTATTTCAAAGAAATATGATTTGTTTTTGCTTCTATGAAATGAGAGAAATACCAAAGGAGAAATGAATCAATCCACCTTAGTGAGGTTTCTGTGAAATTTATTAGAAACAAACTCCCATGCATGCAGAAGGCATACCCAGAGCAGCAGGCTCACTTTTAAGTACACTTCTCTCTGTCTGTAATATACAACTCTTGTGCACACCTTTAATCATTTACAGCACTTTTGAAACATTTCCTAATTGATTTATTACCCTGGAACCAGTTCAAAATCTAGTAACAAGAGTGATTGATTAAAAAGCTATGATGAAAAAGCTTTTTATGATGAAAGATTAAGAACCAAATATGATCAAAACCTTGACCAAACAAGGACCCAGGGACAGCTGTCTTATCAACTATAATTACCTAGCAGGGCATGAACTCCAAAGCAAGAGACGAATGATTTTGCCTGGACATTAGAGATTTCAAAAGAGAAAGTTTGATCATTTATTTTTAAATGACGTAAAATTCAGTCAAGTTGGTTATTCTCTTGAACCAACGGCTGTTGGAGATTAGGTAGGACCCTAATCTCAGGGTGAAGAACATAAAAGTGTGCTTTGATACAGTAGCAGGAAAACACCCCAATCCTCTGTCTAATCTGCCCTTCCTGGCTTCTTTTCTCTAGTGGCCCATTTGTTTTACATGTATTGTTTTAAAAGGCTTCAGTATCCTTGCATATCCAGAAATAAATTTGAGAAATAGTAACTCTAAACCTAAGAAAAACAATAATTTAATCTGCTGTGGAGAATGTTCCCTGGCAAAAATATTGTCTCTATTGATTATAGGCATTCATGTGGACATTTCCATAATAAGCCTATCTAGATTTCTTATTTAGCAACTTTTCCAAGGCTGGGAAAAAGTACAGAAATAATATCTATAAAAACATCTTATAGATTTTTTGTGTTTTAAATATTATCTTTTAGTTTTACTTTTGCTGTTGTTTGAAGGACACGGTACAGTATGGACATCACTATGTGGACACCAGGAGCCATTGCAGAATTATACAGCAAGGTCCTTGGTCAGAGAGTGGGTTGGAAAGGTCACATTGTCAGTGGTACAGGATACTGGTGAGACTATTGGTTACATTATTGAAACAGTCTGAGTAAGAAGTAATGAGGATCTGAGTCCTCAGTGAAGCCACTGAATGGAACATGGAGATACATCAGGGAAGGGATACCATTGCTATTTAGTCTCATTATTCCTAGCCTGTCTTCTTCCAGAAGAATCAGGTTTGATGTATTTCATATTTGTGCTGTCATGATCACAGCTGGCTAATACATGGCAACATCCACAAATGATTTATTTCTAACTTGCTTAGGCACAGAGATTGACAAATATCTAGAACAGTAGAGCTTGGCACATTCTCCATCATTTGCAAATGACTGTTTTATTAATAGTAGGATTCAGTTCATAACTCTTTGTCACATTGATTTTTCTCATTAATATACTAGTATGTTTCATTTGTATTTACATAATATATATATTTATTAGAAATATAGTTACCATAGTTGAGAATATGCTATTGCAAAAGAAATTTTGTATTCTACTATCCACCTTTAGCCTTCTATTAAAAATACTTTCCACAAAAATTGTTAGTAAACATAATTTTGAATAATTACATAGTTTCTATTGCATAGTATCCTTAGTAATATTATACTATCACTAGTTTAATTCTGGACATGTAAATGAGTTGTGGCTATTATAAATACTATTATCATGTACATTTTTACAAAGATGTTTTTAGTAGTTTTATAAATAAAAACCCCAAACTGAAAACAGCCCAAACAACTATCCCCAGAAGAATAAACAAATTACTATGTTTTTATACAGTGGAATACCATTCAGCAATATAAAAGAAAGAAGTAGTAATAAAACACAAATCAATCACAAAATGTTATATTGACTGAATGTACTAGGAACGAGAGAGGACTCATTGTATGGTTTCATTTACATGTCATTTTAGAATGGATTACAAAGAACTATGGAGTAGGGATTAGAATGGTGGTTATTTCTTGGAGATGCAACTAACTAGGAAAGATGGAACTTTCTAGAATGATGAAGATAGTTGGGCTTTGATTGGGATGGTGACAATATGGGTATATTTGTCATAGTTTATCAAACCAAACATATAAAATTCATGAGCTTCACCTTATGTAAATTGTTTATCATTTACTTATTTTTTGTGGTACTGAGGATTGAATCCATTGTTTCATGCATGCTAGGCAGGTATTCTATCTTTTTCTTTTACTTTTCGTTTTGAGGGAAGGTCTCATTAAATTGGCTAGGCTGGCCTTGAATTCGTGCTGTTGCCCAGACAGGCCCTGAATTTGCAAATTTTCTGACATTAGCTTCTCAAGTATCTGGGATTGCAAGCCTATGCCACCAGGCTTGGCCAGTCTCTAAAACGTGTATAAGAAGAACTTCTTGTTCTTTGGGTTTATGAATTTGAGCAAATTTGGAGTCCTGTGAAGAGATTATGTAAAGCATGTCTCATATGCCATAATGTGAGAACCCTGGATTTTAAGTTGTATAATCTAATATTTCAGAGTACACAGAAAATATCACAGCAAGAGCCTAGCATTGGCACATCACAGTCTCTTGAGCTTATGGGTCTGCACAAGACACTCAATATATAAAACTTATGTGAAATGCTATAAAAGAACCTCCAGGCTCAATTCTGAAAAGCAAGCCCTTCAATAAATAAGATGAGTGGAGGAGCAAGGACATAAGAAATATAACAACGTTTAGAAGGTCAGGGAAGCACAAGAGATAAAACTCAATAGTACAGGGACCAATAGAAAGGGAGTTAGAGTCTTCTGTGTTTTAGATAGAAAATTACAGCTGGAGTTGGAGTAGAACCTTGAAGGAGTATGTTTTATCAGCCAGGTACAAATCTGACTCCACTTGCACAAAGGGAAGTGATAGATAATTCTTTCTGGCTTTTCACCATGCTAAAAAGTGTTTCCCCAGCAAGGGAACTTATGACCGTGTGAGCTATGCTTTGTCTTGTTCAGGGTGATAGTTGCATGAGGCTGTACAATTGTTAAGATTCACTAAACTTAACACTCAATTATCAGTATGTTTTATTGATCTTAGGACCTTGACCAAAATCAAATAAACAATAAAAAAAATCAAAGAAGGAGAAGTATTGTTCTCTTAGTGGCAGACTCACATCTATGTGTTGCTGAGACTTATCAGTCATGGAATTTTCAGTACAAGACCTATTGTTTGGAGAAGGGGACAATGTATCTGGACAGTTCAGGGCTTCTTTGAGTAGTTGGTGACTCATCAAAGCAGAGGCACCATCAGTGTTAGTAGTCTCTTCCTGGCCAAGGACAAAGTAAGAAAATCCCTCTGTGTATTTGGACTACATGTGGGGGCAATGTACAGGTTTTGTTTCTCACCCATAAACTTTGGTAAATATAGAAACCAAGACCTTACCCTTCTTCAAAGAGGATACTCAGCATTGATTAGTGATGTCTGCTGAGGTTGTGATAGGATGTATTGGAGGCATACATCCAAATAATTTGTTTCCTACTCCTAGGTGAAGTTTTTGCATGAAGAATGAGAATAGGAACTGGTTTCTCAAGAATGCTGCGATTTTTCTTCAGTAGTGAGAACAGTCACCATAGTGGTGCTGAGAATGTTGAACTGGAGAGCAGATTCCATCTCTCCCTGAAGCCCTCAGGGGTGCAGCTGCCTCAAGAAGAGACAAACAGATACTTTGACTGACGCTTCATTCTCAGGTACTGGGCAGAAGTGGAAAGTAGGTCTGTGAAAACATGAGTGGAGCCAGATAAAACCTGGGCAGAGGAGGTGAGAACTGACTGGTTTAGGAGGAGACCCTGACCTTCCTGATTGCACAAAAGTCTAGAACTAGGGGCTTTGTGAAGGTTGTGCAGCTCTCAAAGTGTACAGATCGTGGATAAAATGCCATGAATAAGTGAATTCTAGCATGCTGTAAAAAACAAAAGTAGGTTTTTTTTCATATAGTATTTTCTGATTATGGTTCCCCTCCCCCATCTCCTTCCAGCTCCTTCCCACTTTCATACCCAACCAAATCTACACCATTTATTTCTTTTGTATCAACAAAATAATAATAAAATAAAATAAGATCAAATAAAACAACAAAAACCAGAATAAGATAAAAATAATTAAACAAGAAAAAGAGCCAAAGAAAAAGCACAAGAAACATATGCATATAAATTCATACACAAAAAATTCCATAAAAACACAAAACCAGAAACCATAATATATACATAAAAGACATGTAAGGTAAACAAACAAACAAACAAACAAACAAACAAACAAAATCCCCACTTTAACCATGTATTATGAGACAAAGAAGTTCCAAAAATGCCATTGAGTTCATTTTGTATTGGTTATCTGCTGCTGGGCATGGGTCTGCTCTTAAAAGTGGCTTGTACACTCAGTGAGACTCCCTTGGAGAAAACTTAAGTTTTCATTCGTGAGTGGTTATCAGTTGGAGAATTCTAGCATCATTAATATCTTGCCTTCCTTGAGGTCAGGACTGGTGCCAGGACTTGGGGCCCAAGGGTTAGATGTTCTGCATTTCTAGCCTAATCTGTGTTTCCCTTTGTGACAATGCCAAGTCCCTGTTTATTTCTGGGATAGCCACTATAGGGACCAGCCACAGCTTACCTGAGATCACATTTCTACTGCAGTACCCACAATTCTGACTTCAATTATCATTGACTAATTTTGCCTGACTTGAACTTTGTTTTACAGCATCAAACAGGACATACTTACTCCTTTATATTTAGCTTCTATTCTATACTATCTTATCTATGTGAGTCTTATCTTCCCTATTGATATACATTGCAATTGTCCTCTGTTAGGTTCAAAGTGGTCCCCCCAAATAGTTGTGCTGGTGACAATATTCCAAACAGAAGATCTCTGGCCTGGTAAACAGAAGGATTGTTATTGGCTAAACAGAAGCCTACAGGCAGGTTTCTGTTTACTGGGAACTTCCCTTAATCCAACCCCTAAAATCACCTACCTTGGCAAGGACATCTAGTTTGTGGTTAATCTGAACAGCCTGTATCAGCTCAAATACCCCCCATTCTGATGACTGTCATATAAAAGGCACTTGCTTTTCTGCCATTTTGCTTCTCTCTGACCTCTAAGAGAGAGCTGCAGCAGCTTGATCTCCAATAAACCTTTCTTTCTACCCATGGAGTAGTCCAATTTGGTGGTTTCACTGCTCCCTGGCTTTCAATCTTCTCACCCCTAAAAGGATATTCCACTGTAGAAATATATTGCTATCTGTACATTCTCATGTTGAAAGGCCTTTTGGCATCAGATACCTTCTAATGTGACTAGTAGAATGAGTATTTCATTTTGTTTGCATATGTCAGTAGTTTCTTCCCTTATATGCATCTACTACTGTGGAAAATATACCTGTCTTTATTGTGAACCTTCCCACATTTTCAGAGGTTGGAAGAGGAGGGAATTTTAAGTATCTTGTCTTAGTTAATTTAGACTTTTCTACCAAAGTGTCATCAACTGAGTGGCTTATAAGCATCAGAAATTTATTGATTACAGTTCTGGAGGCTGAGAAGTCTAAGATTAGGGAGGAAGCATGGTTGGATTTTGTGCACATGTCTTTCCAGGTCACAGGTTACCAACATCTTGATGTATCCTTTAGAGGTGGAAGGGGTAAAGGAGTTACCTTGGACTTCTTTGGCAGGGCACTAATCTCATTCATGAAGGTGCCACATTTACGTTACAAATACCCACCAATGTTCTACTTCCAACTACCATTATTATATTGGGTTAAGATTTCAATTGATAAACTTTGCATTGAGGCACAAACATTCAATCATAGTTCATGTCTGATCAAAGAGGACCAGGACTATGCCTTAAACTAAA
The DNA here is from genome assembly GCF_949786415.1 of Peromyscus eremicus. NCBI lineage: Eukaryota > Metazoa > Chordata > Mammalia > Rodentia > Cricetidae > Peromyscus > Peromyscus eremicus. The sequence continues at coordinate 36,265,168 of NC_081426.1, forward strand.
GGGTTTAATCATTAGATTTTTATAATGACTACACATGGTACCACCATCATGTCCAATTTACCAGATGAGAGCGCTGAGACACACACGTTAAGTGACCAGTATACATTAAAGCGGAATTTACACTCAGGTGACCTGGTCCAAGAACAAGATCTCCTGACTTCTTCGATTGATTTCACCACCGCTTCTCACAGAAATAAGAAAACCATTGTTAGAAGGGAATTCAACCTTCAACTCTCCTCATACCATTGTCAAAATCTGTGTCCCTATAAAGTTAGAAGTTTACTGCTGTCCTTCATCCTCCAAGGTTACATATGATTGTAGACTGTGAAATGCTACCTCCAAGAAAAGAATTGAAAATATTCTTTTGATAGTAGTCCTGCCATCCCGTGGCTCTCAAAGAAGCCCTTTCACACCTGGCTCTCTGGTAGTGATGGGCTCCGATTTTCCATGAAGCACTCTAGACTTCAGCATGATCTTCTAAGAGCTAAGGTCATGATTGTGTTTCAAACAGTTGGAAATGAAAGTCCCAATTTTATTAGCGGAGTGAAAATTTCTGTTTCTCACATTCTGCCTCTGGAGATATTGAGGTCCTAGCAGCTGTCAGCTTAGACTGGAGGAAAGTTTTGTTCACAAGTTCCTAATGTCAGGGGTCCAGAGTAAAAGGACCTGGGAGTGTTTGGGGGAAGGAGTTAATCAGTACCATCTTTAACTGAATTGTTTCCCACGTAAACCAAGGGCTAAAGGTGAAATGGGCAGATAGCACAAATAATTGCTTTATTTCCAGGGTGATTCATTTCTGGCCTGGGGCACTAGGTGTGGATCTCAGTTTGATTTCATTACATTCCTAGGTCACTCCTGCTTTGGCATAGAGATTAATTTCTATCCTGGTGGACTGGTGTGGGGGAAATCACTCTGTGAGATATTTAAAGGTTTAATTATTAAAGCAATAGAAGATCTGTGCAAATTCTAAGTATAAAAGAGTTCAGGGACCCCACGAGCACTAGGAGGTCCCTGTAAGTCAACTTCATCTTGTAGCAAACCTTCCCAGTTCACACCAGCTGGTCTGGCTTCTCTCTTAGTTTTCTTTTCCTCCCTCCCTCCCTCCCTCCCTCCCTCCCTCCCTCCCTCCCTCCCTCCCTCCCTTCTTTTCCTCTTTTTCCTCCTCCTCCTCTTCTTCTTTCCCCACTGAGGTAGGTGTGTGTGTGTGTGTGTGTGTGTGTGTGTGTGTGTGTGTGTGTGTGTACTTGCTGTGTGTGCACATGTGAAGGCCAGAGGCTGATGTTGGGTATCTAACACTATCACTGTTCACCTTATCTTTTGAGACAGGGTCTCTTACTGAGTCTTGTGCTTATTGATTTCATTGGACTGGCTGGCCAGCAAGCCCCTGCCACCCGACTGTCTCAGTCCCTCATCGGTTACGGTTACAGACAGATGACACCAGGACACAGGCTGGGGAAGAGATCTGAAGCAGAGCCAGAGTGGGAACTTTATTCCTGTGACTCACTACCTAGGATTCTCATTTATTTTTACTTTTTTGTGTGCAGGGGACTGAATCTGGGGTCTTGCATCTGCTTCACACACATCCTACCATCCCGCAGACCCCTAATATTCTTGGTGTTTCCCCAAATCACCTAAAAACATTATTTTTCATAATATAAAATATTACATGACTTTTATAAAATACACAAAACTATAACAAAAAAAATGACCAGCTATTCATTTATACACAGATAACCATTCTTTTTATATTTTCATTTATTCTTTGAAAAATTCATAGGTTTATACAATGTATTTTTAAAATATATTTTATTATATGTATTATTTATTATGTATGTGTGTGTATATGTGTGTGTGTGTGTGTGTGTGTGTGTGTGAGTTCACATGCTATGGTGCACCTGTGGAGGCCAGAGGATAATTTTTAGGAGTTAGCTTTCTCTTACCACCACACAGGACTCAGGGATGGGAACTCAGGTCCTTCAGCTTGGAGGAGAGCATCTTTCCTTGCTAAAGCCATCTCTCGAACCCTATGTACAATGTATTGAGCACATCCACCAACCATTATCTCATTCTAATCCTCCCTAGTGCCTCAACCTCATCAGTCTTTGGATTTCATGTTCTCCTCTGAATATCCTTGTTACTAATAATGTCCTGAGTTCGATTAGCGCTGCCCATATGTGCATCAGTGTGGGGTCATCCACTGGGACACAGGCGGCTACTCTTAAGAATGTGGGAGAATTTCCTGCCTATCTCCATTCCATTCAAATGAACAGAATTGCACTTATTTTAATGAAATTGGCTACTGTAGCAGAAGTACATTTGAATTCTGCTTTTTATGCTTAACTTTCTTTTGTCAGCCTTGTATTAGGGCATTAAAAATTCTTAAAAATGTAATTTTTAATAGGAACATGGTTTTGACATGGCATTTGTGGTTATGCCGTAATTTGTTTAACTATTTGTGGCATGGAATGAAGTACTCTTTCCTTCCCTGTAGATGAAATTCTAAACTGTCTTAGTAAATAAGAAACACAGAGCCAAATACAGAGTTAAAGCCTAAGATATCAGAGCAAGAGCCACGAGTCCCTTAAGCTTATCACCTGCTGCCATCACTTCCCCTGAGAGAGACCTTCTTCCTGTGTCCTGTCTTTTTATTGCCTTTCTGTTCTGCCTTCTCATTGGCTCTAAATCCAACCATGTGACTTCTTCATCACTGCCTGTCTATACAGACCTCCAGGTCCCTATGGTTGGTACTGGGATTAAAGGCATGTGTCACCATGCTTGGCTGTGTCCTTGAACACTCAGAGACTCTGCCTGTCATGTGATCGATTTAAAGGCATGCATGTGCTACCACTGCCTGACTTCTGCTTAATGGCTATGACCGCTGATCTCCAGGCAACTTTATTTATTAACATACAAGTAAAATCACATTTCAGCATAAATAAAATATCACCATACTTCCCTTCTCCTTTTTTTTTTTTTGAGACAGGGTTTCTCTGTGTAGCTTTGCACCTTTCCTGGTTCTCACTCTGTAGACCAGGCTGGCCTCGAACTTCACAAAGATCTGCCTGCCTCTGCCTCCCGAGTGTTGGGATTAAAGGCATGCGCCACCACCACCCGGTCATACTTCCCTTCTTCCCTTTTCCCTCCCTACATCCCTTTTTTTCTTATGACTATGTATTAATTGTAAGAATCAGTGAGTGCCACTGTTACATTTCTATGCATGTTTTGTACTGTGCATTGATCATGTTCACTCTGCTTCTATCCTTCTTCTCTCCAGTCCCTTCCCAGTCTCTAATAGTTTTCATTTTTAATTTAAAAGTGGGCAAGTGAGACATTTTATATGTCCTCAAAGGGAGAGGAATGATCTTCAATAACCTTAAATGTGTCACTTTTGTTCAAAGCTCTGGATTGATTTTCTCCCTATAGGTCACAGATGCTCACAAGTCTAGGAAAGGATGAGTCTGCTCTGTGATTGTGTTGCTTTAATTACAATGGTTTCTTGTGACTTCCTTTGCCCCAACCCCGTTCCCACAGGCAGTGCAGATCCACTTCATTCTGTGCTTCCCCATTGCAATCACCTCATTTTAGAACCAGCAGCTTGCATACCCTGCCTGACTTCCTTATCATCTGCCCCTTCAGCCTTCTTGTTTGTTTTAAAAGTATTTTGTTAATCCTAACTTTTGTCTTTCCTTCCTTCCTTCCTTCCTTCCTTCCTTCCTTCCTTCCTTTCTTTCTTTCTTCCTTCCTTCCTTCCTTCCTTCCTTTCTTTCTTTCTCTCTCTCTCTCTTTCTTTCTTTCTTTCTTTCTTTCTTTCTTTCTTTCTTTCTTTCTTTCTTTCTTTCTTTCTTTCTTCCTTGATCCTTTTCTCTCTCTTTTCCTTTCTCTTTCCCTCCATTTTCCAACTTTAATAAGGTATAATTGGTAGATTAAAAATCACATATATTTACCACTGTAATGTGATGTTTTGATTTTGTAGAACAGTTGAAATGATCATCACAGTGAAGCTAATGACATCATCCATCACTTCACATTGCTGCATTCTTGTCCGTGATAACATTTAAGACTAATCTTAGCAGTTGTCACATATATGCTGCATTATCATTCACTACAGTCATGTTGCTGTATCAACATCTTAAGCTAAACTGGGAGATGGTAAATGATAAACTTGCTTGACATACTTGCTTCATAAAGTGCAGCACATATGGTGGTTTGAATGAGAATGGCCCCATAGGCTCATATGCTTCAATACTTGGTCCTCAGTTGGTGAAACTGTTTGGGAAGGGTTAGTAGGTGTGGCCTTTTTGAAGGAGGTTCATAACTAGGAGTGGGCTTCGAGGTTTCAAAAGCCCGTGCCATTCACAATTACCTCTTTATTTGCCTTGTGGTTGTTGTCTCAAGATGTTACTATGTCAGCAACATGCTCTCCCACCATGATGATCATAGACCCATCCTCTGAAACTGTAATCTCTAATAAACTATTTCTTCTATAAGTTGCCTTGGTCATGGTGTCTTATTACAGAAAGAGAAATGAAATAATACAAGAAATTGGTACAAGAAGTGGAGTATTGCTGTGACAGACATGACCATGATGTTTTTGGAAGGAATGTGCAGGACTTTGGGACTTTGGACTAGGAAGATTGTTGAATGCTGTAATCAGGGCTTAATGGTCCATTTTAATAAGATTTTGGAAGACAGTAGTGCTGAGAGCAATGGGGACTATGGATGCCCAACTCAAGAGGTTTTAATAGGGAACAACATTAACAACTAGGCTAGAGACCATTCTTGTGATATTTTAGCAAAGATTGTGACTGGTTTTTGACCTTGTCCTAAGATTTTTGCCTGAGGCTAACTTGAAATGGTTTTGATTAATAACAATGTCAGAAGAGATTTCAAGAGATTAGTTAGTCTAATATTGAGTTTGTCACTTGGTTGGTAATAATTACTCTTATGCAGATTGACAATGAAAAAGAGCAAGGAGGACAAAGAGAAATACAAAATGGACAGTTTGAGGCGAAAAACAGTACCAGGAAATTTAATGTTGGAACCATTGTTTGTGCTGAAAGAGATAAGAAATGGAAAGAAGTTGCCGGGCGGTGGTGGCGCACGCCTTTAATCCCAGCACTTGGGAGGCAGAGCCAGGCGGATCTCTGTGAGTTCAAGGCCAGCCTGGGCTACCAAGTGAGTTCCAGGAAAGGCACAAAGCTACACAGAGAAACCTTGTCTCGAAAAACCAAAAAAAAAAAAAAAGAAATGGAAAGAGGGAGTAGTGACCTCAGGGCAATATCCCACCTACCTAATTCTGCAACTTGTGAAAGGGAAATATCCAAGGGATTTCCTCCACTAAAAGGCAGCTATATATAAAAATTTATGCAAATGTAATTCAAGGAGGAGGCCAGGCCCTATCACAAACAGGCAGCAGAACTCAGCAGCTTTGGACAGCTTTGACCATGTGGTTGTGACTTTAGAGTCATGAAGGATACAGTAGTAAAGGGGTTGTGGAATATTCTTCTGCTGTTAAGGAAAGTTGCTGAGGCAAGGCATGTGGCAGAGGAGTCTTTGCACGGAGGCTCAGAGAGGCCATTGTGTGAAGCTGTGAAAATGAATTGTGTTAGAGATTCCAAGATGCAAGAGATGCCAGAGCAGTGGGATACCTGATAAGGAAAGCTGCAGACAGGAAGTGGAATCAAGAGAAGGAAATGTGTTGCAGTCAGCAATGGTGGAAAGTCTGAGTTATATATGCCCATTGACATTAGACATGGAACTATAGGACTCAGTGTTTGCCCTTGCTAGGTTTTGGTTTTTCTTTGTGCACTATTTCCTCACAATATTCCCTTTCCTCTCTTTTTGGAATAGTAATGTGTATTCTGTGCTATTGTATGTTTAAAGTATGAAATTTACTTTTTGATTTTAGAAGAAGTTATAGTTAAGAGGTCATCTTGAATGTGAGTAGAGGCTTCAGACTTTGAAACAGTGTTGAGATTGAAAGACTGATGGAGGATTTAGAAATTGGACTAAGTACATTTTGCATTATGTATGATATAACCACAAATCTGTGGGGGCCAGGGAATGGGATGCTGTGGTTTGAATGAGAATGTCACCCATAGGCTCATGTATTTAAATGCTTAGTCCCAGTTGGTGGAACTGTTTGGGAAGGATCAGGATGTGTGGGCTTGTTGGAGGATGGGCATCACTGGAGGTGGGCTTTGAACTTTCAGAGTCCATGCCATTCCAGCCAGCTCTCTCTTTGCCTCAGGGCTGTTTTCTGAAGATATAAATTATCAGCTACTTCTCCAGTGCTTGACTGCCTGCCTTTTGCCATGCTCTCTACCATGATGGTCTTGGAATCACTTCCTGAAACTGTAGGCTCTAATAAACTATTTCTTTTATCAGTTGCCTTGGTCATGTATCTTATTACAGCAATAAAAAAGTAACTAAGACAGCACTTGTGATTCATGAGTCCTAGCCTTTCCTGAGAAAGGTAGCTAGGAATGATTTCATGTCCATCGAGATTCACTCAACTGGGACCCCATTTGGAAATTTTTCTCCCCATTTCGAAGGTGAAGTATAGTAGGCAGCACAGTAGGAGACAGTGCAGACAAGAATGACAAGTAGAAGCTGGATACTTGAATCTCACCTTGGCCTTGACTTGCAGTGGGTCCTTAGATTCATGTAAATCATCTGAACCTCAATTTTCTCATCTGTGGTTTAGTAGCAATAGTGAGCCATAGGCTTTGGCAAGGACTAAAAGGCAATACGTCTAAGAGTTGGGATTGTTCCTGGAAGGTCAAAGCAGTCAATAAATGGTAGTGAGGATCATCATTTTAGCTATTTCTTATCTTATTCCTACACTCAAGGTCAGTGCTCATGCTTCTATAGCTAGAAGGTAAAAAGGAAAGGAATGCTCTTGTTTACATGTATCTGTATGAACTAGGTACTTTTGGGCTTACATTAAGGAATGGGAACTTTGGTCACTAGAGTCAATGAGGAGTAGGGGATCAAGTATCTTGACATACTTGGAGAGCAGATCATAGCTTTTCACATTCTCCATGCTCATAGAGTGGGTCTGGGGTGCATGCTGGACAACGGACTTTTCTGGAAGCTGTCTGACTGGTTGCCTCAGGCCTTGGAACAGGACTGGAGCTGTCATCCTCACTCACTCGAATAGATGTGACCTTCATTTCACACCTGCAGCTGTTCTCTGGGAGCCAAATATGTATGTACCAGGTGCAGAACAGTCCTTCACTGTGAAGAACAACGTGCAGTAATATCTGCTCGTAAATGCAGTCATCTTGTCTCAGAGCAATGCATTTCCAGACTGGCAGGCTGCTCCATGCTGTTCTTTCAGGCAGAATGGCAGTGGGACTAAATCACCTTCCAGAAGCACCTTGTGGTCATTTGCTAATTATTTTGTGGTGCCAGGTCAGCTATAAAGTTGTCTTTCCTGCTGCTTTCTAGCCCAGAGCCACATGACAAAAAAAAAAAAAAAAAGCATTTCTCAAAATAGCATGTGAGTACCCAGCTCGAGAGGGAGAGGACTTTGGAACCCCTCTGGCTTGGTTGCTTTGCATTCATTCTCCTTGCGTTTCCTTTTTCTGATCCTAAGTTTTGCTTTTCTTGGAGTTCCTATTGTTGATACAATGAAGTACAAGAATCTGAGTGGTTAGGACAGCTGGGATGCAGTCTTTAGGGTTCTTTTGCAGGGGATGACCAGCTCCATCTCCTTTCTGCTTCTGTTGTTGCCAGACACCCTCCACATTCCAAGGAAAGGTTCACAGTGGTGCCTCTCTAACACCTACCTTAATTGTTACTTTTCTCTTTGTGCCTGTCTGTGTGCCTTCTCTAATAAAGACACCAGCTATATTATATTAAGGACCCACTCTGCTCCAGCTTGACCGCATCTTAACTAATGGCATATATAATGACCCTGTTTGTGGATAAGGTTATATATTATAAAGCATCTGGGTTAGGATGTGAACAATGTTTTGAAGGGAAAAATTCAAATTATAGCAGATAGTACCCAAGGAGTCTTCATTTATGAAAGTTTAGATGCCTTTTCTAATCATTTCCCAGGATTGAGGCTAGTTAGAAGGTGTTTGAAGAGTGTTCACCTGGGGAGGTGACTTAGTTGGTAAAGTACTTGTAAAAGTCAGGCACTGTGGTGCGCATCTGTAACTCCAGCACTGGGGTGGGTGGTAGAGCTAGGCAGATTTTGAGAGCTCACTAGCCAGCCAGCCTAGCCAAATTGGTAATCTCCAGATTAAATGAGAAATCATGTCTCAAAAAGTAAGACAGAGAGTGTCTGAGAAGGCATCCCATGTCAATCTCTGACCACCAGTGCATGTTCACACATGCACACATGGGCACACACAAACACACCCCCACACCCACAACCTCGCCACTCATTGTGTTCATTGCAGGTGATTGGTGGAAAGACAAGGGCTCAGCTTCAAACTTATGCTAGCTGCATGCACATGTGCATGGGCTTGAGCACTCTTGTTGGGCTATATTTGTCTATTTTAATGATCACAGTCTATAATTCTAGAACAATGTCAGTATCCAACCAAGAAAGAGAAGCAATCACATCTCAATGAGTCAAGACTCACACTCAAAGTCTCCCTTATTCTCAAAGCAGCTCTTCAGTGACAAAACTCTTGTTTTTTGTGGAGGGGAAAAATTACATGGTCATATGAAAATTATAGCAAGGAAGTTAAAATTCTGAGGCTATTTATCTTGGGAAACCCTGTCATCTTTTAGTTAAACAGGGCAAATGTAAAATTTACTGGAGATCTTGAGCAATACAATACAGTGAGAAATACTCCACTCCTTTTGTTTATTTGATGAGTTTCATCTGAAGTTTCTCAGATGCTATGCTGATTTTATAAATTACGTTGTCTGTGGAACATCTACTTCTTGTTCACCTTTCCTCCCCATTTCCACGTTCCATGGAGGTACAGCATCCAGCTTGAGGGTCTCTGGGCAGGAAAAATCTCACTTAAGTGTTCTGAGATTTTTGAGACTCTTTTATTTCTTATGTATATTGCAAGGACATACTTAGCATCATAGAAAGAACTGTGGTTTTGAATTTAGCTGTGTGGATTGAACATTCAGTTTCCTTAATTAGACAATGAAGCATTTGGACTTAACAACTTTTAAGGTTCTCTTCCAAGTCCAGGCTTCTAGGACTCTGGTTTACAATGACTTTTCTAAATTGCTTTCAAGTGTTGATCAGGGTGTTAACCATGCTTTTAGGACATGGATGTGAGTTGGCATTTTTCTCAGTTCTTCTGACAAAAATCTTCTGTTGCGTGAAGGATTTTTCCTTAGTCTTTGACCTCTGTGCTCTTCAGGCTTGTCAATGCCTGTGGCTTAGCAGTCACCTTGTAAAGTGAAATAGCCACTTTGCATTTCTTCCTGCCAATATTCATGCTCTCCAAAGGCTGTCCCAGAGGTTATTGATGAGAGGTATGGCCCAATGTGATCTCTAATATTTGTGTAGCTCTTTATACTTTCACAATGAATTCATGAGCATTCATTTATTTAATCCCCATGATAGTCTGGAGATAGGCTCCCCTGGCATTTCTGTTCTCATCTGAAGAATGAGAAAACCAAGGAACATTGAAGCTATGCCATCTTAACAAGGTCACAAAGTAAGCTAGTGCCAGACAGAAGACTGGAATACAAATTTTCTGGCTTGTAGTTCAGGTTTCTTTCCAGTACATTACATTTGGACTGAACTACAAGATGAAGAAAGAAAAGAATTTAACATATACACACCACATGCCAGACAATTTACCAGACAGGATTAAAACTACCCCAGCATGGCTTTGATTCCAAGAGCTGAATATTTCCATTCTCCAGTGTATCTTCATTGATAATTGGCAGCAGATTGTAAGCCTAAAATATGCCATGTAAACTTCATCAAACTTGGTTGGTTTCAAAGGACAATTCAGACATTGGTGAGGGCCCAGTGCACTTAGTGGGGGAAATACTTCTTGGTGGGATCATCTTGTGTCCTGCAGGGAGATTCCATTGTAGGTGCCTGAGGAGAGAGGGAAGCTATGAGGGGATATATTATCTCTTCCTAAAGGATACCAGTAAAAGATATGAGTCAGGAGTGTTTTCCTCTCACCTGAGTGAATGATGTGCTATTGAAGTTGCCAGGAATTCTTTGTGGATTCCTCATTCTGCCTTGGATGGCTCCAGAGTAGTATTGCTAGGGACTGACCAGAAGGAGGTACTGTCAAATCTCTACAACAGTGCCTTCCTTATTTTCCTTGTTGACTGTTGGGAGGATCAGACATGATTACAAAGGAGATTGTGCTATGGAATGCAACTCATAGTGAAAAATGCATCATGACTTTGTTAGAGAATGGCTCGGAGTACAGGAGCAAGCTCCAGATTTCCACCTTGCTTGATGTTTCTGAGGCTTCTATCAGGTGTTCTTTCTAGAATGCTGAACCCAGTATCTGGGTCTTTCCATAACAGGTTCTCAATGAGAAGCTACTTTTTCTCACCTTTTGATTTTGTTAAGATATTTGGGATAAGAAACATTTTGTTTGAAATGGTGTATGATCTTTAAGAACACAACATCTGTAAACATCCCAAGCTGAAAACAAAACGAACAAGTTTTCCTTTAGTAGCATGTATCCTAGCTGTTTCATTTTGGTGTATCTGTGCATCTCTGGTGGGATTGATAATGATCTGGCCTTGCCTTCCTTTTCTTTCTTTGTACAGTGATTGGCTCAAGGATGCAATGGGAATCCAGAAAAGCTTATCACAGCATTTGCTAAAGTTTGATTTGGTCACTGGTGGATAGAGAGCAATACTCAGATTGTTAGCTGTAAGCAAGAGTGAACCTGGAGCTGCGGCTGCTGGGGTCTTTGATGTCCTGCAGGAACAGCCTTCTGGGGATGAAGCCTTTGTAATGTAAAGCAGAATAACATAGCATAGAAAGAAAGATTTTAAAAAATTATTTTTTTGTTACAAACATATATAAAATGTATTCTGATGATATTTTATCCCTAATACCCTCTGCTAACCCCTTCCCTTCCCTTTCCTTCCCTTTTCTCTGAACATCTTCTTTCCAGCTAGTCCCCTAGTGGTTGTGCAACTGAAGAAAATGACACCCCCTCTCAAAGCAACTATTGACAGTCAATAGCTCCCCAGGAAGGGATAGGGCCTTTTGGAAACCTCCTGTATCCATGACTGGATGTTGAGGGGCCTAGTCTTGTGCAGGTTAGCATTAGTGCTGAGTGTTCATAATTGCAGTGTCCATGTCCTATCTGGATGGCAACATTTCGTGATATACCACCTGACCCTTTGGCTCTTATACTCAGAAAGATTCCTCACCATGCATTTGAACATCTCTAAATATTTAATCATCCTTAATCCTTTATTTAGTATAACTGCTTTTTTTCCTGATGCCTAAGTGCCTCTCTGGTTGTTTGAATAGGTGTCGTCCTCATAGACTCATATGTTTGAAGGCTTGGTCCACAGAGAGTGGCACTATTAGGAAGTGTAGCCTTGCTGGAATAAATGTGGCCTTATTAGAGGAAGTGTGTCACTGTGGAAATGGGTTTTGAGGTCTCATATATCCTCAAGTCATGCCCAGTGTTACAGTTTCCTTCTGCTGCCTATGGATCAAGATGTAGAACTCTCAGCTCCTCAAGCATGTCTGCCTGCATGCCACCATGCTCCCCATCATGATGATAATGGACTAAACTTCTTCATATGTAAGCCAGCCCCAATTAAATGTTTTCCTTTATGAGTTACCATGGTCATGGTGTCTCTTAACAGCAGTAGAAACCCTAACTAAGACAGCCTCTATACTTCAAGTTTATTTACACTGTTTTGTAACAGGTCTCCAGACCTTATCATCATTGACACCATGTTGGACACACCATTCTGACCTTAGGACCCAGCATGTAGGCCCCAATACCTGACAAAATGGGGACAAAGATTTAATCCATCAAAACCTAGTGCATAGTTCTGGGATCTAGGAAAGTTCCTAGGTATACTAACATTGCTTTTTGGCTTCTATAGTTTTCCTCTCACTAACTGTTCTTGCTAACCAAAGTGTGTTAACCAGCATGTGGTTTTTGTGCATAAAAGACAAAATATGATGAGGCATGAGTCTCCTTAGTCTGGACAAGTTCCCTGTGTAGCCACCACCAGGCAACACAGACTTTCCATCTGGCTTTAAGAATGTCCATGTGTTCTCAGGTGGAGTTACCTTGCAATAGGAAGGACAGACTTGGGGTGACCTTCCGGCCTTGATGCAAAGATAGACATCTTTGGAAAAATTCCTCAACTGATCTGATTTCTGGTTCTTGTAATCTGCTAATGGAGATGCTCTTGACAACTTTACAGGGCCTCTGGGAGGATAATACTATCAGCCCCTGGTGTTGTTAAGCTGCAGTTTTTTCCCCTTGTCTGGCAAATTCACAATAGAAAGAATGTTCTTGAAAGTTCCTAGAGGAGGCAGTGGCCAGATGAAATCCATTACCAATGCAGGCAGTGTATTATGCTTCTAGAATGTTCAAGAGTGCAAGGAGGATTTTGAATGCGGCTTTGTTTGGTGCTCTTTAACAACAAGATTATTTTTATGTTCTTCATATGTGTAATTGGCCTCAGATGAACACATAGATTTATTAGCTGTGCAATCTATAATCAATTCATGGTGTCAGTTCACTTTAAGTGACCATAAAGTTATATATGGACATATGCTTGGGTATTGTACCAGAGACACAAAAAGGATCTAAATTTTCTCAATTCTTAATTGAAAGGCTTGTTCCAACTACTTTGAAATTTGTGACCCCTTATAATAATACCAGGATAAACTAAAGACAGGAAATCAGTCTTTTTTCTCTTTTCACCAAGGCCATAGTTCAGTAATATTGCCTATTCAAGTTATAGCCTTTTAGGACAAAAATAGGTTTAACTTGGAAGCCAAACCATTGAATTGAAATTGACTACCCTAGGCACTTGGTTGAGAAGGTCTCTGAGCTCACACATGGAATCCACAGAAAGTAAGCCATGACTAATCTATGGTTTCAGCTCTCTCTGTGTATTGAGGTGTGTTGTTAAGTTTCCCAAAACATGACATTCATCATACTTATCCTTCAGCTTTCTCTCATGGTTCCTACTTCTTCTGATGATCCTTTAACAACTTTGTAGAGTGTTGACAGAACTCAAGAAGGAAAGGTAGGAAAGAGTAGCATGTATTAAACACCCCTCTTGTCTTAGGGTTTCTATTGCTGTGAAGAGACATCATGACCACGGCATCCCTTAAAAAGGAAAACATTTAATGGGGCAGGCTTACAGGTTCAGAGGTTAAATCCATTATCATCATGGTGGTATAGGGCCATATTCAGCTAGACATGGTGCTGGAGAAGGAAGCTGAGAGTTCTCTATCTTGATCTGCAGTTAACAGAAAGTGAACTTTGTTCTACACTGGGTGTAGCTTGAGCATATATGAGACCTCAAAGCCCACTCCCACAGTGTCACACTTCCTCTGACAAGGCCACACCTACTTTAACAAGGTCACACCTCCAAGAGTGCCACTCCCTATTGGCCAAGCATTCAAATATATGAGTCTATGGGTGCCATGTCTATTCAAACCACCACAACTTTCTTTGTGTGTTCCCAACATTTTACTTCTATTTTAATTAGTGACTTTACCTAACAGATAACAATTACAACTTGTCTATGATCACTGAATATGTGTCCCTCCATTGTCACTGTGTAAGTATTTTGACATCCGGGTTTATTAGTCTTCATTCCTGCATTTTCCCCAGCTCTGATTCTCACTCTGAAACCTGTTGCAATACTTGTCATGGTTATAATGGTCATTCAATTTTACTACCCACTTCAAGTCTTCAGCTCTACTCTGTGAAAGTACCCCTCACAATAAACAAAATATCTTTAATTATGTTATCCCATTTCTATTTAAAAATTTCCAAGGACCCCAAACAGCTAAAGAAAAAGCCTAAATTATGAATCTTTGAATATTTTGTTTTGGCAAAACAAGTTTTTGGACATTCTATTCTCTGACTAACAGCCATGATTTTTCTTCTTCTTCATCCTTTAATCACACCATGTCTCTGAAAGGAGGCTATGATTGAGCTCCTAAGGAATAATGGATGAGCTAGGAGAGCAGCACAGTGGTGAAAATGTTTTGTGTATAGAATTGGGGCCTTGTGGACCATACCCAGAATGGACAACAGTGTTGAGGATAGATAACTAACCTTATGTGAATGATGTGTTCTTGCTGTTTAAGAGGCACGAGTTTCTGAGTTATCCCACTAGAACTCCAAATACCTGTCACATGCTAGAAAGATATGGGGAAAAGAGGGCTCACACAGTAAAGTCTTTCCAACAGAAAGGCATACAGGATGTAAATGTGGCCTTTTTTGTAAACCAGGCTGTGCAAGTAGAGTACTTCTATAATTCTCTTATCCTAATAGAGGTGAGTTGTGGGGAGAGCCTTCTTTCTCTTACTGGAGCGAGAAGTGAGGGTGGACACATGAGGGTTTCATGGTCTTTGGCTAATGAAGAGGAGGATTTTTTTTTTTTAATCAGTAACATCCATGGGTAGACCAATAAGCCAGGGGCTATGACGGCATTTCAAATATCATAGCTAACTTTGACATGTATGAAGTAAAGCTTGCTCATCTCTCCCTGCCCAAATGTATCATTCATATTAATTGAAATCACTTCCTCTATCCATTAAAACAATAAGAATAGTTGCTTTTACCATAGGAAAGGAAGTTGGACAAAAGGGAGACTCATGAGATTTTGCATAGAGGTTCAATTTAGTTGGACAGGAATTTGAGAGATAGTAGAGGGCATGCAGATCAGGTACAAAAAGGACACTGAAACACAGAGGGCTAGAAGGGTCAGGTGCAAAAGAGGGCATAGCATAAAGAAGAGGACACTGTAAACAGGAGACATGGGATAAATACAGTGATGAATGAAGATGTCACGGTATAAAGAAAAGTATTCTGGTATAAGCTGACACTTTTAAGAGGCACTATGACTTTTTTTCCTTCGAAGCTGAAATGGATGGGCAACAATATCTCTTGGTAAACCTGAAGAGAACAACTGATTTAGAGATTCAGAGAATGTAATACAAGTATGGTAGGAGAGATTATGTTACAAAATCTAATTTCATCTGAAACAAACTAAAAAGAAATCAGAATATATTGTATTTATTAATGCTTTAGCTACTTCTTTCATTACTGTGTCCAAACACCTGACAAGAAGTAACTTAAAGGTCAAGGAATTTCTTTTGGCACATGCTTTCAGGATGCAGTCCATCATAGCAGGGAAGGTATGGCGACAGGGACATATGATTGCATGCTTAAACTACAGTGACTAGGAAGGAGAGATTGAACAAGAAGTGGAGCCAGCTATAATCCTCAAGGTCCACCCCTCAGAGATGCACTTCCTTCAGCTAGGCCCCATATCTCGAAGATTCCACAGCTTCACAAAACAGCCCTTCCAGCTGGGGTCCAAGTCTTCAAACCCATGAATGTGTGTGTGTGTGTGTGTGTGTGTGTGTGTGTGTGTGTGTGTGTGTGTGTGTTCAGATTTCACATTCAAAGCATAATAATTAGTAGTTACTCATGATGGATAGACATGCTGTTAAAATAGGTGGAGCATTGTGTATACCATAATGTAACCATTTAAACAATGTCTCAAAGTGTTTAAAGATCCACTCACTGTTTTGCATTTCTTAGGGTACTCATTTTGGGATTTTTCTCTTTCAATAGTTGGTTAAGAGACAACTGACATTAACTACATAGCCAGGTCTCTTGGAGTTGTATGTTCAAACATCTGAGAGGTACTGGGAAATTGATCTGTCTTTATATGTCCACATGGCCACTTATTTAAGAGATGCAGTGGAAGGAAATGGGCTGTCTAGCTGGATAAACTTGGGTTTAAATCCTGATGCTAACTTATCTGTGTATGTAGGGAAGACGATTTGTGAAGTTGTACATAATCTTTCATAAACAGACGTTAACATTTTTAGTGTTATGTGGGTAACAAATATGAGATGGTTAGCTATATGTTAGGGTAAGAGATTCTTAAAATTTTTTTGGTTTATATGGTATTAATATTCTTTTCTGATCAAATGCTGACATTTTATTTTCTACAAAATTATGTGATATTTACAACTCATGCATTTGTATATATATATGTATATATATGTGTGTGTATACATAGGTGTATATTTATATATAAGAGTTTGTGGTATTTGTTGTATGTCTTACTTTGTAGATGGGCACAACAAATATGGCACTCTTTCTCTTTATCACAAATATATGAATTTCCTATGAAATTTTATAGTCCTCTTTTGTTTCTTTTTTTTGGAAATATAAAGCTGTCAAATTCAAGTCACCTAAACAATGTTGCATAGTGCATCTTAAACTTGAATCTAACTCTTCTGACCCCAAATTCACTGATATTTCCTTTATACACTGCTACTAACTTTTCAGATGATTCTTCAAAAATGAACATGGCACAAATTAAGAGGGTTATTATTCTTCCTAAACGTCCTATCACTTATAATTTCAAACAGCTGTTAATATTATTTTTCTGTTTGAACATAGAGATCATGTTTCTCCATTCTTGGTGGCCACAAGCCATTTTACAAATCATTTCTTATATTTTTTGAGATTATAATATAATCAAATTGTTTCCTTCTTACCTTTCTCCCTCCAAACCTTCCCATATACTGGATCTTGCTTTCTGAAATTCATTATCTCTTTTTACATTAATTTTTGTTACATACACACATGTATACATATATTATATGTTTATATATACATTTCTCAATAGATAAACCTGCTCAGTCTGTATAATGTTACTTGTGTGTCTGTATTTCTGGGACTGATCATTTGGTATTGGACAATTTGGCATGCTTTTCCCTGGGAAAGATTATTTCTTCTACTTTCCGCATTCCTTAGTTGCCTGTGGTTCTTGGTGTAGTGTTGGGGCCTCATGACCTTTCCCCCATAAAGTCTCACCACCATAACAGCTTAAACATGAAACAAGCAAGAATGATACCAATAGGCATGCTTATGTGAACAGAGAAATCCCACATAGCATGTTAAATAGTAGTCAGTAGTTCATTCACTGTACTGAGATTGAGAAGGTATCATGTAGGCAGGGAGTAAGTGGATCTTTTTGCCTGACTGCTTTTGATTTCAGGACATTGTTATGTGTCATGAGGACATGGCCCAAATATTCTTTTGTTTCATTCTGCAATTTCAAGTACTCAGGCTGGTCATGCTCTGCATTGATGACATTCATCTGTCATGGTTGGTGAGTGATGGTTACTTGATCAATTGAGATGAATTTGAAATTTGAGGTCAATTTGCTCAGCCTTTCCCACCTTGCTCAGCTGTAAGAATTATTTTCCAATGCTATTGGAATTCTGTTTTACATTTACAATTACTTTAAATTTCTTGCCTCTCCTTTTTCTTTCCTAAAAATATAACCTTTTCTATTTTTAAAAGTAAGTGAATGATTATTTTGAAATACTTACTACAAATAGTACAAAATTATGAATGTTAGAGTGTTCATCCCACTGAAGAATAAATAGGTCAGCCTAAATGTTCATTTTCTATTTATGTAGAACTTTCTGTGTAAATTCTTGCAAAACCATGGACATATAATATGAAACAAAATTGAGGCAGATCACTGCAGTTATGTTCTCCCATCTCAGTCTCTTTCAGTGAACACTATTTGTTGGACCTACTAGCACAATCAATGATCTTATTCACTGTTCTAGGGGATTGCTGGCTGGCACTTGCTTGCATCAATTTGACATTGTGTGTGCAGGCTCAAAGACTATTTGTCTTGTACTTTTTCTCCTTGCTCAATGCAAACAACGACAAATCAAACCTTTCTTTACGTAAATCTTTTTATGCACAGCCATACATGTTTGTAACGTGTCTATAAAGTCATTTTTCTGAAGAATTGTTAAGACAAAGAATCCTCTTGCCTCATTTAAAGATATTTATTTCTATATTACCCAACTAACATGGTTATTAGTTTTTTCTTTAAGTTAGCAACTTAATTTAACAATGTGAACTCTAAGTTCTATTTTATTCACAGATAATTTCTAATCCCCAAATGTATAGTTTTTTTTTAACTCTCTACATGAACCAAGTCTTTAAATCTCTGTACACCAACTCAATTGCCAGTGATTCAGTTCAATTCTAACACTATCTGATTATCTGGGGGTTTCTCTACAAGACTACTACTTCAGATGCCAATTGCAGCCTCACTATATACAGTTGGTAGTTCCCATGACTCTCTTTTCTGATTTGATTATTTTGTGGAATGGCTCTGAGAACTCAGGAAAGCAATTTCCTTGTTACTAGCTTATTTTCAAGAGCCACTGAATAGAGGAGATGTTCTGTTAGTCTGGATTCTCCAGAGAAACTCAAACAATAGGATTTTTCTGTCTGTTTGCTACTATCTATCTATCTATCTATCTATCTGTCTGTCTGTCTGTCTGTCTGTCTATCTATCTATCTATCTATCTATCTATCATCTATCTACCTATCATCTATCTATCTATCTATCTATCTATCTATCTATCTATCTACCTACTTACCTACCTTCCTACCTATCTACCCACCTTTCTATCATCTGCCTGCCTACCTATCTATCATCTATCTATCTATGTCATTGATCAATCTATTATCTGTCTAAATTACTGTATAATATGTACATATAATTTGAAGCAGAATTACTTAAAAATTATTGAAAACAGTGTATTTCCTACTAATCCGCCTCATCATTGTTTCTAGTTTTATGTACATGTTTTTGTATAAATTATTTTTAAAGTATAGAAACTGTGTGTGAATAGATAGATAAACAGCTGGATAGAAGTAGATTTTGAAAGGGAATTTATTGGCTCATGTCCTAATGAAGGCCAAGATGTTTCATAATTGAGATGTGCAAGCAGGATATTGGATTCGTGGCTTGCTTCAAGTCTAGAAAACTCACACCAGGGAAGTCAATGGTGTCACTTTAAGTTAAGGTCAAAGCCTGAGTACCTGGGATGCCATTGTGCAAGTTTAAATAGATTAATCTGGAGATCTGATGTTCAAGGTCAGGAGATGTATCCCAAATCCAAGGGAGGAAAGGAGAGAGAGAAGGAGGGAGAGAGGGAGGAAGGAAGGTAAGAAGAGAAGGAGGGAGATAGGAAGGGAGAGAGAGAAAGAAAAGAGACACAGAGAGATTTACCCCATTTGATTGAGTGGTTTCTGATCATCTTCGCTCAAGGTTAGATTTTCCCCACTCAGTCCTTCATCTCATACATCATTCTTCTCTAGATACATCTCCACATACATACATAGTGCTTTATTACGTTTTAGATAGTCCTCAGTATGGTCAGTCTGACACCTGCAGTGGATTCCTATCATGGTTGCAGAGAATAAGTACAGAAGAAAATTGCTTTCATCTTGTCTGGACACATGACCTTCTTAATATGTCCATGAATTTATCAACTGGGAAGGTTTCTTCTTCTTCTTCTTCTTCTTCTTCTTCTTCTTCTTCTTCTTCTTCTTCTTCTTCTTCTTCTTCTTCTTCTTTTTTGAGACAGGGTTTCTCTGCATAGCTTTGCACCTTTCCTGGAACTCTGTAGCCTAGACTGGCCTCAAACTCACAGAGATCTGCCTGCCTCTGCCTCTCAAGTGCTGGGATTAAAGGCATGCCCCACCACAGCTCAGTTTAACTGGGAAGGTTTCTAAGCCCCACTTTTTAGTGTTTTGACAGAGTGTCCATTACATTGTCATGGTTGATTAAATTCTTGGTCATTGGTAATTAATTCAGTCCCAAATCCCACTCACATTACTGATTTTTGGGAAAGGAGGCTTTAAGATCCAACCCTCCAATTATATGGTTGGTTCCTTTGGCAATTAGTGCCTCACCTTGAAGTCATCTAGGTGTTCACCAAGAGTCAACTTCATTAGCATAAGCTCAGGTATGATTGAAAGAGCTCTTTTATGTCTAGCAGAAGATCCTCTGCTCATTCGTATTACCAAGGACATGAATTACAAAACGTTTAGGAGCTACCTCCCAGGGATAGGGACCAGACTATTTATATATTACATATTACATTATATACTATATATTACAGTACAACAACATACTAGACATTAAGTTTAAATGCTCCATAAAGAAACTTTCCTTTTAACTGTGAAATTTTTTCACTTTAATTTTGTTACTTTGCATTGTTCTATTCTTTATATTCTGAACTTGGCTAATAACTCTATGATAAACATAAGATTGCTTTTTCAAAGAAGACATCACTGTTGAGAACTCTGTGCTAATGGGGTATGTTAAGTTTCCTCTTGTCAGATTTCTTGGTCAATACTGGGTCTTTTTCCCGTTACAGCTGGTTGGGCTTCTCAATATATTGTATGTGACATCTTTCATTATAGTAGATATTACCATTATTTAATGAATATTGGAAAAGCAACAATGTTAAAAATCTTTTTGTGTGAAAACATCTCATGTATCCATAATAGGATGGAAGACCTGCTTAGAACCTTGAAATAATCCCAATCCTAGAAAAATCCTGTAGTAAAGAGTAGATTTACGTACTTGATCCAACTTTAGATTTTAGGTACAGCCAGTTTGATCTAGTAGTCTTAGGCATCTTGTCCTGTATGTATGTAACTAGCAAATGCTAATGTGTATGGATGAGGTCTTGCTACTCCTTAAGAGTATGTGCCTTTACTCTCTTATCAGGCCAAGTGTGTTTTAGCTGGGGGACACTGTAATTTGCCCCTGTTAAAGATTTGGTGGCTTTTCTTTATCCTTTTTCTTAAAATTGAAAATTCATACAAAATATTTTGACTACAATTTTCCCTCCCTCACAGACTTTTCTAATTGGAACTCTGGCATAGGTGGGGCTGGCTTGTCTGGGTCACAGTTGTCTTATCTGGAGTTTCTTTGTCATTGTATTTAAGTTCTGGGTGTTATCTTTAGCTGCATTTCTTTTGTCTTCTGACCTCGAGTATGAGAAATTTTCTGATATACCACCCTAAAGGCATTCTAAGGTCCTTTATACTTTGGTTTACATATGTGATTGATCATCTTCAACCTCATATTGTATTTCTTCAGTCAATCAATAAATTTCCCCAGAAGAAACCATCCACTTCTGTAGTTGTTGAAATTGTTTTTCCTGAGTATTTGAAACACTTGAGATATTG
Source organism: Peromyscus eremicus (assembly GCF_949786415.1). Lineage (NCBI taxonomy): Eukaryota > Metazoa > Chordata > Mammalia > Rodentia > Cricetidae > Peromyscus > Peromyscus eremicus. Next base: position 36,286,401 of record NC_081426.1, read on the forward strand.
CAATGTCCCATTTTAGTTCCCCAGCAGTAAGAAATGTAACCATTGCTGCTGTAATATCCTGAGGACTCCTAGCACCCCATTTACTACTTATGACAGATTTGGCACTGTCAACCAATTCAGATGGTCTAGCTCTTGAGTCCCATTTTAAAATTTATTTTTCAGAGAATTCCTAGAATTGTTTTTTTAGTTTGAGTTTTCCTGAAAAGTGTGTATAGAATTTATTGAGAACATTTTGCAACAATAGATGAACAGAGGGGGAGACTGAGTTGATCAGTGGGTGAAGTTGACGCATTTGCAATAGAGAGCTTAGATGACTGCGTTGTGGATTTGGGATTTGGAACTGGCATGGCTCTAGATCTGTTGTCTAGATCTAGATGAATGTTGGGTCACTGATTGCCCATATCTCTTCAAGTTCCTGGGAAAATAGTTTAACATAAGCTGAGACATTTACCTCTTATAAGCATGGTAGAGAAGGATGCATCTGCTAGACACCAGCAGCCAATCTTCTGAGCAGCAAGGACAGGGTATTTGTGTTTTTGTTGCTAAGGGATATCCAAGCAATGGATAGGTCATATTGACAGCCACTTTACAGACTTTGCATTAGTACATGATCAAAACTATGCATGGGATATGTAAGGAATTGCAAATACAGCAGAAGAGACCAATAACTTTAAGACTTTATAGAAAGACAACATATGAGGGCTAGAGTGGTGGTCCAAAGGAACAAATGACTCAGTGTATGTGTGTGTGTGTGTGTGTGTGTGTGTGTGTGTGTGTGTGTGGTGAATGCCTGTGTGTACATGGTGAATGTCTGTGTGTGCATGGTGTGTGTACACCTTGTAGGAGATACATGGACTATCTAGTCACAAGGGGAAGCTTGCTGGGGGAGCCATGGTTGGAAGTAGGGCCTGGATAGCCGAAACAGCAAGTATAATTCTGTGATGTCTTGAGTATAGTTGGGGGAGTCTAAAGTGGTTATTTTTTTTTTATTACCAAATGTTTCAAGTAAAGAAAGTTAAGTAGTACAAAGTTAAATAAATATAAATTGAAATAGATTTCTAGCTAAGTGAATTAGAGAAAACTAGAATCTGTCAATTACATGAAGATAATCAATATGACAAGAAGTGGTCTGTGTCAGTAGTGGAAAGCTTAAACTTTTTGACAACATCTGGAAAACTATTTTACAGCTTTTTTTCTGTCTATGCATTTTTATTTTTAATTTGTTTTAAGTTTAAAGGATATTTTGGTTTTATTTAAAACTGAGTCTCACAATGTAGCTCAGGCTGACTTCAAACTCAAACTCATGGTACTCCTCCTGCCTCAGCTCCCAAACGCTAGGATTATAGGTTTGTATCAACATGTCTAACAGTGGTATATTTTTCCAAGAAGAATTTTATCTGGAGATAATTATAGATTTACATGCAGTTTCAAGACACACTTATGGGTAAGATACCAACTGCCATCATGCACCAATGGTAATGACTTGCAAAACTCTGGTATAATACCACAGCTAAGAGTTTGTCCTTGATGCACTCAAGAAGCAGAAGACTCATTCACTAGAAGGACTTCTTATGATTACCCTTTACAGCAATGTTCACTACACTCATGCCCCTTATTTCCTATAATTGTAGTTCAATGCCAATCTGCTATCTTGTTCTTTACTTCTGTCACATTAACATTGTTGTATAATCATAGGTAATGGGATCCAGAAAGCTGGCTCATGCACCAGGGATAGATCCTGGTCACACTGCCAGGGCCCCTCTAACAGACCCAGCTTCACAACTGTCTCCCACATGCAGAGGATCTAATCCAGTCCCATGTAAGCTCCACAGCTGTCAGTCTAAAGTTAGTGAGTTCCTTTGAGCTTGGTTCAGTTGTCTCTGTAGATTTCTCCATCATGGTCTTGAACCCTCTTGCTCATATAATCCCTCTTCCCCCTCTTCAACTGGACTCCCAGTGCTTGACTTGGTGCATGGTTGTGGATCTCTGCATCTGCTTCCATCAGTTACTGGGAACCCCTGATAAAGCAGGGAGGGGCTTTATCAGTTGAGGCTTGGTCCTGCCTCAACTGAATGTACCAGGCTTAGCTGTCCGCCCATGAGAGAACTTACCCTATCAGAGGAGGAGATGAGGGAGAGGGAGAAAGGTGGAGGGGGAGCGGGAGGAGGGATGAGAAAGGGATCTGTGGTTGGTATGTAAATTGAATTAAAAAATTTAATAAAAAAAGACCAATTAGGATTTGTGACACAGGGAAAAAAAAAGAAGATGGTTGTGTAAATGGAATTGTGTAAGACTATGTAATGGAATAATCCTAATCTTCATTACCAAGCTAGAACTTAATTTTGAAATTGGGAATATGAATTCCTCTCACTTCATATTTTAAAAAGATTTTATTAATTAACTTTTAAAAGATTTTTATTTATTATGTATACAGTGTTCTTTCTGCATGTATGACTGCAGGCCAAAAGAGGGTACCTGATCTCATTACAAATGGTTGTGAGCCTCCATGTGGTTATTGGGAACTAAACGCAGGTCCTCTGAAAGAGCAGCCAATGCTCTTAACCACTGAGTCATCTCTCCAGTCCCTCTCATTTCATCTTTACTTTTCAAGATTTCACCATTACAATTTCTTTGGTTTTTCATATCCAATGTAGAATATTTTTACCTATATCTATAAGAACTCTTGCTAGGATTTTGATAGGCATTGTGTTAAAGTGGCATATTATCTTCAGGAGAACTGACTTTTTTAAAAATATAAGTCTTTTATCCCACAATTTTAGATCTTCTTTGATTTTTGTCAATATTGATACTTTTTAGCACACAAGTCTTATGCATATTTGTTAGATCCTAGCTTATTAAAAAGAAAAACTTTGGGACTGCCTACACATGAGCTGAACAAAGATGATACCATTTGGCATGCTAACCGTGGACAGGAGGAAGTTCACAAGCCCTCACACCTACAAAAAGAACTACAGGCAACTAAGGAATGTTGAGAGTGGGGGAAATAGTCTTTCCCCTGAAAGAGAATACTGATTGGCTACCCAATACCAAATGGTCAGATACAAAAACATCAAACATTTAGATACTAGTAACATTGTACAGACTGAGAATGTTGTATTTGTTTATTTAGGAGTACACACACACACACACACACACACACACACACACACGTATCAATTAATGAAAAAGAGGCCATGAATTTCAGAGAAAACAAATGGGGATATATGGGAGGGTTTGGAGGGAGGAAAGGGAAGGGTAAATAATGTAATTGCATTATAATATCAACTTGTACCAGTGTTTGTCTGCAAAGGTATCACTGGGCTATTCTATCAATTAGATATCGAATGATAAAGCATCTATGCATGGCTTGATGTCACAAAAGCCAAATAAAATACTAGTAAGATGTGGTTGGGTAAGGGCTTTGGTAATTGGACTTCTTATCAGCATTGTTACGGTCAGCATAGGCCTTGTTTTCTCTGAGCCTGGTTTCTCTTTCTGTAAAGAAGACAAATATGCTACTTTTGTAAAAGTGGTCTCAGAAACCTTGGGCCAATGCTTATGAATATATTTCCTAAACTGAGTACTGTTGTTCCAAGGCCAAGGGCTGTCTGTATAGACTGGTCACCCAGCTATCTCTTGCTCTTTTTCTTTGACACACTGCCTATGTAATTTCTTCTTTTTGTATTACTTAAATTTACATCCTGACCATAGCCTCCCCTCCCTCCTTTCCTCCCGCTCCCTCTCCTTCCTCCTTTCTGCCCTCCCTATCCATCCCTCCCCAGTAATCACTCAGAAAGGGACAGGCCTCCCATGGGCTTCAGCAAAGCATGGCATACCAAGCTGTCATAAAACCAAGCACCCTCACTCCCTGTATTCAGGCTCTGCAAGGCAATCCACCATGAGGAATAGGTTTCCAAGAGCCAGCCAAAGCACCAGGGACAGTCCCTGCTCCCACTGCCAGGAGTTCCACAAATAGACCAAGCTACCCATCTGTTACATATATGCAGAGGGCCTAGGTTGGTCCCATGCATGCTCTCTTGTTGGTTCAGACCCTCTGAATTCCCATGAGCCAGGCTAGTGTTTCTGTGGGTTTTCCTGCTATGTTCCTGACCTCACCCCTGTTTCCTGCAAGTCCTCCTTCTCCTCAGCGGGACTCCCAGAGTGGGAGTCTCTGTGTTTCTGAATCCACCCTGGGTCTCTGAATCTGCCTCCATCCATCACTGGATGAAGGCTTTCAAATGACAACCACGATAGTCACCAATCTGATCACAGGGGATGGCCAGTTCAGGCTATGCATCCACTGCTGCCAGGAGTCTTAGCTGGGAACATCCTTGTATATTCGCAGAAGTTTCCCTTGCATCAGGATTCTATCTGACTCCTTAAAGATCCCCTTTCCACTCATCCTTCTCAGCACTGTCCCCCTCCACATACCTCCCAACCAGATCCCTCAAGTTCCCATGCCCGCACGCCCCCAGTCCAATTAGGAGATCTCCCTTAATTCCCCTTAACAAGGAGATCCATGCATCCCCCTTGGGCCCTCCTTATTTTCTAGCCTCTTTGGGTCTGTGGACTGTAGCATGGTTATTCTTTACTTTATATAGTTATGAGTGAGTAAATACCATCTTCTTTCTGGGTCTGGGTTATGTCACTCAGGATGTTTTTTTTTTTTTTTTCTAGTTCCATCCATTTACCTTCAAATTTCCTGATGTCATTCTTTTAACAGCTGAGTAATATTCCACTGTGTAAATGTACCACATTTTCTTTAACCGTTCTTCAGGTGAGGGGCGTCTAGATTGTTACCAGGTTCTGGCTGTTATAAAGCTATGAACAAGTGTCCTTGAGGGATGACTGAGTGTCCTTTGGGTATTTGCCTAAGAGTGGTATAGCTGGGTATTAAGGTAGATTGATTCCCAATTTTCTGAGAAACTGACATATTAATTTCCAAAGTGGCTGTACAAGTTTGCATTCCCACCAGCAATGGAGGACTGTTTCCCTTGCTCCACGTCCTCTCCAGCATAAGCTGTCATCAGTGTTTTTGATCTTAGCCATTCTGACAGTTGTAAGATGGAATCTCAGAGTCATTTAGATTTGCATTGCTCTGATGGTTAAGGATGATGAACCTTTCTTTAAGTGCTTCTCTGCCATTTGAGATTCTTCTGTTGAGAGTTCTCTGTTTAGGTCAGTACCCCACTTTTTAATTGGATTATTATTTATTTTGATGTTTAGTTTCTTGAGTTCTATATATATTTTAGAGATCAGCCCTCTGTTGGATGTGGGGTTGGTGAAGATCTTTTTCCATTGTGTAGGCTGCCATTTTGTCCTGCTGACAGTGTCCTTTGCCTTACAGAAGCTTTTTAGTTTCAGGAGGTCCCATCTATTAATTGATTTTCATGTCTGTTCTACTGGTGTTATATTCAGAAAGTGGTTTCCTGTTCCAATGTGTTCAGTGCTGCTTCCTACTTTCTCCTCTATCAGGTTCAGTGCAGCTGGATTTATGTTGAGGTCTTTGATCCATTGGGATTTGACTTTTATGCAGGGTGATAGATATGAAAATATTTGCATTCTTCTACATGCTAGCATCCAGTTATGCCAACACCATTTGTTGAAGATTCTTTCTTTTTTCCATTGTATAGTTTTGGCTTCTTTGTTGAAAAATCAAGTGACCATAGATGTGTGGATTTATGTCTGGGTCTTCAATTCGATTCCATTAATCAGTGTGTCTGTTTTTATGCAAATACTATGCTGTTTTTATTACTGTAGCTCTGTAGTAGAGCTTGAGATCAGGGATAGTGATGTCTCTGGCAGTTCTTTTATTGTACAAGATGGTTTTAGCTATCCTGGGCTTTTTGTTTTCCCATATGAAGTTGAGTATTGTTCTTTTAAGGTCTGTAAAGAATTTTGTTGGAATTTTGATGGGGATTTCTTTAAATCTGTAGATTTTTTTGGTAAGATGGTCATTTTTACTATGTTAATCCTATTGACAAATAAGCATGGGAGATTTTTCCATCTTCTGATATCTTCTCCAATTTCTTTCTTCGAAGACTTGAAGTTCTTGTTATACAGGTCTTTCATTTGCTTGGTTAGAATTACTCCAAGATATTTTATATTGTCTGTGGCTATTGTGAAGGATGTTGATTCCCTGATTTCTTTCTCAGCCCTTTTATCATTTGTATATAAGAGGGCTACTTTTTTTTTTTTAAGTTAATCTTGTATCCGGCTACTTCTCTAAAGATGTTGTCAGTTGTAGGAGTTCCCTAGTAGAATTTTTGGGGGCTTTTATGTATACTATCATGTCATCTGCAAATAGTGATATTTTGACTTCTTTTCCAATTTTTATCCCCTTGATATCCTTTTGTTGTCTTATTGTTCTAGTAGAACTTCAAGTACTATATTAAAAAGATATGAAGAGAGTGGGCAGCTTTGTCTTGTTACTGATTTTAGTGGAATTGCTTTGAGTTCCTCTCCATTTAATTTGATGTTTGCTGTTGACTTGATGTATATTGCTTTTATTATATTTAGGTATGTTCCTTGTATCCCTGACCTCTCCAAGATTTTCTTATTGTGAAAGTGTGTTCAATTTTGTCAAAAACTTTTCCAGCATCTACTGAGATCATGATCATCTGATTTTTTTCTTTCAGGTTGTTTACTTGGTGAGTTACATTGACAGATTTTTATATGTTGAGCCATCCCTGCATCTCTGGGATGAAACTTACTTGATCATGGTGGATGATCATTTTGATGTGTTCTTGGATTCTGTTTACCAGTATTTTATTCAACATTTTTGCATCAATGTTCATGAGGGAAATAGGTCTGTAATTCTCTTTCTTTGTTGAATCTTTGTGTGATTTTGGAATGTTCCCTCTGTTTCTATTTTTGTGGAATAATTTGAGGAGTATTGGTATTAGCTCTTCTTTGAAAGTCTGGTAGAATTGTGCACTGAAACCATTTGGCCCTGCATTTTCCTTTTTGGGAGACATTTAATGATTGCTTTTATTTCCTGAGAGGTTATAGGTCTGTTTAAATTGCTTATTTGATCATGGTTTAATTTTGATATGTGTTATCTGTCAAGAAATTTGTTCTTTCCTTTTAGATTTTCCAATTTTGTGAAGTATAGGTTTTTGATGTATGACCTAATGATTCTTGGGATTTCGTCAGAATCTGTTGTTATGTCCCCCTGTTTGTTTCTGATTTTGTCTAATAGGTCTGTTAATATATGTTACTTGGCTTTTTTTCCTATGTTTGTCTTTCTTGGATGGGTGTTTTTTTCCTTGTTTTTTTGTTTCCTTTCTTGTCTTCTTGCCTAAGTAGCATGGGTTCTGGTGACTGATAAGTCTTCACATCCAGTAGGGTGTTTGGGATCTTGGGTGCATTGTTCTAGTCTGGCCTCTGGTAGAGCTGCTGGGGCTATTTCTTCTTCTTTTTTTTCTTTTCTTTTCTTTTCTTTTTTTGGCTGGTGTGGACTGCATGTGGGCCTATGGCCTCTGTTCTTCCAACTGGTGTGGACTGAGCCTATAGAGTCTGCTAGAGTTCTGGTCTGACTTGCGTGGCCTGAGCCCATTCTGTCTGGTGTGGTCTATGCTTCAGTGGCAGAAGCCTGCTGGATTGATGGTAGGGGCTCAGTGGCAGCAGGGCCTGGGATGAGCTGGGATGGTAAGCTGGATGACTTTGGTCTGGGGAAGATTCAAGGTGGACACAATGGGGGTATGGGGTTACAGTTCTGCTGCTAGGAGGGTCACTCACCTGTTCTGGCTGGTGTGGCCTGGACCTGTTTGGCTAAAGTCTTCTGGTTGGGAGGAAGACATAGCTGTGGGGCTGGGGATTAGCTGGGAGGTTGTCTGTTTGGGGACTGGTCAAATGTAGCTGGAGTTTTTCCAGTCCTGCTCAGATCCGTAGCCACTCAGACCCAAATAACACACAGATACTTCTATTATTTAAACTGTTTGGCCTAATGGCTCAGACTTCTTGCTATCTAGTTCTTATATCTTAAATTAACCCATTTCTATTAATCTATAAGTTGCCACGTGGCTTGTGGCTTACTGGTACATCTTGCTTCTTATGGAGGTGGCAGCTGGCAGCATCTCCTGACTCAGCCTTTCACCTCCCAGCATTCTCCTCTCTCTTTGTCCTGCCTATACTTCCTGCCTGGCTACTGGCCAATCAGCATTTTATTTATCAACCAATCAGAGCAACACATTCACAGCCTATACAACATATCCACAGCAGTTGAAGGGGGCAGAATCCCAGTGGGGGTGCAGTTCAGCTGGTAGGCCTGTCACCCTTTCTGGCTAGTGCATTCTGTGCCTCAGTGGTGGAAGTCTGCTGGGACTGGGAGTAGAGTCAGGGACGCCCTGGGATGGCATTGGGCTGGGGAAGGGTCACAGTGAACAGAATGGGGAGGGTATTTCAGTTCTGCTGCTTGGTGGGGGTCACTCACCCTTTCTGGCTGGTGTGGCCTGGGCCTGCTTGGTGGAAGTCTTCTCCTATGTAATTTCTAACAACAATGATGAGCTTGAAAAGGTTGTAGATTTTATTTGATTTGGAAGTTTTAATAACATAATACCTCCTTTCCTGCTGTACAAATCTGTATTTGTATGAAACTCTTTTGGGAGTGACATAAAAGAGCCCATCTGACAAGATAATGAAGGTTAGCTCTGTCGTTATAAAAATTCCAGCTCACTGGGTTGTTCACAATTGAATACTGAGTCTTGGCTTCCTCCATGGCATCCCAGGGTCAGTATCTGTCTCTGCAAGTAAAAGTCAATGACAACTTGCCTGCAAGGGGAAGATCCAATTGCAGCTTAAGAATGGAGATCAATACAACCACTGCAAGTAAACTTGTCTGACCTCGTCCTCTGTAAGAAGGAAAAGAATCAACAGGGCATGAAGAGTTGTCAGCATTTTCAGTTTTGGCAGGTGATAAAGGGGGAAACAGTTTATGCTGTCCTCATCCATCACAGGGCATCAGTAAGATCATTAAGATTAGAGCTAAAGAGGTAGCACTTTATCTAATTCTCCTGCTGGACATCCAAGCACCAGTTCAGCTCAGCTTGGTTCAATCCAATTCACCATTAAGTACCAATATTGTGTATGCTCATGCTAGCTTTAAGAAAACCCATCCTATGTTCATTTGGCTTATTTAACGTCCTACTTTGATGGGAACAAGAATGCATAGCTAGGAAGGAATATAGACACAGAAAATCTATTGTGATAGATGCTAAAGGATTCATTTGTATAAAAGTCCTGTGGATTTATTGTGGAGAGAAACTACACATTCCTCAAAGAAGGAGGTAATTTTTGAGTTTGGAAATTTTACAGGACAAATTGTTATTTACACATTGAGTATAAAAAAAGGTTTAGTTTAACTGAGCTTAACCATCACTTATTGAGACATACTATGGGATAGATGCCAAATGGGCACTGGCTTTAAAGAGGTGAAGGAAACTTCATTGCTTTCCCTGGGAAGCTCACAGGTGTTTAGTACATGGAAGAAGCAAAGACCTGAAGGAGATTTTACCCTAGAAAAGAAAGGTAAGTATGTCAGGAGAGATCTTCCTTTGCAACATCATTCAACTTAATCTGCTTTAAAAGATCTTCTTTTGTTTGGCCATCTTTGTTATGTTTTACCCTCATAATGGCAGTGAAATATCTAGAAAGATGCCAGGGAACTGGAAATAAATAAGGACTTGTGCAAAGGCATGGTGTCAATCCTTCATACATAATATTTGTTCCTCAGAGAACTCCAGTCCAACTGGAAGGACTGATGTCATTACTACTATGATTGCTATTTTCATTATCATTCTATTTTGGACTGATGCTATTTTGAGATTTTAATTGGCATGATTTCCTTACTTCCAAATAATAATAATGAAGACATAATTCATTTTGTGTCAAACTAGAAACAAAGGTTGCAGACAGGTGCTACCTACAGGAAAACAATTTACTCTGTTGATGAAGTCTCCTGTTGCCAGATATTATGAGCAATGAAATATAACCAAAAGAGAGGTTGCAACTTTCAGAGAAGGAAACATGAGAGAGAATTGACTCAACCCAGGGCCCTGAGAGTTGGATTTGGCACTGTCTAAGTGCTTTTGTCACTGCTGAGGAGGGACCACTAAATAATCGTCTTTGGGCCACCACTCATCAATCTTGTAGGCTGGTGGGTGGTTCTCTGTGCCTGTGTGACTAGCTGTCACTCTCAGCATGCCCAAACAGTGAGACAGCAGTGGATCGGGCTGAGCAATTTACTTACAAAGTGCTAGCAACTGGAAGTTGAGCCTCACAAATTCCCATTGAGCACTCCCAGAATCCCATAATGGTACCTAAAATTTGATTTGTGAAGCACACAGATGTTCAAAGATGATAGTTTTGCCCCTCATTGATCTCTGAGCAGTTATTCCTTCCCATGACAAGAAATAAACAAGATGGTGACGGCTCCTCAAGTTCTTGTACCAATTTCAACCTGATACTTCACCCCTACATCTGGAGACAGGGTTATTTCTGATGAAATCCTTGCTGTAAATATACCAATCAATTTTCCTTACAAATGATTTCTAATATGTAATTATGAAATCAAGCATTCCCATAAGCAAGCTGGCTCTTGACATAGAGTGATGGGGTGCACAGTAATATTTTAAATAAAGTATGATTGCACCACTATTTATTTTGAGGTCTAATCTTCAGGTTCGGGAGCTTATACATTGATGGCAGTTTAGAGATTAACAGCAGGCTAAATGTGAAATTCTGTGAGCCAATGCTTTGATGTAAACAAATGTATGAAAATAGCCTCCTGCTACTGTTTGCAAAGTCTGGCAGGGCTGCAGGGCTTTCTGCAAAGCAGAGGGTGCAAAATGGACTAGATTCATCAAATTCTAGTAGTGATCTGTTAAAAAAAAATAATGCTTTTGTCTACAAATGGAAACTGCTAACAGCTTTCCCCGTCCACTGCAATCCTCTTTCCATCTGCTTGGGTTTTTATAATTGTGTTGCCTTTGGAAAATTACAACACGGAGCATATTCTCCCAGAGGTCTGTTATCTAGCTGAATATTCTGGGCTCTGAAATGGTGACAACAGTAGAAGAGTTTCTCTGCAGAAGTGTTACAACCACTGCATCCTAACGAGCCGTGCTGGGGCTGCAAGGCTCTGGCAGGAAGAGAGTATCAGATTGCATCTGATCACAATTTAAAAAAAACTCTTACATACACTTGAATAGCCACGATCTATCAATCGGAGCTCTTTGGTGTAACAGCTGCTTCTTTCTTCCCGTTTCCTTCATCTTTCCTTTTATTCTAGTCCCCCAAACCCATTTCCAGACTAGAAAGTCTCATCTAAGATATTATCCACTATGCTCAAGGTCATGAGGGACCAGGAAGGCTCCTCTAGTCTATGACCTGCTTCAAGAACAGCACAGTTCCTTTCTGTCTTCAGACACTTCTCAGGGAGGACTCTGATCATAGTGAGTAATCATTACTGTTGATAAATGAATGAAAGGTGCTGTGTTCTTTCTATGCATCTTCATATTTATAAAATACCATGTGCTTTATACCATACCTTTGTTGATGTCATCTTTACAGTGTTTGAGGAGGGGACAAAAGGTGTTATTGATTTGATGTGCTAGTTTAAGAAAGGGATAACTTTAGGTGACAAGACAGGAGATTGATTAGGTAAGTTGTGAGAAAATGAGACAGATGTAATAGAGGCTTGGGGAGCCATCAGGAAGCAAAGTAGATCCTATTCCTAGAGGAGAAAGAAGCTTGACTCCCAGTATGAGGAGTGCTTCAGCAAAACTGATGGTGAGTTTAAAGTTGGTAGACAGATGGGCCTCATGTTTTCTAGAAATGTCTCTGCCATTCTCAGACTTTACTTAGCTGGGAGCTGCTAATGGTGTTAATGTGGTGATGGATTTGAGAAAGCAAAGCTAAGGTCCTTAGTCAATTTCACTCTATGAAAACGGGAAGTCTGAGGCAGCATTCTTATGGCCACCGTGCCTTAATGTAAAGCCAGGAAATGGACACCAAGAAAGGTTAAGGAATATTCTCTGGGTCTTAAGCCCACTGCTCAGCAAATGTAGATCATGTTAGACTGCCAGGTTCTAACCCAAGGGATGCCTTTGCAGATACACTCGGTCTTTACTTGCACTCCTGAGTCCGTTTTCTCTTCCCTGGCTACATGTGACTTGGATTGTTTGGTGGGGAAGTAGGGACATCAAAGCTGGATTGGCCAAACACTTGGCAGGAGCAAGACAAGAGACATAGGTGTGGTAGCTTTCACTCACGACAGATGGCAGGGTATGAGTCTGGGAGGAAAGTGTTAGAAGTGCTTGTCTAGGCTAGGAATATGCAAGAAATTCACTCCAGTGACAGAAACATTCTATAAGTAAAGTTAAACAATTTGAGAATTAGAACATACTACAAACACACAAACTCCTGGAAGGTAGAGATGGCCTCACTATTTTCTTAGGGTTTGTTTCCAGAACCCTTACAGTGTTTGGCAGAATCATATGCCATAAATATTTGTCTTTGCTTGAATAAATACTAATTTTAGCTTGGAGGGGACCCCAGAGACCATCTCATATACCTTATAAGACAAAGGGAATGGACTTTGGATTATCATTAACGTCACCCTGTGGAGGATGTTTAGATCCAGAAGTCTCTAGATTTCTCACCAAGCACCTGTCTGTCCCCTTCCTCCCTTGAACTATTTTTTGGGCTGAATGCTCTGGTCTACAACACGAGAGACCATGGGACACACTGACGTTGAATTTTTATAGAATACTTTGATGAAAGAAGATTTTATCTCTGCACTTTTTCTAAGCTAAATACCAATGTGGAGTGTAGGTTAAAGTCAAATTCACAGATAAGAAATGAATAGGGAGAACAGCGAGTCACTTCATGAAGAACAGTGCCTGAATCTTGTATGAGAACACTCACATTTGGGAAGATCACAAGATACCTTAGCCACCACACAGTAGATACCAGAGAAGCAGAGGAAAATGGATATATATGCTAACTGTCTTTTTGTGGGTCTACCTATCTGTGTAATCAAGAGCTATGAACACCATGACTATGGCAGATATTGTGGCTATGTTTAGAAGATTATAGGAAAAAAACATTATGGGGTAGACTACCTGGTAGGTTAGACAATCGGTAAGTGAACAAACATAATAAATATTAGACGATTGGAAGTATTTTAAAGATTGTAAAAGCCCTATGATAACAAATGAAATATGAGACAGTGAAAATTGGATAGACACAAAAAAACTACCTTGTTAAAAATATGAGGACCAAAGAGCTGTCGAGAGGAGGTGGGCAGTGACAAAGGTCCAAAGTCCCTAGAGAAACTCTGTGTGTTTTAGGAGCAGAAGGAAAAAGTCTTCCCAGGGAGAGCCCAGTGTAGGGGGGTGATAGTAGGGTTTGAGGTCAGAAAAGTAGGTAGGGCTAGCTTCTCAGGACCATGTTTGAGTCTTATCTGAAGAATGTTTGGAAGCCATTAGAAGATTTTTAAGCAAACTGTGTCAGGATTTGATTTAGACTAAATAAAACCATGGAGACAGGAAGGCATGCATGAAAGCAAGAGGACTCAGCGATTCTGTTACCAGCACTGGTTGGGGCTGGACATGCTGCAAATAGGTAGGCAGACAACACAAAAGGATTCTGGGCATGTGTAAGGCAGACAGACCTGGGTTAAGGATGTGACTTATTTAGGGGTTTACCTGGTTTGCAGTGTCTGGGATGCAAGTGTGCATTGAGGAGCAGGGAGATATGTTAAAAAGAAAAAGTGACTTCTGCTTCCCAGATCTACTGAGAGATAACTTGAGAAAAATGCCCGCTTCCATCTCTATGACTTAGTGTCTTCTTCCATTTGGTGGCACCTCTGGAATCCAGAGTATGAGCATTTGATTGACATGCCTTGGTTCTGTAGCATTGCCATGCTGGGCTTTGTCATAATTGTTTCAATAGCTCTAAGTGATGAAAAGATACTCATAAAAGTCAGAACAACAAATGAATCATGAAAATAGGTACAAGCTATCACCAAGTGTTGAAATCTTTTTCATAAGCTATAACAACCAAAGGTTGTTTCAGGAGACACTGGGTACGGCCGTTTGGTTACTGCTTCTCTGTCCTTGTCAGAGCTCAATTTCCCTGGAATATTTGAAGCGAGGCTTCACTGTCGTGAACACAAAGAGCTTCCTTCTGCAGAAAACAGAAGAGGCCAAGATACAATGATTACAGATTTGTGACTGTTTTCCATCTCTACCAGATGCCAGCCTATTCTTATTATATACCAGATGTTGGTCTGGGCAAATTTTTTGGAGCGGTTCATGTAGTCTGCTTAACTATGATGTTGGTGATATTATCTTCCCTATAAGCTGGGAAAGGTGAAGACTGAAGAAATTAATTAATGGTTCTAAGTCATCAGCCTTGCTAAAGAGTTTAAGAGTGAGGTGGTATCAGGAAGCACAGTAGATTTCAGAGATCTGGACTCTACCACCTGTTCTTTAAGATGCTTAGTAGTCCTTCTCCACTGAGTTGCTCATCTGTGAAATGGGGAAATATTCAGGGAGCAGCTGTGGACATTCGAATATTATGTCAAGTACCTGAAGCAATAAACGTTAGTTGTCTTCGCACATGAAGATGCTTTATAACCCTGTTATTAAAATTTAATACCCCCGCCATGAACATTTCTAGGCTATTAACTTGATTTTGTACAAAACTGTATTTAATGTGAAGATATTTGTATCATAGAAGGATCATTAGGGTTGCTAATTTTTGTATGGCTATGGAAGGAGTTGGTGAGTTAACTGTTTTCCTTGGACATCAGAAACAGTGAGCCAGAAATTTGCATGGATTGATATCATTTTCAGGCAGCATTTATTTTTGCCTTAAGAAATCTACCTAGGAGAAAAAAAATGAGCTATTTACTAAGTGCTTAGTACTTTTCTAGTACTGTGAAGGAAGAATGGATCATGGAGATGCATCCAGATAGTAAGACCCTCAGGGAACTGTCCATCACCTAGTGCTAGAGGGAGGAGGGGTGGCTTTCTCTTGAAGCAGGGGTGGATTCTCTTACTAGAATTAGAGAGAAGAGAATAGGTGTGTGAGGTGCGTGCATGTGTGTGTGTGTGTGTGTGTGTGTGTGTGTGTGTGTGTGACAGAGACAGACAGACAGACATACACACACACACTGAGAGAGAGAGAGAGAGAGAGAGAGAGAGAGAGAGAGAGAGAGAGAGAGAGAGAGAGAGAGATCGTGTTTATAAAAAGCTGGGGGAGAAAGGAAAGGTTTTGAGCAAACTTGGTCCAGCCAAGGGATCCCTGATAGAAGAGCTGAATCAGAGAGTTGTGAGAAGTAAAGCTAACTTTTAATTTTTAACAGTATATGAACAATCAAGCATTACTTAGTAGGTTCCTGGGTCTGCGTGAATTAGATTCAGTTGTACAAAGGCCATAGTTTATTCTCTTAGGCCCCATTTTATGATGAGTATCACATTCATCTTTTTTCTCTTTACTGAAAAGATAATACAATCCACTTACAATGTAATTTCAAAACCAAATCAATATATGCCCTCACCTAACAAAAGAAAAAATTAAAGCAAAGTAATTTAAGATAAAGTAATATAGGTAATATTTTAGTATGAGAGCGTTCATGTGACTTGAAAGATAATGAAGCAGCAGTCATATGCTCACATCCAAGACGTGCTCAGTGGACAGGCCCAGGCTGCCTTGGTAGCTAAAAGATAATGAAGCAGCAGTCATATGCTCACATCCAAGACGTGCTCAGTGGACAGGCCCAGGCTGCCTTGGTAGCTATTGACTAGGTGCCTGGGTTTCCCCCTAGTGGCTTTGCCTTTGTGTGACTTCTGATCATACATTGGTTCATCACATGGAAAAATGTCTTCCCAGGAGCAAAACAGATGCTGTGAAGGTTTTGCTGTCTAGACCCTGGAGTCTCAAAGCCTCACCTCTGCTGCATTCTGCTGACAAAAGCAAGTCACAGGGTAGAGCAGCATATACAAGCCAGGAAGTGGGTGATACGTTATTCCTCACTTTTTGAAGTAAAGAATCACAATATCATGTTGCAAGGTGAGCATGTGGGATGTGAGATCATTGTTGCTGGTATGTAGGGCCCTAAAGAGTAAAGAACTTTGTAAAAACAAACAATATAGTCATCGATTATGTCCTCGTTATGTCTCCCCACTAAGATGTTCATGTTATGTTAAGTGAAGCTTCTAGCCACTCTATATGGTAAGTAAAATTATTAACCCCAATTTATAAATAAAAAACCGAAGCTAAAAATGGTAAAGTAACCTTGCCCTTTCATAAGGGGCAGAGACAGAACTCAAATGCATCCTTTGGATACCCACACCTTTCCATGGGCCACATAGATATAGCAGTCATATGGAGAGAACCATACCTTCTGAGTAGAATAATGGGATTGGCTTAAACATACAGATGGATCCAGTGATTAGATACAAAAGATGTCTAATATTTGGTTATAGAACTATTGTAGTTGTTGAATTGATGATTTTTGGTATATGGAGATACAGACGTGAGCCTAAGTGCTATGTATTGAATTTGCTTCCTCATAGTGGGTCAGTTAAAAAGGTTCTGGTAATGGTGTTCAGGTCTTTGCCTTTCCAGAATATATACAGTGCTGGAGGGCCAGATATTTGAAGGATGGTCACATCAGTCAGTTTTCACTTCAGGTGCCACAGATGATTACTGAATGACTTGGGAGACAGGAAAGAGGACAACATCAAAGTGATGGATGTGGTGAAGTTCTTGGCTCAACCAACATGGGGACACACCCTGCTAGGAACTCAACATGATGAGATATGACTTCATATGGAGAGGATAGATTAAAAGACCTGTGTCCTTTTGATCATTGCTCCTAATTAAGCAAGAATAATCTTTCTGGGACTTGAGACACAAGTTCCCATTGCTATTACATACTTGATTTAGATAATACACTAGACTTTTGGAACTAGCTCAGTCTCAGATGACCCTAGGCTCAGAATCTCTCAGATAGTTCTTATGAAGGGCAAGGAAAAGCTTTCATATCACAGTGTAGATATGAAATTCTTTTCTACACCTGTTGCTAGAGTTTTCCTGCCTGGCCCACAGTCAGGACAAATCTCTTTCACCTGCCAGTCCCCCAGCCACTCAGACCCGACCAAGTAAACACAGAAACTTATGTTGCTTTCAAACTGTATGGCCGTGGCAGGCTTCTTGCTAACTGTTCTTATAGCTTAAATTAATCCATTTCCATTAATCTATGCCTTGCCACATGGCTCGTGGCTTACCGGCGGCATCTTCACATGCTGGTTGTCATCGTGGCAGCTGGCAGTGTCTCTCTGACTCAGCCTTCCACTTCCCAGCTTTATTCTTCTCCTTGCCCCGCCTATACTTCCTGCCTAGCCAACGGCCAATCAGTGTTTTATTGATTAATTAGCAACACATTTGCCATACATCCCACAGCATACACCTTTATTGTGGCCTTGTTGTGTGAAATTTTTCTTCTGAAAAAAGCTTAATAATATCACAGTGTAAGAGCTATCCATTCACTCATTCGTCTATTTAGTTAATGTTTCAGATGATTCACAGGAAATGATTCCAGGATTTGGCAATAGAATACTGAACAAAAGACATAAAGTACTGAATCTAATGAAACATATATTGGTGGAACCAGATATATATATTTCATGTGAGATTATGTCCTAAGAAAGAAAATAAAGCCAGTGAAAAGGACATTGCAAAACTACTCTGAGGATGCCTCAGGTAACATTTGAGTATAGACCTGCATAGCACTGAGGAGAAGCCAACAGAGGATTTCAGGAAGAAGTGGTATCCAGGTATGGAGAGTACTGAGGGCAACATTCTGGAGGGAGATATGTCCCTGGTAAACAAAGAACATTGAGGAAGCCTGCATTTCAGGGACAGAGTAAGAGAGGCTTATATTGATGACAAATGTGGTCAGAGAGCAAGGCAACCAGCCTAGGACACAACATCCTGTATGTGTGTGTAGACTGGGTCCAGAGTTCCAACTTTGTTTGGAGTGAAGTGAGACCCCATTGAAAGTTTTGACCAGAGGAAAGAAATAATTTGAGTTATGACTTTAAGAGGGCATTTTGGCTGTTATGTGGGATACAGTGTAAGGGGGCAAGGGTGAAACTAGGGAGCCTGATTGATTCAAAGCTGTTGCTATTATTATTTAGGCAGTGGATAATGACATTTTGAACTAGGAGGATAGTAGGGAAAGTTGTGAGAAATAGTCTCATTCTAGATACTTTTCATAGCTAAAGTCAACAAAATTTATTGACAAGTGAGGTATGGATAAAAGTGAAGGGGTGACTTTAATATGGTTAGCACAAAAAACTAGAAAAATGGATCTGCAACTTACTTACATAAGAAAGTGTCAAGGGCATGTTGGGAGAAGAAGTTTAGAAGCCCAGTTTTAAAACATGACATTTTAAATGTGCATGAAACATCTTGGAGATCTTAAGAAGTTGATGCAGGAGTCTGGGATTCTGAAGGGATATCTAATTAACGACGACAAGATTAGTGATGAGTCTGACATTGTCAGCACACAAATGTTGTTTAACCCAGGGGATTATATGTTCAAGGATAACCAAGTTCAAGATTGGATCTTGAACATGCCAAGATTTAGTCAGGGTCTGAAAAGCTATCAGCAAAGGAAAGTAAGCAATAGGAACAAGAAGTAAATGGCTCTCTGAAGGGAGGAATTTCAAAAAGGAGGAGGAGGTCCTTTACCAAAAAAAAGTTGATGGGTTGAGTCTCATGGGGCAGAGGATTCAGAATGCAACATGAAGGCCATTAGTAGGCTTGGCAGAGCCAGTTTAGTGGAGATAGTATTTTTCTTGAACCAGTTTTCTTGATTTGGGGATAAGCTACAGCAGACACAGGAAGGAGTAGTAGTAGATGAAAAATGTCCTTTCAGTATTGTACATGAGGGAATGCCATATGGGTGATCCACAGATAAGTATTTAGTGTGGAAACATGTGGAAGTTATCTTGTGCTTCTTGCTCTGTTGTCTTGGTGGATAGGATGTAAGGTAATCAGCTGAGAGAAAGGAGGCAAGGATAGGTAAATGAATCTGAGGTGGTGCAGGAAGGTAGAACTAGTCTGGAGACTTTAAGAATTTTCCCCACAATAAACTGCTGGCAATGGTCGAGAGACAGCCCGAACCACCTAGTCTGGTGATGGGATGGCCAAACACCCTAACTGTCGTGCTAGAAACCCCATCCAATGACTGAGGCATCTGGATGCAGAGATCCATGGCTAGGCCCCAGCTGGAGCTCTGGGAGTCTAATTAGCAAGAAAGAGGAGGGTTTATATGAGCGAGAATTGTTGAAACCAAGGTTGGATAAAGCACAGGGACAAATAGCCAAACGAATGGAAACACATGAACTATGAACCAATGGCTGAGGGGCCCCCAACTGGATCAGGCCCTCTGAATGGGTGAGACAGTTGATTGGCTTAATCTGTTTGGGAGGCACCCAGGCAGTGGGACCGGGTCCTGTGCTCATTGCATGAGTTGACTGTTTGAAACCTGGGGCTTATGCAGGGTCGCTTGGCTTGGCCTGGGAGGAGGGGACTGGATCTGCTTGGACTGAGTCTACCAGGTTGATCTCAGTCCTCGGGGGGGGAGGGGGGAGGCTTTGCCCTGGAGGAGGTGGGAATGGGGGGTGGACTGGGGGGAAGGGGAGAGGGGCGGGAGGGGGGAAAACAAGGGAATCCGTGGCTGATATGTAGAACCGAATTGTATTGTAAAATAAAATAAAAAAAAAGTATAAGATGGGGCCAAAGCCATTCTTAATATGAAATCCTAAGTTTTAAATATATACATTAGTAATTATATTGCTAATAAATATTAAATTTAATAAAATTAAAAAAAGAATTTTCCTAGGGACTTTATGTTGTATTTAACAGCAGCAGTGACAAACGTCTTAAGCTTAATACTCCTATGTTTAAAGTGGACCGACCCTCATGGTTTCATTTCTTCCATTTATATTTGCAAGCATGGAATGATGAAGAACTGGCTTCCTACATGGCTTATTTTTTCCTAGCAAGAATGAGGAAGACAAGGCTATGAATATATGTAGAGGGTGGTCAGAATGATGGACTAGAAAGTTTTTGTTGAATACAAACCAAGGAGTTGGGGTAAGTGATAGTGAAGAAGTGAAGTGGTGATACAGTGTAATCTGAATGGGGCTGGGGAATAGCTGAATGTGGATACAGCAGGAAAGAGATGTATATGACATTGGTATCACATATGGAACCATTAAAGTTGATGGTTCTGATGGGTTATAGAGCAGGGAAGTTTGGAATATGGTAGTAAAACAATGACACATTTATTGGAGGAGGAGAAGTCATGTAAGTCAGGATGTTCATGAGTCATGATATCCACATTGAAACCACCATCCTGAAACTACTTATGACTAACTAGGGCTAATTCTTGAAATGGCGTAGGAACAGTGGAGATTCTCAGGGAACATTTGCTAAGTAAATACATGTTATACAATGGCAATCAAACCACAGGTTGAGAGATGTTTCTTATGGTTGGGGTAAAAATTATTGATCCTAGTATACACTGGGCTGAGTGACAATTCTAATTCCCAAAAAAAACAGAGTCCAAAAGATTAGTTCTTTGGGTCTATTGCATGGTAATTTCTGTTTCCCTGCATCCAGTAGGTGCTTAACTTCCCAGAGCCCAACAGGATAAATTCTCAGACCACCAACAAGCGTTTTCTCTCTAGAAATACTGCTCTATATAATTAGGTCTTTAGAAAGAAGACACACATGAGAAGAGGGTATTAGATAAAGAGAGGATGACAAAACAGAGAAGACTCAATGGAATTGAGTTTTTTCTGCACTGTTATGCTAGACCCTAGAGTTTAACATTGGGTTTCATTCTTGGAAGCTGACCACCTCTTTAGAAATACTGAGTAATGTGAAAATACGATGCTGTATTTACTTTGATGAATGACTGGAGTTTGCAACCTTTGGGTGTGGTTTGTTTGGAAGGCAGAATGCATTTTTTTCCAAGCAATGTTACATATGGAAGTTAGGTTCCTAAGTATGTCTGTTTAATCATTTGTTTCCACTCAGTACAGAGTATTATTTTTTGTCTTAATAAATAGGACTGCATATACATATATATAATACTGTATTAACTAGAGGGAGAGACTATCCCATTTTCCTTGGAGTTGGTTTGGCTCAGAAAAGAGTAAATGCCACCAATATCTCTTCCCTTTGGGAAGAATTAGAATCCATGTCAAGATGTTAAAAGTGATTCTTAGAATCAGCCCAATTTTGCATTCTCTCTGGCAATATCACCTGAGGAAACGAGTGAAAGGAGGGGATAAGCTATAGCAAAAGCCAATTAAAACAGGCTAAAGCATTGGTCCAAAGAGCATTCTAAAGTCAAGCTTCACTAGTAGTGAATCAGATACTGTTGCAATTTTTGCTAAGCTTTAGAGTCTATTTCCCAAGAGACAAGAACCTTAGGAGAGAAGACAGTCATGCTTTGATATTGACAAACCACAACAGTGTAGAGCGTTAGAGGAAGACGCACTTGAAGAGTACACATGCAGCCAGACATTTCCACCAAAATCTATCAGGTACCTCCACTCTCCTCACTGTGGGAGAGTTTCTCCACAGGGTGACATCGTCTGTTCCCTCTAATTCTCTTCTACACCCTGTTCCTACCATGCATGATATATTTTCCAAGTTGCTATATTGTGTAGCTTATTATCATTCTGCTTGTTTCTATGACCCATATATTCTCTGATGGAAGGCAGTGTAGCATGCAGGAATGATGTAACTCTAGGATTAGACAATCTGGTTTGAACTTAGATTGACCTCTTACTGGTTAAGGAGTCTCAGGAAGCTTAACTGGCTTCTTAAGACTGTTTCCTTATATATGAAATAAAAGACAACAATGACTATCCTGCTATGTGGATTCAATTTGCTTACCATGTGTATCTGATGGTGTGTCTGGCACAGTTGTCCAGATTATTCTTGATAATGAGTCCTCTTGCTAACTCTATGGAGTAAGAGTGATGTATCTTTTATAAAATTAGATGTCCAATGTACTGAGCCCCCCAGCAAGGTACAGAGTTGAGATTCAAGTACAGGTTTGTCTTGGTGCCCTTACATTTCACTCTCTGCCTCCTCAACTGGGGACCTTCATGCTATCTGCAATGATAGAGATGTTAACTGAGGGAGTCCATAAGTCCTTCCCAGAATGTTCCTGGCTATGTAGGAGGAGGTGATTCTGTGGTCAAATGGCTAGCTTACTCTATAGTCCTTGGTCTTCTTGTGATACTCTTTTTATAAGTTTATGTAATTTTCTTTCTTACTGGAGATATCACTATGCTCCACTTAAAATGGCTATTTTAACGATTAGGAAAAATTATATAAAGTAAAATGCTAACTCCATGAATTTCAGCGTGAGTACAGAAGATGACCAAAATAAGGACAGCAGCAACAACAAAATGGTATAATGATAAGCAAATACAGAAAGACATGAGTCATGGAGACACACTGTTTTCTGGTTGTTCTTTTAAACAATTAAAGATCACATAGAACCTGTGAAAAATAAAAATAAAAATAAGGCTGATCTTGGGTCCCTTGTAAAAAGAAAGTGACAAAACAAACCTTCCAAATTACGTAGTTCTGGATAAGAGCAACTTTATCCTTATGTATCCAGGACAAATCTTTCCATCAGCCAAAAACAAATAGAGGGATTACTAGGGTTTCAGATGCTGCTTGGTTACAGGTAACTTTTTGATGAGAAACCCAGGATTGGGGATACCTTTTCTGTGAAAAGTTCAGAAAGTTGACCAAATCTCTCCCTCCAAAGATTAAACTGTCTTCCAAGAATTTATTTTTCTTATATAAGAGAGAGATGGGGAGGCAAAATAATAAAAAGGGGGAATGAAAACTCTTGGTGGAGGCTATGAGATAGAGAGATGTACAAAGGGAGAAGAGAGGTTGACAGCAGGGTGGAGAAGAGGGGCCATCGATTATGAAGAAAAAGAAAATGTTGTGGTCTGGGTGGCTTCCAGCCAACTCAGTGGACTTTATTTGCTGTTTTCATCAGAAACTCTGGGGAAAGACATAATCATTTCTCAACTGGAATTTGATTCCTTTTTAGCTGTGTAGGTGGAAAATAACCTGAGATTGCTGTGTTGGTTTAACTGGTCCAGGCACACTGCCTCTTCTCCACTGCAGCCATCTGCTGGCAATAAATCTGTACATGATTGTCCTGTAAGTGTGTGGGATACTGCATTTCTTCCTTCAAGGTACTTCTACATATTTTGGCTTAGAAGGACCCTAGAACTGAGAATGTGAGTTCACTCTAAGAACCAATGATTTCATGTAAATAGATACTTTTCTACAGGACTGCATTAATGTTAGAAACTTTGAGACTATAATTTATGTGTGTGTGTGTGTGTGTGTGTGTGTGTGTGTGTGTGTGTGTGTGTGTGTGTATGTGTATGAGAGAGAGAGAGAGAGAGAGAGAGAGAGAGAGAGAGAGAGAGAGAGAGAGAGGAGACTTTTGGCAAGACCCCCTATCTCTGTGTCCATAAGGTAACAGGGAAGTAACTAGGGAAATGAAGGGAAGACCTAGAAACCAGGTGGATGGCTTGAGTCCTAACCTACCAGGAGAGTGGACCTTCATCTCTGAGAGACCAGAATATGAGTGTATATGTGGGGGAAACCACAGTGGGGTTTGGAGTCAACTTCAGCTGTACAGGTGAAAAGCTTTTGCTGTTCTGACTCAAACAGGTACAGACAAAGTAGGAAGCAATAGACACATCAATATTGTAGAAATTCACTTTCTGTTGCTCTAAGTGTGCGTTGATAGACTGTGTAGCTGTTATGTGACTTTTTCTGGAGATAATAGCAACTCTCCATTTGCCACAAATAAGATACCGAGCCAGACAAACAAACAATTCCACTCAATTTGACTTGATGAACTAATGAGTTTATTGAGATTATTTGAAGGAACACGAGTGAGAGGTTACATACAAGAACACAGGTGAGAGAAAAGCAGATGAACAACCCCCTGCCCCTAGCATGAGTGACAACTCATGGAAGTGGCATTCTACTAGCCCCCTGCTCAACTTGCAGATAGCCCCCTTTCTCCTAGGAGTGGAGCATGGATTATACAACCTGGGGAAAGGCTTACAAGTTGTGTAAATGTCCTGGGTTTCTTAGCCTGATACACGTCCCACCCCCAATCTCTGGAAGGAATATTCTAATTCTCAGGGAATAGCTACATGAGAGTAGTTAAAACAAAAAGAAGTGTGTTTAGCTTAAGGCTGTGGAAATTGTCGAGTGTGGTGCTAACATCCGTGTAGCATCGGATGAGAACCTTCCACATAGTCCAAAAATGGCCCATGGCATCATAAAGTGAAGCAGAGCAGGCTGTCAACCATGGGTCTCTCTTCCTTTTCTCAGAAGACCATGAATTGCCATCTTGCATACTTAATCTGGATTTCCTCTCAAAGGCTCTACTGGGCCCTACCACTTACTTCACAATGGGGGTTACATTTCATCATGGTTATTCATAAGTATAGAGTTTTGGCAGGGACATTTAAACCAAAGAAAGTACTTAGTAAGTACTAATGTTATTTGTTCATTTGGTGTCTACTTTCTTTTCCTCTCTATGCTTCAGCTCTAGTTATTTTGATTCCTCTCTTGTCTCCTTCAAGTGTTTGGAGAGAAGCAACCATGTTAAGCAGAAGAGCCCCTGTGCTTTAACAGCAGACTAGAGGAGAAGAGGGAGAGGGAACATGGCTCTCTCATTACACATCTGAAGCTTCAGCTAGGATATTACACTTCTATGTGGCAAATCTGAGCTTTTGGCGTTACTTTATGGGTCTTTCCCTAAAATGGAAAATTTTGGATACTTGAAGTGAAGAATTATTTTTTCCTATTAGAGAGGAAGATTGTCACATATAGAAGTCAAGGTAAAACTTATATCCAGCTCATATGTATGCTAGAGGATGAATGACTGCTAGAAATATCTTCCTAGAAATGAGAGAAAGAGTATATGGAAATGGCCAACCAATGACTGATCCAACTGCAGACCCATGCCACGAGAGGGAGTCCACCACTGACACTGTCTGGGTTGCCCCGAGACCTAGGATAGAACCAAACATGACAGGAAAAAAAGATGAGAAAAAGCCAATGAAATGATCCATAATGATACTACTCTGCTATACTACTAGACCAGAGATTAGCATAATCATCATCAGAGAGGCTTCATCCAGCAACAGATGGGAGCAGATGTAAAGAACCACAGCCAAACATTAGGTGGAGCTCAGGGAATCCTTCAGAAGAAAAGGAGAATTGTAGGAGCCAGAGGCATCAAGTGCACCAGAAGAAAATGGCCTACAGAATCAAATAACCAGGGCTCATATGGACTCACAGAAATTGAACCAACAATCAGGGAGCCTGTAAGGGTCTGACCTAGGTCCTCTGCATATGCCTTATAGTTGTGTAGCTTGGTGTTCTTGTGGGATTCCTAACGGTAGGATCAGGGGCTGTCTCTGACTTTTTTGCCTGCTTGTGGGATCCTTTCCTCCTACTGGGTTGCCTTGTCCAGCCTTAATATGAAGAGATGCGCCTAGTCTTATTGCAATTTGATATGCCATGATTGGTTGATATCCCTGGGAGACCTGCCCTTTTTTGAAGGGAAAGGAGGAAGAGTGGATCTGGGGCAGATGGAAGGTGAAGGAGGGCTGGAAGGAGAGGAGGAGGGGAAACTGAGGTCAGGATGTAATATATGAGGGAAAATAAAAAAATAAGCATAGGAGGTGTCTGTGGTGTGCGATGGAAATAGAAGATGCACAAAGGTCTCTGGGGAACTTGGCTGACTTCTTCCTTTGACCTGATACTTACAACTTGTGCACTTAAAAAATTGCGGCTAGTGTGCTGTGCATTGAGTCAAAGAAGTTCAAACTTGTCACTATCAAAGTTCCTTACAAAAGACAGACATACGTAAGACAAACACAGGTTAGTTTCTAAAGTCAGTTCCACTGTGAGATAAGGCAGCCTTTCTCTTCCTTTCACTGGACCAGTCCTGTTTCATGCACTTCTTGTTTCTTCTTTACTTAATATCTCTTCTTTAGTTTATGATAATTTCATACATGTAATCAGTGTATCTTAATCATATCCACTCCAACTCCCCAATCTCATTTCCTCTAGTTACCTTTAACTTGTCCCTATCCCCCTTTAATATCCTCTCCTTTTTACTTTTTGGTAACCATCTGAGTCCTTGTAGTTCTATTTGTTGGAATATTGGCTGATCTTGTAGGCCTGATTGTGTGTAGGTAACCATAGCAGGTATGAATTCATGAGTGCAATGGTCATTTCATGTCCAGAAGACAATATTCTATAGCAGCCATCCCCCTCCTCTGACTCTTACGTTCTTTATATCCCCTCTTGAATGATGTTCCATGAGCCTTGGGGGAGGGGACATTGATACAGATGTCTCATTTAGGACAGAGCACTCAATAGTCACATAGTCTCAGCATTTTGGTGGGGTATGGATCTCTACATTAGCTGCTGACCACTGCAGAGAGAAGCTTCTTTGGCCAAGGTTGAGGGCAGCACTAACC
The DNA here is from genome assembly GCF_949786415.1 of Peromyscus eremicus. NCBI lineage: Eukaryota > Metazoa > Chordata > Mammalia > Rodentia > Cricetidae > Peromyscus > Peromyscus eremicus. The sequence goes on from NC_081426.1 coordinate 36,313,052, forward strand.
TATGTGTGTAAATATAAATACTTATAAGGCAGTTTGACATTATGACTATTTAGTAAGACAACAGCAGTAAGTTTCCCGCCATACCCAGGGCCTATGACCTCTCTTCTCATTACCTTTTGACCAGGTTTAGAGTATCTTGCATAAGTTTTCTCCTGTGAAGCAGACCCCAGACCCAGGCCTGAAGTGATTGGTTTCTCCCATAACCTTCTTGCCACTATTACACCAGTGGCTCATCTTGTGTGGCATATTGGTTTTGTAGCATGCAGGCTTCATTGATGGCTTTTCTCCCCTAGAAGCTGGCATAGCATCTTGTGGAGCTATGAAAGCTAGCCTGAAGAAGAGATATTTCCAATCAATTCCACATTTATTTCTTCATGTCCTGAAGTCAAAGTGTGTGGTGTCTTCAGCAAGCATTACTGTTTATGATGGGCAACCAAGAGCAAAGGCAATGGTCTGTGATGTTTAGAAGGACTCCGAGGCTTCCCTTACCAATAACTCTTAGGGAAGTACTCCATGCTTGACACTGTGGTTTCTATTTAATAACCCTCATCTTCTGGGGGAAGTATTATCCACTCATTCAGGGTACCCATGTTCAAACTCTTTTAAAATTATATTTTTGAATTAACTTATAATAGTGCATTTCCATAAGCCTTTAAAGCAAGTCCTTAGTTTCTACCAATATACTCCTCCTCTATCCATCCTCCTGTGGCATCCCTGCTTAAACCTTTACCCCAGTATTCCTCCCTTCTACTTTCATAACATACGTGTTCTACTATTCTCTCACCTCCTAATATCTCTTCCACTCCCCTTCTTGTGGGCAGTTTCTAGCTCCCTGCATTCTACAGCTATTCTAAGTCAAGCACACAAATCTAAATATGTAAAGCTATAGTCCACATACGAAAGAGAACATGCAACTCAGTGCAACCTTTTTCAGTTCTATCTATTTTCCTGCAGCTTTCCTAATTGCATTTTTATTTACAGTGGAATAAGATTTCATTAAGTATATGCAACACATTTTCATTAGTATTCATTTAAACTATGAGAATAAGAAGATTCTCTATTATTTAAGACTGGTAATATTTAAAAATCATGGTCAAATTAATGAGGGTTGAGAAAATGAGCAATTACAGTTTCAACTTGACCAAATACCTTTGTATAAAACTGACAATTTGTGATCATCCACTCACCAACCCACCCACTCATAGACTCACTCATGTGTCCTCCTACCCACTTACCTACCTATTAATTTACACCCACACCCAATGTCCACCTATCTAACCATACTCACCCACTAATTTCTGCATGAAATAGTCCATCATTTTGCTCACTCACTCTTTATTCTTCCCTTCCTGGTTCCACCCACACTCAAGAGACTAATGTGCCTACCTACAGCCTGCAGATCCAGAGCACAGAGCTACAACTCTTGCTGATAGGCAAATGCATTTCCATTCCAATCTTCAGGGAGCTTGACGCCTAATGAGATTTATAAAAACTAAATTATAACAAAATGGGAAATGCTTTGATGAAGGCATATAGCAAGATACTGATTTCACAATGCTATGGATATTTAAAACAAAATTAACCCAGGCTTGGTGGCTCATGAATATAATGCCAGTAGTCAGGATGTACAGGTAGGAATTCAAGGCCAGCTTGAATTATATATCAAGTTTCATGGCAGACTGGGCTATTAGACCCTGCTTCAAATCAAATAGTATATGTATATGTATGTGTGTATATCTATCTATCTATCTATCTATCTATCTATCTATCTATCTATCTATCTATCTATCATCTATCTATCTATCTATCATCTATCTATCTATCTATCTATCTATCTATCTATTTATCTATCTATCATCTCATTATCTTCTAAATATCCATCAACAGAATAGCATTTTCTGTGATGTTCTCCATGGTTTTGTTGTTAAGAACATGATCTCAGAACTTGGATTACTAGCTATCTCATTGTAGAAGTTCCTTAACTCTCCCCTCACACATTTAATATAGGACTGAAAATCCTTAGCTCATAGGATTACTGGGATTAAGTGAATCAAGGCATTTATTCTTTAAGACCTTTTCTAATTTGGGGAAATGAACAAAAGCAGCTGTTGCTTTTCTATCCAGGACAGTTATGTTCAGGGAAGTTATTTTTAGGGGAAGTTGCAGAACTGCAGAGAAGTGGAGCTGGAAGTCTACCTCAGTGCTTTTTTTGTAACATTCTTTTTATTGCACCACAAAGCCTCATATATTGACTTGAAAAGCTACTGTTGTTCCCCAAGTGTCATAGCTGCCGCCTGGTGCAGCTGGGCTGGCTATAAACACAGTCAAATGACACAGGCTGCAGCACAACCCAATCACTACTGTTTTGTCCTCATCTGCCACTCCATCTAAGGTCCCTAGGTATCAGGGTCAGCAACATGGGTCAGAAGACTGACAGACACCAACTATACATCTCAATCAGTTGTGCACAGTCACCTTCATCCAAGTCCTTATGGTAAATGTGTCTCCATAGGGTTTTGGAGAATTTGAAATTCAATTTCCTTTAAAAATGAAAACCAGCTTTAGTGTTCAAAAGCACTCAAGAGTCAGATATTTTTGACTATACTCTGTTGAAAATATGGACAGGCTTCCTTGACTGATTGACTCTTGTGTGAACCTAGAGATAGAAGAGGAGTATTAGGCTACAACCAGCAGCTGCCACAGGAATACAGCAATGTGAATATGGTTCAGTGGTAGAGTGCTTGCCTAGCATGCAGAAGGCCATGAGTCCTACCCCTAGCACTTGCAATAAATAAATAGAAATATGTAGGGTATGTGGCTATAGAAGGGTTATGGGAGCCATGGAGCTGCATTAATTTATGTTTATGTTCATTGCTGCCACTGTTAGACCTGGGGTGGAAAGATGAAACAGCATACAGTTTTTAAGAGTTCCCAGGTAAGTGGGGAAAATACATAATACATAATTATAGTGCAGTGTAATAGGGATGACATGACCTTGCACAGGAAGCTCAGAGGAAAAAAAGATTCATTCTGCATCTGGGAATACAAGGAGGTTTCAGTCAATAGATCTTATCCAAGCAGGGTTTAAAGAAGGATGCATTTTTCAAACAAACTTGAGGATGTGAGTTCTAAGCAGAATCTATAGTCTAGCTGAAGACCTGCAATTATTTACAAAATCAATTCCATTTCAATTGTTTTCCTAAAGAGTTACACCAACTGACAACACTTAGTTTCTTCTTGACTTTGGCTAAACTAGTGGGTGTGAAGTGGTATCCTTGCTAAGGAAATTTATATTTCCTTAAACACTTAGAACTTCAAGTATCTTTTCATATGTCCATTGATGGCTTCTGTTTAAGTATAATATCCAGTAATAGCATTCACTTTTTCATTTGTATTCTCCATATTTTTCTTACTGTTTTTTTTTGTAGAAAATTTCAATAACCCTTATTATTTTGAAAATGTAGTCTCCTTAATTCATTCCCATATAGTCTCATATACATAGACATATGCATACTAATAGGTGTGTAACTATATATACATATGGATATAAGAATCTACTGTAAAGATCTGGGATATAGGTCAAGGACCATGAAACACCATTCTCAAGACTCAATAGAACTACTGAAATCATCAACTTACAATAACTGTAGTTGCTGGCACTGAGCTCACACAGAATGGGCCTATCAACAATAGTCAAGGAAGAAGCAGGGGCTCATGGGACCCTATCTTTTACCTCTGAACATATGGCTACTCTAGACTGTGGAAGAGGGGGGAACCACTGTCTTGATTTGTGTGTACACTGTTGAACACACAAGGCAGCAACAAAACTTCTTCACATTGATGTAGCTGGAGGCTGAAAAAAAGAGAAGGCATTTAGACTGAGCAGTTGAGAGATGGTGATGGCAATGGAGGTATGGAAGACTAGGGTGTGGTGAGGGGAATCATCAAACTTATGATACTTGTGAGTTACATACTCAGAGGTAGCTGTTGGTAGGCATGCAAGTCCTGAAGTTTGGTCCTGGGTGGAGAGGTTGTCTGCCCCATAGATGTATAATTTATATGGATTTGTGACTTTAGTCAGAAGACTTACGTTAGAATATATTATAAAGAATACTGAGTTTAGCGAGTTGTTAAGCAAATGAGTATAAATGCCAGAGACAGTGAATGGTGGCAAACATTTCATGATATTTGGTGATAAAAGAAAAGGGAACAAAGACAGAAGATGCAGCACTCTAGAGCTGGACTGGAGGCTGAGGAGTTTATTTTAAGTGAGACAGATATGCTTTGCAGAAGGAGTTGATAGATGACTATCCAAAAACACACAAGGCAGAATGGAAAGCAAATTTAGAAAGCATTGCTTGAGAGGATGAGGAGAAAGGAATGTGGAGGGTGGTACTAATGGGAGGGTGAGGCACAAGCATGCCATTTTCTAACAGTGGCCGAAGGTGAAGATGTAATGTGACCTTTAAGTGTCAGGACTCAAGACTAGGTCTTGTGGTCTAGGTTCAGAATGGGCTTTCCTGTGACTACAAGTGACAGAAATTCATCTTATTTAGCTCCTTTGTTGTTGATATGGGAATGATTATCCCATATGGAGACTAGAAGATACATCAGAGCACTCATCACAGAGCTTAACAAACACAAGGTGATACAGTTTTTTTTTTGTTTTTTGTTTTTCGAGACAGGGTTTCTCTGTGTAGCTTTGCGCCTTTCCTGGAACTCACTTGGTAGCCCAGGCTGGCCTCGTACTCACAGAGATCCGCCTGCCTCTGCCTCCCGAGTGCTGGGATTAAAGGAGTGCGCCACCACCGCCTGGCGATACAGTTTTAATAACTATAGATTTGCATGTTTAAATGGAAAGACAAATCTGTACACACTGTAGCTCTCAGTACTGGGCAGTAATGTGAAGTAATATGGTACTGGGATAGGTTAGGAAGACTCTCAGTATTCAGATGTGTTCTGGGATCATTGGAGAGGGACCAAACGCCAGCACTCAGCTCCTGTTGGCATGTGCATAGCAAGTGAAACTGCTTTCAACAGTAATTAGAGGACCAGCTCACTTTGCTGGTCAATGCAAACAAGTGAGATTGAGCCAAATCTCCAAATTCTCGGAATGGGACACCAAAAGCATGTTAAGTTCCTTATAACCAGAAACTGAACTCCAAGTCCTCTGAAGATGCATTTGTGGGAACAAATGTTTGTCAGTGTTGAAAGAAATTTCACCCTGGGTGGGAGTTCAGGTGGGAGGCATTGGGGCGGGGTAGTTGACCATAACAACAAAGATGGCAACAACTAGGCCATTCTTCTTCCTTCCTTCTACAGTCCCAGTGACAAAATAAGGTTTGATTCCACCAAGGTTCACCAGGCTATACGTTTTTAGGATTACTTACAGACCATGGGTGAGGGATTACAGCAGGAGTATGGGTGACCCTAAATCAGCTACAATGGGAGGTCTGCACCTAGCATGGATGATAGTTTCCCCATGGCTGTGCAGATGGAACCCCCTTTCCCTAGCCTTCTTAGCCTATATAATCTAGTCTCTCCATGAACTACCAAGGCCAGGTGAAATTAGGGCAGGATTGCAAACAACTAGTTTGGAGGAGTGGCTTGATGCTCACATGAGAGCCCCATGACCTTTCTATGAAAAAAACCATCAACAGTCAAGAACCTCAGCTGGCATGAACATTTGCAAGATGGTGTTTGTTTGCCCTGGAAGAAAGCTTGGCACAGCAGGTAGGTTGTCCACTTGCAACGTGGCACAGTTTATATTTTGTCTGACTGTTTTTGGATTTGAGTTGGCCTTTTCATTCTGGGCAGTCAGAAAGGGAAGAATTCCTTATTTGGAGTTATGTGGACATTTAGTCTGATGTAGTTTTTAAAGACATTACAGAGTTTGGGATAGAGGCAAGATGCCTGGGATTAGTTTCAGTTCTTTAACTGTCTAACTGTGTAGGTTCCTTGGCATCTGACAAGGAGGAGTTTGCCCTGAACAGCTGTTGGTTCCTTTTTGATTCCAAGTTGTCTGTCCAGCCACCTGCAACACAGACTCACCAAGTAATTCATGTCTGAGAGATTTTTGATCTTGAAGACGTATGGAGGCAGGTTCAGTTTGCAGAGGAGATTATCTGATACATTGGAGTTAATAGTCATACTCTGCCCTAATTACTTACAGCTCTTTGCAGTTTCCAAATAGCTTTCCTCAATAAACATTATCCTCCCGGCCAGATGCTGAAAGTACGATAAACAGCAAGACAGGGATGGCTCTATCTTCATAGACATTATTACCCTGTTTTCACTAAAGCAACCTCATAATGATCATCATTACACAATAGAGCAGTCGGATATGCTTTGATACTTCACTGTTTTGTCTACACAATAATTCTAAACACCAAATAGGACATAGTTTGAAGGTTGCATTTTATTTACATTTGTATGCCTGATGTTCAGCCCAATTCCTGTCATGTGCAATATATTCAGTGAGTATATAAATGAAACAGTCTCTGATAATTCTGAGAAGGTATAGATTAGATAATATACTTTTGGTTTTGTTTTATTTTCCAAGTGCTTTAGGATCCCAGGGCGTGGCACATACTAGGCAAAGACTCCATCACCGAGTTAATCCCCAGCCCTAATTTCTGTTTTGATACTTCAAAAAGAAAGGGCATATGTACTAGTGGTAAGGGATCAACATTTACTTAACATTTATTATGTGACTCCCGTTGGAAGGGTGCTTCAAATGCATTTGTTAATATGACTAATAAAAATACTTTTAAAATTTATTTTATGTAATATATATATATATATATATATATATATATATATATATATATAGTGTTTTGCCTGCATGTATGTGAATAAACTGTGTGTGTGGCTGATGTTCATGGAGGGTGTTGGATTTCATGGAACTGGAGTTACAAACAGTTGTAAGCCATCACGTGGAGGCAGATCTTTTCTAAGAGCAATAAGTGTTCTTAATTGTTGAACCATCTCTACAGCCCTTACTATGATTCTTTTAACTGCTTGTTTTGTTCTGATGAAAAACTAAGGTCTAGAGAGAGTGTTACCAAGGTTTTGACAGTTTTTCTTATTTTTGTTTTTGTTTTTCAAGATGGTTTCTCCATGTAGTGTTGGTGCCTGTCCTGGATCTCGCTCTGTAGACCACGCTGGCCTCGAACTCACAGAGATCCATCTGTCTCTGCCTCCCGAGTGCTGGGATTAAAGGCGTTCACCACCACTGCCCCAGCTAGTTTTTTCTATTAATTAAACTTTTTCATTTATTTTACATACTGACCACAGTTTCCCCTCCTTCCTCTCCTCCTGTTCCCCACATGCCTCTCATCTACCTACCTACCCATCCACTCCTACTCCATTGTCTTCATTTAGGAAGGGGTAGGCCTCCCTTGGGATTGAACAAAGCATGGCACATCAAGTTGTGGCAGGACCAAGCTCCTCCCCCTGCATCAAGGCTCAGCGAAGAAATCTAGCATGGGGAACAGGTTCCCAAAGGCCAGCTAAGCATGCCAGAAGTAGGTCATGATCTCACTGCTAGGAGCCTTGCAGACCAAGCTACACAACTGTCACACACATGCAGAGCGCCTAGGTCGGTCCCTTGCAGGCTCCCTAAGTCCAGAGCTCCCAGGAGCTCAGGTAAGCCTGACAGAATTTTTATATTTATTCTTCTCTCATGTGTTACATTTCAACTGCAGTTTCCACTCCCTCTTCTCCTCCCAGACCCTTCCCCACACCTCCCCTCTCCCTCTGGTCCATTCCTCCTCTGTTTCCCTTCAGGAAAGGACAGGCCTCTCAAGGATACCAATCAAACATGGCTTATCAAATTGCAGTAAGGCTAGACACCCTCCTCATGTTAAGACTGGACAAGGCAATCCAATAGGAGAAAAAGGGTCCTCAAATCAGGCCAAAGAGCCAGGAACAGCCCGCGATCCTACTGTTAGGAGTCCTACAAGAACATCATGCTACACAACATACATGCAGAGGACCTAGGTCCGACTCATAGAGGCTCCCTGATTATTGGTTCCAGCTCTGTGAGCCACTATGAACCCTGGTTAGTTCATTCTGTGGATTTTCTTGTGTCCTTGGCCCCTCTGACTCCTCCAACCAGGGCTCTTCCCCTTCAATCCTTCCTTCCCTTCTTCCACAGTATTCTTTGAGCTCCACATAATGTTTGGCTGTGGTTCTCTGCGTTTTCTCCCATCAGTTGCTAGATGAAGCCTCTTTGATGACCTAGGCTCCGAGGCTTTAAACCATGGCCTACCTGACTTAAAGGTTTCAATGATTACATTGTTTTGTTTTTATGTTTCTCACAGTTGCAGGAATTACTGATAAACTCACAAGTAAAATCTACAACCAGTACTCTTATATAAATAAAAGCACTATGACATTTGGGGACTTCTAGGTTCTGCCTATCTAGCATCAATTTTACTATTTTATCACAGAGTTTCAGGAAGGTGATTGGCCATAATAGCCCCTAGCCCAATGATGGGACAAAAAATGACAAGCTAGAGATAAAATAAATGCTATTTTCTATTATCCACAGTATTAATGATTACACAGCCATGCTTCTTTGTATTAAGACACAAAGCACTTGCCCAGGTGTCAATATTCTGAAAAGTAGACAAGGGAGGGACTAGTAAGGTTTCATAAATCACCCAAATCCGCCTGCCAAAAGGTGGCCCAGCTGAGCCTGATCTTTTGTCACTTGTCCAGAGACATGCAGAGTAATGAGACATTCTCAGTTTGGAACAACCATGTGTGTATAAACTATAAACTAACCTGGCAGATAAATGGATTTATACTTAGGGTCAAAATTGTAACAGCATAATTTCATAACAGCTCGCAATTTACTTTTCCTGCTGAAAAGGAAAAAAACGTCCTTGCTCCTTGATTTCTTTGTGCTTGTCAGAAAACCCAGTTGTAGATTTCAGTTGTGAGTGGAGAGTGGAATTCTCTTAGTTCATTCCAATTTTCAGGGCATCACAAAAGAAGGAAAAGCTCTTCAGTCATTTGGAAATTGTAGTAAGTGGAAATCTGTGCCTGGATATTTGCAGGGGACCTGAGCAATTAAGGCTCTTTGATGTGTTTTGAAAAGAGAGCCTCCTCACAAGCTGTCTCCCACTGAAACTGACAGTCAGCAGGGGCACTGGGAGGCATGCCTTGCTCTTCTTGCCCAAGGAGCTAAGACCCACTTTCTCCCACATAGTCCTTCTCTGGGAATCACACACCAAGGCTTCTGTGGGCTTCAGCAGCATTGTTTATTTTTGACTTCCGTCTCTTGGTGTGTCTTCTGTGTTTAAAGCATGACACAGTTCCTCTGGAGTAGGCAGCTTGGTTTAAAAAGAAGCACACAGTGGATTTAAGAAATGAAACACCTGAGTAGGATGCCATCTGTAGGCTGTGTTCTTGTAAAAGTATCACCAGCCCCTCATTTTTCATCCATGAAACGGAAATGAAGTCTTCCACACAGGGCTATGGGTAGAGTGTGACAATGCATGTGAATGTACTTGTACAAAAAACCCACATCATTATTTACTTCTTCTTTTTTATAAGTCTGATACAGGGGCTTCATAGCCTAGGGTACTCTTGAATTCATGATCCTCTTGCCTCTACCTGTAGAGTGATGGTGTTACAGGTGTGTACCATACCTAGACCTATCATTTTCTTACATTTATGGCTCTATTAAAATAATGTGGGACAAGATGTTCTGTTAGGCTATAAACTATGTGATCAATACTGCTGAAAGACTCATCACTAATTATATGGGTGGAGTACCAGAAGCATAGAAGTTCAATAAATCATGGCTTTCTTCCATTTCCCTATAATTTAGTGTACTCTGCTAAAAAGTCAATGTTATTCATTCATAGACCCTCCACTTGATTTTGTGCCTTAAGATGTGGGTCTGCTTGATTCTCATCTTAAGACCTGGAACCACAACATCACATATACAACAAGACTGTTTGAAACTGATTAAATTTAAATAATTTCTTGAAATATTTTTGGCTACTTTCTTTGGATTCATAACAGAATGAATTATTTAAAATAAAGTTTCATGTCTTTAATAGATATCTGTGGAGTCAATGTCATTGTAAATTCACTGATTGGATTCTAAGTTGGTCTCACTGAGGGCTGGGGAATCACCAGTTGTGGCAGTCAACTTGATTGTGAAATAGACCCAGAAAATAAGTGAAGTATGCCTTTGGGGAGGTTATCACTGAAGGTGTTTCCAGAGAGGATTATCTAAGGGGCATCATCAGGGTCTGTCTTAAATGTAAGTGACACCATCTCACTGTTCCTCGGGGGATTAAAAGGGAGAAGGAGAACATAGAGACTCTTTCTTTCCACCTCTGCTGCACTGGTGTGAGGTACTCTGCTTTGCTGCAGCATCCTGCCAATGATGGACTGACTCCCTTAGATCTGTGAGCCAAAATAAACCTCTCTTAAGTCATAGTGACAGGAGGCATGACTGGCACACCACTCTTCATTTCTCTTCTCCCTGTGGCTTGTCATTGGGCGGGTGCTTGAAAGGCTTGCTGAACCACTTGGGGAACCAGCCATGTAGTTCTGTTTTTTCCTCTCTCTATGAAATCCTCCAAGAGAACTTGTGAAATAGTTGCTTTGGAAGGCAAAAAGACAGACTGCTTGTGTATACATGAAAAATAGAAGCAGAGAGGAGATTCGTGGAAGAATTTTAAAACAATGAAAATCATGTCCTATCGTGCATGGAAAGTTACTATCATCTCTCTTTCCTGTTGTGCACTTCAGGGTTGTCCTGAAAAGGCAAAGTGAGAGGCTACAGTTCCCTCAATGTTCGCTGATAGGTCAAGATAATACATAGACACACAGGGACGGAGATTAAGGCAGCAGAGAGGAGTAAGTCTTTCTCCTTGGGCCCTCAATCCAGCCAGCCAGGCCATGGCTTGTCCCAGAATTCACTCACCAAAGGTGTCCTCTACACCATCCCTGATAGGTTGATATGCCTGGGCCACTACAAAGTGTGAGCAGAAGTGAGTAAAGCTGGCAAAGGAATGTTTTTAGTGGTGGCTCCAGGAAGTGTGTGCAATGATCCCATATATGGAATAAATAGCATAATGAGCCAGGTGGTGATGGTGCACACCTTCAATCTCAGCACTTGGGGAGCAGAGGTGGGTGCATCTCTGTGAGTTTGAGGCCAGACTGGTCTACAAAGTGGGTCCAAGGATAGTCAGGGATACACAGAGAAACCCTGTATTGAAACAAACAAACAAACAAACAAACAAACAAAAAACCAAAAAAACTAATATATATAATGAAGCTTCATCCATGGGTTGTCAGTCAACCTATCAACCTTGTCCTGCTTGAGGCAATGCCCAGGGCCCAAGGGCCTCTGAAACTTCTGTCTATTACTTCTAGTAAATTAAAGAAATGGAGCTATAGATGCAAACTGTTTGCTGCAGTAATGTGTCTGGATCAGGAAAGTCTATGGCTGGTGTCCCTGCCAGGAAACACACAAGCTGGTGATGTTCTTATGTCTGTCTCCCCAGCTCCAACTGATGCAAAGCAACTCAGAGGAATGATGTGCCAAGTCTCCCTCCTTTTCCCTCCAGTTTCCATTCTGGGTTTATGTGCTCTTGGCACGAGGGCTGCCCAGCTGTAGGCCCTGCTTCTCAGGATCCCCATAGGGAAGCTGTGATGATGGCTCTTTGGGTTGAAGAAGGGAAGTGGATAGTTTCCTGCACCTGCTCTGGTCCACACCAGGCATTTCTTCCTTCACTAACTTGACTGCAGCTGAGGGGCAAATGCACTATTTCTATTCTATGGTAGTGGGGCAGTTGGATTAGGTTTTATGTTCAAGAGGAGACTCATAGTTAACAGCAGTGTTTTATCTTGAGAAGATACAGCCTGGACCCCATTTCAAAACCAGCCATCTGTCACATCTATCATACTGGGCTCCTCAAATCAAAAGGACTATATGGATTACATGAATCTGAATTTCTAAATTCCCAAAGTATGTGGTTTTGAGAAGTTAATGTCTCTAAACCTCTGTGTCCTGTTTTATGGGATGAAGAATGAAAGGATGATTACACACACACACACACACACACACACACACACACACACACACACACACACATATATATGCATGCATATGTGTGTATATTCATGCAAACATGTATCTACTCATCTATTTATCTATGTTGTCTGTCTTCTAAATCTTAATTATAATCCCCTTATGGTTTCTGACCCTTGTAACTGTGTAGAAATCTTACAGTTTTCTAAAATCACATTTTTACAATGAGATGTTTATTATTTGGATATGCCAACACTCTTGTTCTCCAAGCCATGTATGTGTGCAAGTTTGTGTGCTTGTGCATTAGCCTGTATGTATATGTTTGTGTGCTATACACAAACATTTGATTATTTATCCAATATAAAAATATATCATAGTAAACCAAGGAGGGAGATTTTGAATTAGAATAGGACTGTAATCTTGCAATTCCAAATTAAATAATAAAGGAAGTAGGCAGATAAGGTAAACTACTAGACAGAAAAGATAAGAGTGAAATGGACTAGATCTATTTTGTCGTAAAAAGAAAACAGCAGTTCTGTCTACTGAAAATCCAACTTAGATGGAATGAACACTCATCACATCTAAATTGTGTCCTCCAAATGCCATTCCCAAGGGTTGGGGACTTCTTTGAGAAGTAGATGATTACAGGTATGGAGCAGGAAACATTTTAGATGCTTCTGGAACAGCTTGTTATATCTGAAAGAAGGGAAGCTATCAAAAGCTCTTGGGGTTAAGTTTTAATGACTTAGAAACAATGAGAATTTGCAGGAAATTTTAGCATCAAAGAAATAAAAGCTGAAATATATTGAAATACATCATATATGTTAAAAATCCTTGTGTTCATAATGATATTTTAAAACAACATATTCACTATTTCCTTTGGACAATTCTAGAGCATCTATTAGTGAGAAACTTGGAAATAAAGGGAAAGATGAAACATCTAACATCTTGTTTTTCCTAGACAAGCTATTCCTTGAGACAACCAAATGGTTGAATGGGAACATTCTTCTTCATAAAAGCATGCCTGATAGCAAATTAAGGAAGGGAATTTGAATTAGAATAGAACTATAATCTTTGAATTCCAAATTAATTTATAAAGTCAGTGGCAGGTGTTGTGGTTTATGCCTGCTATCCTAGCATTTGGGAAGCTGAGCCACAAGTTGGGACCAGCATGGGCTGTATGGTGAGTTCCAGGTTAGTCAGTTCTACAGAGTGAAACCTTGTATGAAGAAACAAAACGAGCACATATAAGACGGTGACCAATGTCTTAGGTAAAATCCAGTAGGGAGTTCTATGAAGAGTTGTTGATTTGTCTGATCCCATGGAAATCCATCATATTAACAGAGGCAATCCTATATGAAAGAAAAAGGAACTCAAATGTAATCCAACTGTTTGAACTGACCCCACAGTTTTCAGAAAATGTGAGAGGCAGAACACACAGAACACAATCCTGGGTATACACATGAGTACACTTTGAAAAATATATAATATGGGAAATTCTAGCAAAATCGTTACATATTACTTCAACAAATATTTTATAAAGAAAAACAGAGGAGTCTAGGGAAGCACCTATAGATCTAAGGGGACTAAGAGACATGTTAACCAGTACAATTAGGAAACAAATGGGCTCTGATCAGAATGGATATTTTATAACACCATGAAGTTAGTGTTAGTTTTTTTTTAAAAGACATTTAACAGTATTATGGAATTGTGTGTGTACTTTGCAGAGAGAGTCACTCTGCTCTGTGATATAGTCACTGATAAATGGCTCATGAGCCAGTCAATAACCTCTCACTGATTGGAAAAAGATTCAAGAACCATCACAAGCACAGGAAACAAAAGTACAATTATTTTCCATTTATTACCTTAGCTTTACTGAGATATAATTTATATGCTAGTTGATTCACCATTTTAAGTATAGCATATTTTGAGGTACTTTGTTATTACATTCATAGAAATGTAAAGCCTCCACTGGTTTCTAACTTTAGAACTTTTTTTAATCACCCAAAGGAAACTCTGTATCTATTTAGTATCACTCCTCATTCATCCCTGTCAATCCTCCGCCATGTCAACCACCATCAACTAATTATAGATATTTTCTTTAAATAGGTACATACTGTTATACTTATAAATTAATCAGAATGTCCAGGATATCGATAGACTTGTTGGATTAAGGAATAGAAAGAAAAAGAATGAGACAAGGTTCACCATGCACTGATAACAGTTGAGAGCTGGAAACAGATGCGTGGGATTTCATGGTATTAATCTTTCAACCCTTGTTCATGTTTGCATTTCCCCCAATCAATAAACAACTTTAAAATGAAACAAGAGCACATATATCGCCATACCCTCTCTTTAGGGATTGTTACAAACTCTGTGTTCTCCCTTGAGCCTTCTTGTTCCTTTGTGCCAATTTTGGGCATTTGCAAGCAATGCATATTCATGTAGGCTATAGAATTTGGTAGTCCAAATGGACAGACTCTAATTCTCAGTTTCCTGTTGCTTGAAATTCTTTCTGTGTCTTTATTTTATTATTATTATTATTATTATTATTATTATTATTATTATTATTATTTGTTAAAAGCCAGAAGTTAGTCTTCAGTTTCATCCCAGGTCTTGCCCTATCTGAAAATAACCTCACACACTTCCAAGAATTTATGGCCATTTATGAGACACCTGTACACTTGGCCCTAGATAAGCAAGCATTCAACTGGATCTTACAATCATTCATTATTTGATATTCCTTTGCATATAGGCAAATAAGAATAACAAAAACAAACAGGCACAAAGCAAAATAGTACTTAGATGTTATGCAATTTTGAAAAGACAAGTGAGACATTTTAAGAACAGTAAAGAAGATATATTGTAGGAGACAATATATATGTTTCTGATATAATAATATTAAGCTGTGTGGAATGAATGGTAAGTCTATGTTCTTCCCCATGTCGTAACAATATCTTTAAAAGGAAAATCATAAAGATTGAGAAAGAGACTGGCTTTCCTCTAGGGCTGAACTATAATCAATCTCAGTCAGTGTGGAGGGCTTTAAAAGGAATAGCCACTTAGGAAAAGTGGATTAATTGTTTACATGGTAGAGTGACCAACAGTCACAATTTTTCCAGAATTGAAGTCTCTTAGGACAAGATTTAAAGCTAAAGACAGAGGCCAGAACACCGCCTCAGCAGTTAAGAACGCTTGCTGCTTCTCCAGAGGGCCCAAGCTGGGTGGGTTACAGCCACCTGCAACTCTGCTCCAGGGGATCTGATGCTCTCTTCTGGCTTCTACAGGCACCCACATGCATATGCCTGTGCTCATGCATGCACGCTGTGCACACAAAGAATAACTGGTCACCCAACAATGAGACCAAAGAAACATTCCTTCAAAAAAAAATACAGGCCTAGTAAAATGAGTATAAACTGGAGGAAAATTTGTTATTTTGGCAATGGGCATTAGTTCTTATGCAATTAATAACCTTTTCCGTAGACAAAATTGGGTGGGAGATCATTTTACATTCAGAATTCTTGAACTTATAAAATCACCCTTCCTGGTTCTCTACATTAAAGCCAATATAATCCTAGGAAAACAATTTCCCAAAAACATTTGTCTAAGGCCTTACAGTTTCCAGATAACAATTTCAATATTAAAATTTCTTTATAATTACCATTTTTGTTTTCCAAGAGAAGTAAGTGCATTAAAATACCTAAAGTCTACGGAAACAGCTTTCCTCTGAGTGGGCAAGCACTAACATGACACAGCTTTGCCTGCTTCATACTGCATTTATTTTTAGGATTTCTCATTTTTAATTTAAGGAATTTTAAAATGGGGCTCCTGCTTTATAAGAGCACAATGGAGTTATACATTGCTAGCTTATGCAAAAAGGAATGTTGGCTCATTTGCTCTTCTATCTAAAATTAACAGAGAGGGTCATTTTGTGTTTGTAGGACAAAGAGCAGATTCCATCTTCCTTTCCATAGGAATACAGAAAGTAGGAAAGGGTCAGGTGTGATAGCACACATCTTTAATCCCAGCACTTGGGAGGCAGAGGCAGGTGGATTTCTATGAGTTCAAGGTCAGTCTGGTCTACATAGTGAGTTCCAAGATAGCCAGTACTCCACAGTGAGACTCTGTCTCAAAACACCAAACCCAAAACCAAACCAAAACAAAAAAGCACCTCTGTGTGTGTGTGTGTGTGTGTGTGTGTGTGTGTGTGTGTGTGTGTGTGTAGGAGATTTGAACTTCAGAAACAGGAATTATGATTAACACAGAATCTGTAAAATTTATGTAGTCCATGAAATGGGCTTATGGAGCTACCCTACTTTATTTAAAACTGGATTGGTATAAATGTACATTATTTTTGTCAGACTTTCCATAGCATTCACTAGATTATGAAGAAGACTTTATTAAATAATTACAATTGATGTTTTAGGCTGCTGAAGAGGAAAGATCAATGGTACTGCCATCCACTAATATTTATGGGGGTAAATATTAAGAAAACAGTGGAACTGCACTACTGTCTCAGAGTGCTGAAGAGCAAGAGGGGAGATCAGCAAAAGGATGTTCTCCAAGACAGCCTGGTTGTCACTAGTGGGAGCATTGAATTACTGTCAAAAGGCTTTGGATTCAGGGTTGGGGGAACTAGAATCAGACCAGGGGATGTTATGACGACTCTTGTGCCTCATGTCAGCCATGGAGTTCATCCTGGTCATTTCTATGGGACAGTCTCTCATTGCAGCATTTCTGGTGTTCAGGATGGAGAATCCCTGGTGCTATAGGGCTTTTCTACAAATGGTTTAGCAGCCGTTCCCGGCCTTTCCTACCCACGAGATGCCAATAGAACTTCCACAGTCTTGATAAACAAACATATCTGTCAACATTTCTAAATATGCCTTGGAGGGCAAAGTCTCCTCCAACCAGGAGTAAATGTTGGAGCAGACTCATGAGAGCCAATGACTTGCTGCTTTGCACAGACCAAGCTGAAGGCAGCAGAAATTCTTCCTATGCTACACAAAATTTTCTCCAGCAAAATCTCGTCTTTGTTCTCAGCAGCTGGGGTCTTGATTTCCCCAAGGTGACGTACACAGCTGCATCTGTAGGAGTCAGTTGGTTATCTGTCTGTTCTGACAAGGCCCCTGGTGTGTTTGAGGGAGGTGCGTCTTTGACTCATCAAAGCACAGTGCATGCACAATTACATCTCTGCATTGTGCTTGCCAAAGCACGACAATCAGAACACTTTGATCCAAGGCTTGTTTTGTTCTGGTTGGTATCAGAAGTTCCTAACCTTAGATTGAGTGGTGAAATTGATTGTATATTCCATTTACCACAAGCCTTCCAGCTTGTACATCTATTCTTTTCATTTTTTTGGCCCACGTTCACAGGCAGCAGTCATATAATATTCTTTAAAGTGTTTTCCATTGTGACTAGGCTTTCCAGAGTAAATTTGGGAGGGGCAACTGCACTCTCAGCATTTCTACCTTGGAATGTCCAAATGGATAGGTCTCGAGCTAGAGCTGTTGAGTCTGGAGTTGAACTGCAGAAGAAGCCAAAATATCTGAAGGATCAAATGGAAAGGAATAGTATAGAAGGCCAGCATGTAAAACCATTAAGTCAGGAGAAAGGTTTCCCTGAACAGAACACTAAAAGCAGATTCTAAAATTGGGATATGGAGCCACTGTGATATGGGCAGGGGGATGGAAGCAAGGAGAAGGCTCAGAACAGCAGCTGCTGTGAAGCAAGGTGGAACAAAAACTTGTGAGTATAAGCTACTAGCTGGGCATTGTACTCTGCATTCTCAGGAAGAACGTGTGGTGCAGGTTCTGCCATCTGGAAAGGAGGCAGAGAGGAGTTCAGCTACTTGCTCAGCATCACACAACTGAGTGTAGAAGGGACAGAAGCAAAAGGGTGAGAATTCTGGCTGTCTGACGCCAGAGCTGGGCTGTGAGTCATTGAAGTCTGTGCCACCCTGAGAAATACACTGGTGGGTATTGAGTAGATTGTTATAATGTCAAGGATCAGGGAAAAATAGGTGAGGAAATTATTTTAATATTGTCCCAGAGGTTAGTTCATAGGAGAGAAAGAGGCCCATGATCAAAGCAACCTAAACTTAGCCAACAATTGTTGGCTTTCAAAATTCCAAAGGATGACACAGCTTAAAAGCCCAAACCTTTGTATTCTGTTGATTTTTGAGCAAAGGATGCTTGAGTTTGATGAGCAGCAAAGTACCAAATACTGTATGATCTGAATAACAGACACTGATAGTTTCAGCATTCAAACTATACCTGATTATGATAGGTAGGTACATCTCCCTATGAGCAAACCTTCTCAATGTTTTGAAATGAAATGTCCTACTTTGTCTCTCATACCAATTTTTGCCTTAAGGTCTACCATGTCTAACTTAAAATAGCACCCCAACTCTTTTGGTTACTGCTCACATGGTGTGCATGTCTTACTGCTTACATGATATGTATGTTTTTTCCTCCAGTTTTTCCCCATTAAAAATTATTTTTATTTTATATGTCTAAGTGTTTTACCTACATGTATGTAAGTCCACCACAAGCATGCTCAGTGCCTGTGAGTGTCAGAAGAGGGTATCCCATCCTTACAAATGATTATGATCTGCCAAGTGTGTGCTGGGACTGGAAGCTAGGTACTCTACAAGAGCAGTATGTGCTCTGAATCACTAAGCAATCTCTCTTGCCCCTTTCTTCCAGTTTTTAATTATATGACTTATTTGTGTATTTTCTTTATCTGTTGAGCTTACCCCCATTGTCTTTTTCTTCTTTGTTCTGTGTATGTGCTGAATTACACTTAATTTTGGAGTGTGAAGTTAATTCATATTCATAATATATTTCACTAATTCATGTTGAGTTACCCCTATGATTGACAGACTCTACATGTCCACATTATATTGACAATTGTTGAATCTTAATAGTTTTCTATTGTCAGGATAATGGCACTAATGACTCCAGAAATGGCGTGGGAAGTACTCCCACTCCTATTTTGTGTGAGATTAGTGTTACTTCTTTTCTAAAAGGTTGACTAAATTCACCAGTGAAACTCCCTGAATCTGGACTCCTTCCCATGCCAAGAATGCTTTCAATGGTCCTGCCTTATGAGATGCTCAAATGTTTTGGTCTGTCTTCTGACTAAGTCTGTCAGGCTTAGTAGGTTTCTTATATGAGATGTGGTCATTTGACAGATTGATACATTTCACTCAAGGTGTCAACTTCGTCGTCGTCGTGTATTATTACATTGTTTATAATCCATATGTTGTTCTGTGGTTATCTTTGTAATGTCCTGGGAACATTCTGTGATGTCTCACTTGATTTTTGTTATTTCTGACTTTCTTTTTGATCAATCACACTACAGGTTGATCATTTGTATTGATCTTTTAAAACGTTATGGTTGAAAAGGCTCCATGGTTTTACTGATTTTTCTTTCTTGTTTGCTTTTCATTTTATTGATTTAATGCTTTTTATTACTTCTTTGTACTTTGGGGTTCAGTTTTTATTGTTCTGTGTTCTCAGTGTGGATATGAGGATAACAGATATTGAATATTTAAAGAATTGGTGATGCAAACGTTCAGTGCTGTAAAATTTCTTCTGAGCACTGTTTTATTTGTACATCATAAACTTTGATAGGGGATATTTTCAAATCTCCCTTGTCAATTTCTCTTTGAAACACAGTCTATTTTGAAATATGTTGTTTTCTCAGATATTTGGGACTTTCCTAGTATCTTTTCATTTTATAATAGTTGGAGAGATGGATTGTATACTTTCTACCCTTTGACATACTTTGAGATTTTCTTTATGGTCCAGATATGGTATATATTTAGTAGATTTTCCAAGTGCACTTGGAGTCTCTGAATTATGCTCTTGTTTGGTTACTGTGGTGGTTTGAGTGATAAATGTCCCCCATAGTCTTCCGTATTTGATCCCCAGTTGGTGGTACTGTTTGAGGACATTTGGGTAGTGCAGTCTTGATTGAGGAAGTACATCCATCGTGGTGGGCTTTGAGATTAAAAACCTCACACTACCTCTAACTTGCTCTCTACTTCGTGCTTGAATTTGAAGATGTGAGCGTTCAGCATCCTGTTCCCGCTGCCATGCTGCCATTTGCTACTATGCCTCCTGTGGGGATTCGAATGACAGTGGCCCCCATCAGCTCATCTATTTGAATACTTGGTCTCTAGTTGGTGGGAATGTTTTGGAGGGATTAGGAAGTGTGGCCTTGTTAGAGGAGTTGTGTCACTGGAGGGTAGACTTTGAGGTTTTAAAAGCTTATGGCATTTCTAGTTAGCTCTCTTTGTCTCTGACTTGTGGGTCAAGATGCCTGCTCTCAGCCACTGCTCCCCATGATAGGTGATGGTCATGGACTCTAACCCTCTGAAACTGTAAGACCCAAATAAACCTTTTCTTCTAAAAGTTGCCTTGGTCATGATGTCTTGACAGCAATATGAAAGTAACAAAGGCACCTCCCCACCATGATGGATGATCATCCCTTTAGGACAACAAGCCAGAATAAATTCTTCCTTATACAAGTTGCCTTGGTTATAGTGTCTTATCACAGGAACAGAAAAATAACTCACATAATTGTGTTGATGAATAAATTAAACCAAATTGGAGGTAAGTGTTATTAACTCTATAATCTTATTCTGTCTAATTTTTTAGCTTCTAGAAGAGGAGTGTACACATTTATATCATAATTGAAAATCTGTTAATTTCTTCTTTCATATTTATCAGTTTTTATTTCATGTGTTTTGTAACCTTCTATTACTTTCTCATATATTTTGAATTATTAGCATTTGATAAATTAGACCGCTTGTTAAGATAAAAATGTCTCTTGTAGTTCAAGATCATCCTTGGCTACATAGTGAATACTAGTCTAGTCTGGGTTATATAACATCCTGTATCAAAAGCAAAACAAACAAACAAAAAACAAAAAAACAACTCCTTCTTTGTTACTAGAGCTAGTATATTAGTTACTTTTCTGTTGCTGTGATAAAACAC
This sequence comes from Peromyscus eremicus, assembly GCF_949786415.1. NCBI lineage: Eukaryota > Metazoa > Chordata > Mammalia > Rodentia > Cricetidae > Peromyscus > Peromyscus eremicus. The sequence goes on from NC_081426.1 coordinate 36,334,118, forward strand.
TGTGACCAAGGTGTCTTAGTTAGGGTTTCTGTTGCTGTCAAGAGATATCATGACCATGGCAACTTTTATAAAGGAAAACATTTAATTGAGGTGGTGACTTACAGTTTCAGAGGTTCAGTTCATTATCATCATGGTGGGGATCATGGTGGCATGCAGGCAGATGTGATGCTGGAGGAGTAGCTGAGAGTTCTACATCCTGCAGGCAACAGGAAATCAAATGAGACAGTGGGCAGTAGGTATCCTGAGCATAGGAAACCTCAAAGTTCCCATGCCCCACAGTGACACATTTCCTTTATCAAGGCCCATACCAACTCTAACAAATCCACACCTTTCAGTAGTGCCACTCCCTTTGGAGGCCATTTTCTTTCAAACCACCATACAAGACAACTCATATAAGGAAGAGTTAATTTGGGCTATGGTTTTAGAGGGTTAAGAGTTCATTATGGCAGGAGAGATGGTAGTAAGTGGCAGGCATCATAGTAGGAACAGCTTACATCTTGAACTATGGACAGAAAGCAGAGAGAACAAGTAGAAATGACATGTAGCTTTTGAAACCTCAAACTCTGCCCCCAGTGACATATTTACTCCAGGAAGGTCACATTTCCTAACTCTACCCAAATATTACCACTAACAGGGGGCCAGTTGTTCAAACCTCTGAGCCTATGGGGGACATTCTCATTCAATTCCCCACAACTATGAATTTGTTCTTAAAAGTCTACCTTGATATGAATAAAGCCACTCTGGTGTTATTATTATTAATATTTGCATAGTTCATTATTCTCTGTTCTTCCAATTTTACAATGTAAGACTCAATAATTTATCTCTACTTACTGCTAGTTTTAATTTATCTATTTTTATTTATGTGTGTACTATGTGTGTATGTGTGTGTTTGTCTGTATGTGTACTATGTGTGTGTGTGTGTGTGTGTTTGTCTGTATGTGTACTATGTGTGTGCAGGTACCTGAAGAAGTTAGGGGAAGATGCTGGGTCCCATAGAACTGGGGTTACAGGCAGTTGTGAGCTTCCACATAGGTGCTTGGAATCCAGCTGGTTCTTCTTTAAGAGCAGTAAGTGCTCTTCTTTTAATTTTAGGAGATTTACTTTTAATAAAAAGACCCCCCCCACTGAGAGATGAACACTGAGGGCTACTGGTTCTTTCCATTTCCATCTGGGCATATACCCCTGCTGCAGCCAAGATTCATTCCCAGTGCCCCAAACATGACTCCAGGACACAGAGGACACACAGCGAGAGTTCCTTGAGTGTTGTTTCCAGTTTCAAGGGCTAAAGCCAGAGAAAGTCCTTTTGCTTGACTGTTCTGGCTTGGTAAGATGGGTGTTAAAGACACTGCCAAGCATCCACTTGGTCCTGAATATCAAGCACTGTTAACTGTAGGTAACCACACCTGACACAGCATAATTACCTCCTTCAAGGCCTTCATCTCTCCATGTTCTTGACCTTCTCAACCACAGCCTGAAGGGCATCTCTACTTCCTGCTTCTTGAGCCCCAGACACTACCAGGTTCTTTGCAAAGACATGGATGGGATGAGGGTGCTCATATTGCCCAAGAAGGCTTTTGTGGTCAACATTGGCTTGCTGCCATCATTGGACGTAATGCTGGGCTCCGAAGAGACCGGAGTACCCGTCTTCTCTAACTGGGTCATCAAAACCAGGGTGTGGCTTCTGAAGGCCTTCTAGACCACTTGGGTATGCCCACCATATGTTCGCCCCACATACCACTTTTGTCCGCTTTTTAGAAATTACTAATGGTTCCATCTTCTATTTTGCCTGTATGTATATTTTGTATGACATGTGCATGATGGTGACATTAGAGGCCAGAAGAGGATGTCAGACCCCTAGAACTGGAGTTACAGATGGTGATGAGCCTCCATATGCATGCTGGGAATAGAACCCCATCCTCTCGAAGAGCAACTGGTGTTCTGAACCAAGACTCCAAGCCTTATAGTACATTTAATAAGCTATATGATGTCCCATTTTTCTTGATTTTTTTCTAAATACTTTTGAAGAATTAGAACATAAGGAAAAGATCTTTTTCTTTACAGAGAGAGATCTTCCAAACTGACCTACCACTGCTCTGAGTGGACTCAAGTTTGCATGTGATATCATTTTCTTTTTTTCCCCTAGAACTTTCCTTAACCTTTCCCATATAGAAATCATTCATGACTCAGCTCTCAGTATTTCTCTTACGTGAGAACATTTTTTTTTTTTTTTTTTTTTTTTTTTTTTTTTGGTTTTTCGAGACAGGGTTTCTCTGTGTAGCTTTGCGCCTTTCCTGGAACTCACTTGGTAGCCCAGGCTGGCCTCGAACTCACAGAGATCCGCCTGGCTCTGCCTCCCGAGTGCTGGGATTAAAGGCGTGCGCCACCACCGCCCGGAAAATGACATTGTGGATCCAGTGAAAACAGCTTTCAAAAACGTGAGAACATTTTTGAAAGCTGTTTTCACTGGATCCACAATGTCATTTTTCTTTCAGCACATTACAGCTGTCCCATTGTCTTTTGTCTTGCGCTTTTTGTGATGTGAACACCGCAGCCATTCTTACTTTGTTTTCCTGAATGCAGTGTGGCTTTTCTACCTAGAGCTCCTTTGAAAATTTTCCTCTGTGTTACTAAGTACTGGTAATTTTATCATGCATACCATGCTAATGTTTTCTTTGTTTTTAGTTTGCTTTGCACTAGAATTTTTGATTGTGTGTATATGGTTTTAATCACATGTGGATAAGATGTCAGCCTTTATTTCTTTAAATATTTCTTCCTTTTTCTCCTTTTCTGACTCAAGTTGCATTTATATTAAATTGGAATGCGTTAATGTTGTCCCTGCTGTACTGATGCTTTCCCTGTGTCATTTTCCACATTATCCTCTTTCTTTCTGCTGAAGTTTTTGTGACATCTATTGTTATGTTTTCAGAACAAATTTATCTTTTCCCATGTGATTTCTAATCTGTTAGTACTTCTATGCAATATATGTATATATTTATATAGATTATGTTTATTTTCTGCTCTAGGAAACTCTTTGGAGTCTTTTTATCATTTAAAATTTTGTCCTTATCATATTCATAGGGTTTTGTAAATTCATTGACCTTATTCAGAATAGCTCCTTTAAAAATGCTTGTTTACCAATTCCACCATTGCTGACATTTCTGGGACAAAAGACATTACATTGTTTATGCATAGAAATATCAGAGTAATCTACAGAAAACCTCAGTGTCAGTTGCTAGTACAGTAGGCTGTAAGTAGCAGAATGACAACAACATAAAGAAACAGGGCATTTATTGTTTTATAAAAGTGTTAGGAGGCAAGCAGTTGCTGGTTCTGATTCAATAGCCATTTAACATGAAGATTCTGATAATTACCTTTGTTGTTTCCCTTATAATGGTAACCCCATCGTTTCAAGAAAACTGCAAACCTCTAGACAACACAGCTATATCCCAAGTAGGTTTCTTGTAAGTTCAATCTAGTTGCTTTCTGGACTGGGGTCACATTTTTTTTTTTTTGGAGGGCAAGTTGAGTAAAATTTCCCTAGTTGATTTAGACTATTGAGAAGTCTTCTTGGATTCAGAGATGAATTGGGGCTTTAAGAGTAGGAGAAGGATGGCAGGCAGGGACAGATATTGCCCTTGCTCTGTAGGTAAAGTATCCTTTACAGAATGACTGTTATCTTCATCAAATGGGAAATTTCATGAGCTGTCTTTCAGGACAGTCCAAAACAACCTGTGTAACCTCTGATATTTCCAGATTTCATACAAGATGCTTAGAAGCAAGTTATTAGATTCCTGCATGCTGTAGTTTGAGTGGTTCTGAAAACACATCAGGACAATGTGGTTGCTGGAAGTGTCTGGTCAAAAACAAGGGTAGTAAGAATCATAGAAAATGGAAAACTGTATGGAAATTGCTAATCAGGCTGGAGGATTTTTTTTTTTTTGGTCTCAAAAATATTTCCTTCGAGTTATGTGACTCAGCCTATAAAAGTCTGTTTCTTTATTAAAAGTTAGACAGAATGATACATTTGTTGTGGCAGGCTACTGGTTACCTGTAGTGTTGGTTCTTGTTCTGCTTGAAAGCAGGAAGCATGTCCCAGTGTCAGTCTACCAGCAGGGGTTCTCTAGGATTTATGTGTCAATGCTGCTTGAAGCCTTTGGAAAAAAATGAAGGATATTGGAAAGCTTCTGTTTGCGCTTGCTGCAGCTACCGAGATTCCCAATTTTAAATGCTGAAGCTGAGAGTAAAAAAGGTGTCATATCATTAAAAAAGAGCAAATTATACTGACTGTTAAAAATAGGTAACATAGGACCAAGAGATTACTCAGCAATTAAGAACTTTCTCTGCTCTCCCAAAGGGCCTGGGTTCTGCTCCAGGCACTTTCATCTGGTAGCTCATAACTGCCTCTAAGTCCAGATCCAGCAGCTCTGATGCCTCTTCTGGCCTCTGCAGGCACCCATATACAAGTGGCTTGCATGCAAACAGACTCATACATGCATGTTTACAAGAAGGTAACATTTTAAACTTTAATAGTCTTGTGTGTGTGTGTGTGTGTGTGTGTGTGTGTGTATGTATGATGTTTGTGTGTTTTTCTATGATGTATATGTACATATGTGTTTGATGTGTGCATATATGATGTGCATATGGGTGTGTATATATGATGTATATATGTGTTCCTGTATAAAGTGTGCATGTACAATGTATATGTATGGTGTATATGTGTTTGATATGTGTATGTGGGGTACACATGTATATTCTATGTATATTTATTTATGTGTGATATGTATATATGAATGCATCCATTGTGTGTTTGTGTATATATATATGTGTGCATGCATGATGTGTGTGTATGTGTGTAGCATGTGTAGAGATCAGAGGACAACTTTTATGACTTGGTTTTCTTCTTCTACCTTTGCTAAGGTTCTGGGGATCAAAATTAGTGGTGACACAAGTATATTTTACCCACTGACCTTAAACTAAAATATTCTTTTAAACATGTTTTCCAAAATAATCAGATCTTGAAAATAGGGATATTATTTTACATTTGTCCCAGTCTCTTGTAGTTTCATGGAGGGCTACAAGGTTGTCTGCCATATTTCTGATTCAGTCTGTTTCACTGTCATGTATTACCTTGGCTCTGGCTATTCTGATAAGCTTGGTGTATTCTCATGAAAAAATGAAACACACACACACACACACACACACACACACACACACACGCAGAAGAGAGAGAGAGAGGAGAAAGGAGAGAGAGAGAGAGAGAGAGAGAGAGAGAGAGAGAGAGAGAGAGAGAGGCTTGCATAAAGAAAATAGCTCTGCTGTTGTCCGTGCCCATCCCTGGCGGTTCCCAGATCAGATATGGAGAATTGTTAGTTGAGAAGTGAGTTGTTATGGGAAGGATGCATCCATGTTTCAGTTTGGAACCATAGAAGGAGTTTCACCCTCAGCCTTCTAGGGCTGCTGTTAGGATTCTGTAAGTTTAGGTTAGTGCAGATTTTAATATTCAAGCAGAGCTGATTCTTGTTTCTGCTCAGTGATTGGACAGTGAGATACTACTTCCCCACTTTTTCTTTGGAGTAGAAGTCACTTTTGGAATATTTTGTTCAAGAGCAGAGGAAGCAAATCTTTGCATTTATTGATAGAGCCCTGTCCTTGTCTCAATATTTATATAAAAATAACCCATTTGGGAAGTCATGCTGAGTGCCAAGCATCCGCATCACACAATGAGTCATTTTCTCTCCCATTCCTTCGCTGCACTCAGAACAAAGAGAAGGGGTTAGACATGTTTATCAGCCCCATTTCACACACCAGGCAAGTAAGACTCTGAGGTTAAAAAACTTGTGCAAAGTCAGAATTTCCAGGGCAAACCTTTATCTCCTGACTCCACAGTCTGTGCCTTTGAAGTCTCCTCCTTGCCTCTCAGTTCTGATTTCTTCGCATTAATATGCATGCTGCGCACCTGCTCTTTGGGAGGCGGGCTTGCCTGCCTCAGCTTTTGAAGTTGGTGCTGGAACTTGTTTTTATTAAGGATGGAAAATTCACTGAATAGACAGATAGACAGGATGGCCTTTCCATTGCTTTGGAGATGAAAACTGCTGGGTAAGTGTAATTATCTGTGTGCTGGTAATTTGATCAAAGAAGCAATAACTATGTAGAAATGACCCTCAGAAAATGGGATCTGAGAAGGGGGCAGTGGTCATCAACTTTGTGCCGGAAGACCTCAGGCTTATTCAAATTTTGATGTAGGAAGTTTCTGTGGGATGAGAAGAAAAGGTCTGCTTCAGATGTTAATAAATTCTGTAGCTGACCCCAATGTAGTAGGAGGCAGGCCAGCATGTGTAAATTCAATATCATGAGCAGAAAAGTGAAGATGAACCCCTAGTGACTTCTGGGAGATCCTTTCAGGCAAGAAAGAGAGGGATGAAGGTAAAAAGCTAATAATGCATATTAGGGGCTCTTCAGAATTCTTGGTTAAGGGGTCTTACACCATTAAGAGTCTCAGAAGAGGCAGGCTAATGATGCTACCATCTAGTGTGGACTGGGCTTGTTCTATATGAAACATTTCACATACGTTTATTTTAAAAATTGTGCATTGAACCCAGGGCCAGGTACATACTAGACAAGTGCTTTACCACTGACCTACACCCTCAAAGGTTTTTGAATGCCTTGTGTCATTTGTTTTTGTTGTTGTAGTTAATTATTTTTTGAAAATTTCTTATGTGTAGACAATGTATTTTGGTCATATCCACTATCCTTCTGCAACTTCTCTTGGGCATCCCAATATGTTTCCCTTTCAACTTTTTTCTTAATACAACCCATTGAATTCCATTAGTGTGCTATGCTTGTACATGGGTGTGCAGCCAGCCACTGTTTTACAATAAGATGATGCAATTCAAGGATATCAAATGATTTTTGCATGGTCATAGAGCTAGTGAGTGGTACAGTAACCAAACCTAGTTCAAGAGATCTGTAGAGGGCAGCTTTGGGCAACATAATACGGCATTAGTTCCCATGAGAGACATCTATCAGAGGTCTTTGTATCTGTTAGAATGCTCATAGCTGTAACAGAAGTCCCACTCAATTTGAATTACATAATCCTGACATAAAAATGTAAGATACTTTCTGGCATGGCGTGCTGTTTAGTTTTTGTCAACCTGATACAAACCTAGACATATCTGGGAAGAAGGAACTTTACTTGAGAAAGTGCCTACATCAGTTCAGCCTATGTGCCAGTCAACAGGGCATTTTCTAGATTAATGATTTATGTAGGAGGCTGAGCCTACTGCGGGAGGTATCAACCCTGGATAGGTGGTCCTGAGTCATAAGAAATATCAAGATGAGCATGCCATAAAAAGCACGGCTAGTAAGCATTGTTCTATCATGATTTCTGCTTCAGCCTGCCTTCAGGTTTCATGATTTGAGTTCTTGCTCTGATTTTATCCAGTGATGAATTTTGCATGATAAAATAAAACCTTTCCTCTCCAGGTTGCTTTTGATCATGAAATAGAAAATAAGACAAAACATACAGGATTGTGGGATCTGCTTCTTTCTGAAATTCTCTTAGCTCTCTCTTTGTGTGTGTGTGTGTGTGTGTGTGAGAGAGAGAGAGAGAGAGACAGAGACAGAGAGAGACAGAGAGACAGAGACAGAGACAGAGCAGTAATTTTCCCCCTGCTTTTTCTTTTAGTGATCAACTTTCTTCAAGGCCTATATATTCTTCAATGGTCACGAGGAGGAAGGAATAGTAGTAGTAGTAGTAGTAGTAGTAGTAGTAGTAGTAGTAGTAGAAGTAGTAGAAGTAGTAGAAGTAGTAGAGAAAGCCAGGAAATAGAGTGGAAAGGAAATACCTCAAGCCAGTGGTTCTCAACCTTCCTAATGCTACGACTCCTTAATACAATTCCTCATGATGTGGTGACCCTGAACCATAAAATTTCATGGTTGTTACTTCATAACTGTAATTTTGCTACTGTTATGAATCATAATGTAATTATCTGATATGTGAGCCCCAAAGAGATCATGACTTACAGGTTGAGAACCACTGCCTAAGCACTCATGGCCCTCGCTTAGGTAATTTGCTAACAGCTCAGGACTTTAGGTGGTCAGGAGAGAATTGGGTGCCAGCTGGTGTAGATTAATCAGAAGCTGAGGCTGAGGCTGGTGCTGAAGGAGTAGACACTAGGTGGATGGGCTTTAGTGTCAGCCATAGTCTACTAAGTGTCTTGAGCTATCTAAGCATCCTTCAGGTCCATTAGAAGCATGCGGGCATCATTGTTTTCTTTGTGAAATGAGTCAAATGGCAACGTGAGATGAGGATTATGAAGGACTCTTGTAAGTATGTACATCTATACACTGTGTATGTACTTGTAAAGCAATTTGACACATATGTTAATATATGTAATACTTCTTAGGTTCTGAAAGGAATATGCCATTCCTTCAGGGAAACCAAGTTTTTCTGAATGTATAAATTCTGAGATGTTTTGTATGTGAATGAAATTTAAATTCACTGCCAAATGACAGATTAAAATTTTGAGCAAGACTTCACATTCTTCCAAAGTAGCAATGTGCTTCATTAGACTTTGTTATTTGGTGTCTGCAGATAGCAACCCAGGACATTTGATGAAAGCTGGTCTCTTAGAGAGTGACTTAGAGGAAGGAAGTAGGGTCCTGAACAGTCTTCTGAGTGGGGAGTGGAGTTCAAGTATAAGTTGCCCATAACTGTTTCTTCAGACATTTTTACCTAGGTCTAATAACAAGAGAGAATAGAATTTATTTCTGGAGAAGATTTGGAATTTATAATTTATTTGTGGAGAAGATAGTGGAGGTGGGCAGATATGGGGAAACAACACAAAATTCCTTTGAGGTCTTACATGTTGGGCTCAAATTGCATATACTTTTTACATTCAATTCCTTGGTGAGTCCCTGTATGTTCTAATATAAGATAAGACTTTGCCACAATCTCTAAGTAAAATAGATGGTGCAAGTGGCTGTGGCATGCTGAAAACAGTGGTTTAATATAGCCAGGCATGTGGGGAGGCTCCTTCGGCAATTTATACAAGTTAGTTCATTTTTGAACTATCACCTAACTTTCTGGGAATAGGCAACATCTCTACTTTGTGTAAAGTTTAATATATCTGAGATAGACTACTGTAGTGGGTAGCCATTCCAGCTTTAATCTGGAAGTTCCAACCTCCAAATAACTCAGCCCGGCTAGCTCAGTCAGTAGAGCTTGAGACTCTTAATCTCAGGGTTGTGGATTTGTGCCCCACGTTGGGCACCAGATATTGGTGAAATTATTAAGGCCACTCCATGTAGTTGAAAGGGAGGTTTATTTTGTGGGGTAACTTACAAGTGAAGGGATAGGTAACAGGGTCTGGGAAAGGTGTGGCGCAGCCTGGCGGTGTTCTCTAGAGAACTTGGCTTGGTCTACCTCCAGCGTCCAGGGTCCAGGAACCAAGAGAGCTGGCCCATCCAGATCTCGGATCTTCAGGGTCCTCTCTTGGCCCCACCTTGTAGGCGTGACAGTTACCAAAGCCTCAATGGGGGTTGGAACTTCCAGATCAAAGCTGGATGGCTACCCACTACAGACTACCTTTAAAGCTAAATTTACTTTTTACCCTCACACTGAGCTCTATCATCTACTAATGATAAATTCCGAATCATAATACACAATTTCTTGTCTTTATTAAAATTGACACAAAACAGTAAACTATTCTCTGTTAAGGGAATGCTCCATTTTTTAATCCAGGAGGCACAGATTCAGAAAAGTGGTTCTCAAGTCTTCTCTGTTGTTATATGACACAGTTTTTTTTCTGGGGAGACACAACACACACACACACCCACACACCCACCCACCCACCCACACACCCCCCCCCCCCCACACACACACACATCTACTCACCCAGATAGGGAACTGAAGACAGACCAAAGTACAGTACCAGCAAAGACTAACTTGGTAAACCAATGAGTTACATTAGGTGAATGATTACTTAACAAGAGCAGAAATGTCTCAAAGACAGATGCATCACCCAAGCCCACCCTGAAGGGACACTAGACTAGCATGTGGCTCTGACAAGCCTTGGCCCTTATCCCCCATTCCCTCTCCCTTGCTGAAAACCATTAGATTACATTCCTAAAGCTAGCCACCAAGGTCTCTCTCCTTATTTGGCCATTTCCTCCTCCTGAGACTGAATACCAAAGTCCAGCAATCAAAAACCCACTTTGGTTTACCTAATAACATGCCCAATTAAAATTAAACACCTCATCATAACACAGGTTTTCCCCTTTACCTTTATAAACCATCACTTGCCTATGTGCCATGTCTGTCTCCCTTCTATCCAGAGCCAGTCCTTTATCCCTCTGGGACAAATACCCCTTCTCTCTTATCCCTTATCTCCTTTACCACTACATCCTAGCCTATTCTAACACAGACCTTCCCTTTTGCTCTTCTTAAAAATTACACCTGCAAGGTCATTTGCTGCTCTTTTCTGCCTGAGTCCGAAAGCAGTCACTTTAACTTTTCTTCACCACTTAACAAAGGATCTCTATGTGAAAACAGGTGTTTGGGTGTGGTTTATGCCTAATTTGGGGTCCAAGAGGGAGACCCCACTTGTAAGGCTCCTTCACACCACAGTATGGATGACAGTATGGATGACAGCTTGCTTCAACTGGAGAGCTGGAACAAATGGCACAGCCATGCAGGCAGCGCAGCTGGTTGGAGAATGTCCTTTCTGGGTTGCTCAGGTGTTCTGCATCTTTTCCAGGCCACTTGTTTGCTGTGGGATGTTCTGTATGGCAAATGTGTTGCTGATTAGGCAATAAATAAAACACTGATTGGCCATTGGCTAGGCAGGAAGTGTAGGCGGGACAAGGAGGAGAATAAAGCTGGGAAGTGGAAGGCTGAGTCAGAGAGACACTGCCAGCCGCCTCGATGACAAACAGCATGTGAAGTTGCCGGTAAGCCACGAGCCATGTGGCAAGGTATAGATTAATGGAAATGGATTAATTTAAGCTGTAAGAACAGTTAGCAAGAAGCCTGCCACGGCCATACAGTTTGTAAGCAATATAAGTCTCTGTGTTTACTTGGTTGGGTCTGAGTGGCTGTGGGACTGGCGGGTGATAGAGATTTGTCCTGACTGTGGGCCAGGCAGGAAAACTCGAGCTACACTTGTTTGTCTTCATTTCTTCTAGGCTGCTTGGCTGGTCTCTAAGCTAGTCTGGGCTCAGAGTCTTCTTTGCAGCTTGGTTTGTCTGAGAGTGACTCTCAGTAGTCTTTATTGCCATAGTATTTTGGGGGGAAGAAGGGCCCTAGTGTATCTGGTCAGTTACATGGACTTTCTGAAGCTATTCGAGTTGTTATTTCCTGTCTTAGTGAGCTTCCCTGCAGGATGGAATGTTTCAATCTTAGAAGAAGCTGCTAAACAATAACTTCCTGTGGAAATTACTTGCTGGAGTTTATGGGTTGTACGGTCCTGGCCACAACCTCAGGGGGTGTGTTTTAACAAGACTTAGGTGAGCTTAGAAATTTGGCCTTTTACAATGGCACCAGATGACGGTGATGCCAGTGACTTCTGGGAAACTAATGGATGCTCACCTTTGGGGAAAAATAGATGTCCTATCTTTCAAATGATCTACAAATCTCCCTGCTCTTAAAGTTTTCTTTTTTTTTTTTTTTTCTTATAGGAGCTAAACTAGTAGATTGGCTTTTTCTTTCCTCCCTTCTTTTTTTTCTCTATCAAACAGAAGACATCAAAAATGCTGGCCACCACTCTACCATCATGGGCCAAGTACTGCTCTGCTGAGAGTGGGTTACATTAAGTCATTTGATCCTCAGAGCAGCTCTATGCATGGCAAGTTCTATATTTTACTCATACAGATGAGAAAACAGAGATTCATAGAGAAGCCTGTCACATGGTAATAAAAATGTTGATTTCTAGCCCAAGATGACTCACCTACACCTTAACATCCAGGGACACCTTTTTATTCCATGATTTAGTGACCCAAGCATTAGGAGGTAGAGTTCAGCAATAATTTTCTATTAGGGGCCAAATACCTGGCCATTTAGTCTCTGCAGTGACACTTAACCGGACCCCTGTGTCAAGGCAGAAAAAGACAGTACAGACATGGACAGAAGTAGTTCTGTTTCAGTGAAACATTGTTTACAAAAGCAGTTTGCCCACCCAGATCTAAATCAAGCAGGACTTGGAAGTCATGTGTCTAAGTCTTAGGACTATCGGGATTCTGAATAAAGGCAAGCTGGTGGCAAAAATCTCCGTTTTCTTTCTTCACTGCTTATGTCTATGACTGCTTTCCTTCCAGCATATTCTAGGTGAACTCTCCTCTCTGTGCCATAGCTTGGGTTTTCCTGCAACCTTTATCAAATTCATATCCCAGCTCTCAGAACTCAGATGTTTCCTCAAAGCTCAACATGTGTCACATCTACTTCCTAAACGTTTCTCTACTTAGTATTTACTCCCACTGAGCAGAACCATCCACATATATAGACACTGAAGGTATTCTACAAGCAGGTCCAACATGGCTCCCCTGGCTCATGCCCTTTGGTGCATCCCAAAATTTTTAGGATAAAGTCTGATCCTTGGTTGTTTTTAACTATTTTGTCTCTCCTGATGATTGCAACTGGGATCACATGCTCCAAAGTGCTCTGAACAAACTGTATTGTGCCAAGGTCTTTCCCTCACCTTTGTAACTGCATGGTGTTCAATACCAGTCACATGTGTGAGAATGTCACTCCTCTTCCTTTGGATTCTTCGGGAGCCCCGTTTCTTGATTTCAGATGTTCTCAGGAAATCCAGTGTTTGTCATTTTCACAGCAGCTCAGTAACTTCTATATTTTAACATGGACAAGTCAGGATGTTAATTCGGTCAATTGGACCTTCCTCTTTCTCCTCCTAGGTGATCCTAATTACCAGAAAGGTGATGATATATCTGTTTCCCACATATTGTGGCAGGATTCCTATTAATATGCAGCTCTTTTTTGGTGGCTGCTATCTTCTTTTGGAAGTGATCTTGTAACCATGTCCTTGATTCTGGTCCTAGGGTCTGATATTGTATGTCTTTTTCTCCAGCAGGTTGGATTTTGGTCTCTTTAAGACAGGGGGTCTGTTCTGTGGTTAGTAATTTTTCCCTAGTTTTGGTTTCTGGTATACAGTCTATAATCTGCATTTTTCAAGAGACGCAAAGTGAAGCTTTTGAAATTCATGGAAATGTAATCAGCCAATCAAGTTTCTTTCTCTCTAGAAAAGTAGCTTTATAAGCCTGCAAATTTGACTCTGATTGTAAACTCTGTCTCCTGCCCTCAGATCTCATGAATGCAGGTTTTTGCACCTGAGATACCTCAAATTATTACCACTCAGCATTTAGAGTATGTCACCTCTTTTAATGAAGTCCAGTCAATGGGAGGCATATGTCAGTCTTCCATGATGTCATAGTGTCTCGCCTGTGTTCCTATCAATATGTCCGTATATTCTATGATGTGTCTCCATTTCCTTGCCATCTTCCAAGACAGTAAGATCATCTTGAAGGTAACTTAGTGCCTTTTAAATTATTCAATTTTTTTGGTCTTAATACAGGGCTTCACATTTTGTAGTTGCTAAAAATGCCATTGTTTGTTGACTGGATAATCCATGCAGCCTCTTGCTCACCTCAGTGACATCTATTTAGTATCTACTGAATTGTTGACTAGTTTTCAAGGATGTTTTGGTTCTTAAACTATTTATAAAGCCCATGAAGTCACTGACAATGTTAAACAACTTTATTTCCCTTAATACTCTGTGCAGAGCCAGGTAGATGTAAAGATTCATTTAGCTGATGATTGAAATAGCTTCCCTTTTTAAAAAGAAAATGAATGCACGGAATTCACAGTAATTCTAGTTGAGTTCTTTGGGTAGGTCATGTGACTTTGCAGCATTACTCATCCTCACTGATATTCACTTATTAGATGATGTCAAATTACACCAGTCTTAGGGCCATGTTTATTTTAAGCTATACCATTCTGTACTTTATGGCTTACTGGGGAGGGAGATTCAATAAGTCTTGGACAATGATCATGGATTGCCTGTTTTCCACTAAGTGAGCTTTCATATTGTACCCTGGCCTGCCAGGCCATACTGCCCATGCCCATGCCTTACTAATGCCACCTCTGGCCATAGAAATACAGTATAAAGAAAGCATGGTAATCAGCCAACAGCTGTAGCTAACTGCCGTCTTTATTGGGAAGCTCCTTTCCTCAGCCGTTTGATGTATGGAGAAGACTTCCATCTCAGCGTTCCCTGCACTTTACATTGGATTCTGCTCTTGAAATTCATGCATTAAGAGAAAGGAATGGACACAGGGGTGGACAATGGTTACTGCTTCCTCCCAGGCCAGCTGCTTCATGTGTAAGCCTTGAGAATAAAATACCATTAATCAGTAACACAGGGGTACACAGGGTCTAAGAGTTTGGGGTAGATAAAGTCTACCTCTTACTGGATGCCTATGTGACCACTTTTGTATAACTCTTGCTGCAATAGTTTGTTGTTTTATCCCTCTCATTCAGAAAACAAGGAAACCAGTTCAACAAGGGTAAATACTGGGCATGAAGTCACACAGCCAGGACATGGTAGATTGGAATCTGCCTCAAAAATTGAATTCATTCATGCTTTTCCGCTCCATTGTGCAATTCTCTGTCCTGGTAATAATCCTCCATCTTTATTTAAACAACAGCGTGATTTTAGTGCACATCCCCAGAAGTGCCTTAGGCTATCTCTAACACTTTAGGCCACCAGAGTACTATTTAATGCAATGAAGCAGATATCTTTTCATACACATAATTTATTTGTAGCTAAGTTTTCCGCTACAGCACCCAAAATGAATTGGGCTAGTGTATTATTTTATACTAATGAGGTGGTTGGAACTTGGCATATTTAGTTTATGAAATTTCAGACTCCCGTTTAAACCTTTGTTTGCTAGTAGATTTCAAGTAAAATGTAACCTAATTAGTTCTTCCTCATTTACACTCTTGTTCATTTATACACTCTCATTCATTTTACACATGAAGGGCATATTGTTGAATTATTTAATGCCCACTATCTGTGATCTTCTCTTAAAGATGATTTCAAGTCCCTTTTAGTGGAAGCAGAATGTTTTGACTTTATGATCTAGTCGTACATTGGTTGATGCTGCAACAAGACCTGGGTTGAGGATTTAGTTCAAATGTCAGTGTTAGTGTTCTTGCTTAGCGTGAACTTCTAGTTTCGAGCCTTGGTGCTATAAAACAGTGAACAGCACCAGTGTTAGTTTCCATCACTGTGATATCTAACTTGGCATAACCAACCTCTAAGGAGGGAAGATTTGTTTGGCTCATATTTTTGGAGTTTTCAGCCCATGGTTGCTTAGCCTAGTTACTATGAGGTCTGGAGTGAGTAGGTATACCACTGCAGACATGAGTGGCAGAAGAAGCTGCCAACTTCATGGTGGCCAAGAAATGAAGAAAGAGAGAGGAGGCGGCACTCTGATTCCAGTTCAAAGGCACACCCTCTGTGAACTTACTTCTGGTGGGCCCCACCTATTAAAGTGGCATTATCTCTCAATAGTGCCTCAAGCTGGTGATCAAACTTGTAGCACATGACTTTTGGGGGATATATAAAATCCAAATTATAACAACATCCGAGACTAGGCTGTTTATATTGAGTAGAAATGTTTTTGTGCTTGGTTCTGGAGTTTGGAGTCTGCACTGGTGAGTGCCCTCTTGCCATTTCATTCTGTGGTGGAAGATAACAGGTTAAAGAGGACAAGAGGAGAGAGCCAGAAGTTTTATTTTATTTTTGACAGCAAACCCACTCGTAATACCTGACTTCCTCCTGTGATACCGTCTCTAATCACCTTTCATTAGGACCTGCCTCCCAACATTGTTGCACTTGAGATCAGGTTTTCCTCATATGAACATTGGGGAATATTTAAGTCACAGCAGATGCCAAGTATAAATGAACTTACAGCACAGACAGTCCCATCTTTAGGGTGAAGTCTTCCATTTAGGAAGCTGAAGTCAGCTTCCAACCTTGGCAAATGCAATCTTTAACCTCTAATGTGGCTTCATATTGAAGCAATCCAGAGGGATAACAGGGCTCTAATGGAAATTGTCAACAAAATTGAAAAGAAGAAAAGAAGCCACATTTTAACATCCAGAACTTGAGAGGTCGCTAAGTACAAACAACACAGGCATAAAACTCCAGAAGGCTTCAAACGGCTTTAATCTGCTGGTGAATCTGTCCTTTGATAGAATGTAAAAATCTAAGCTGAAAAAATGTGTGCCACGGGGTTTCAGTACACTAATTCCAAGATTGATTTTGCAACAGAACCTGAGCAGCATTCAAAACAGGCAACAGCAAGAAAGGGAGCAGGAGACAAGAAAGGGAGATGAGGCGAGAGAGCACACGGGAAAGGAGGATTAAGACTGATGATAAGGAGGATGGTGAGGTGGGAAAGGGTGAGCCTTCTGTTCAGAGACTGAAGACTCAATTTGAATCCTGGTATTAACATTTTATAAGGCTATGCAGATCCCTTGAACCAATTTGGAATTGTTTCCTTATATGTATAATGGTAGGAAGGATTCCAGACTTCATGCTGCAGGACTAATTGAAGTGGTTCCTGTAGGGCAATATAAACATAGAAATTGCTAACCCATCTTCTACTTGCAGCTCTTCTCTGACTGCTCCCATCCCTGCCCTTCCTTCTCCATGTTGATCTTTCGATCGCAGACAGTGTTCCCAAGTGAACTCTCCTTTCATTTCTAAATCATATCCCCTCCTATTGGTTTCTATTGTATATTTCTGCCTCTATTTATTTAATCAGTTATTTATTTTGACATTCTTTTCAGGACACTTAAACGTCCCTTGACTCTCAAGTTGGGGCCTAACTATCTTTAGGTGTAAGTACAAATACTTATAATGTAGTTGGGGATTATGCTGTTTTAGTAAGTGGTGGTTGCAGGTTCCATGACTTCAGTAGCCCTGGGATAGTTGGTTATAGTCTTACCCAGCTTTGATGCCTGTGAATCACGATTATCAGCTTGGCATGGTAACGCTATGGTTGTAGTAGTGGCATGCATACCTCGGCAGTAACCAAGAGTTCTCTAAATGATGGAAAGGCCTGGTCAACAAGAGGCACATCATGCCTTGTACTGGAGACTTGTTTTATAAGGGCTCAGAGTTAAGAGTTTGTCTTCAGTCTCTAAAGAGACTTCAGGCTTTGTATTTTTGATTATGTTAAGAGCTGTTAAGATTATGGTGACTTTTAAATTTGGACATAATGGATTTTACACTATTAAATAGCTATGAGCAGATAGATGCCAGGAGTAGAATATTATAGTTCAGATGTAAACTATTCCTCTCAGACTCGCGCTGTTTTGGGAGGTATAGAACTTGTGGGAGGTGAGGCACCTCAGGAAGAAGTCACTTGTTTGGCAGGCCTTGAATTTTAATGTTTGACTCTGCTTCTTGTTCAATCTCTGCTTCTCAACCTGCCCAGATGTGAGCAAGCACCTTCACATTCTTGCTGCCTCAGCTGGGAGCTTTTCTTGTAACCATGTATTTCTTACCACTGTGAGCTCTACCCTCAAACTGTGAACTAAACTGTACACCTCCTTCTTAGTTACTTCTTGTCATCTGTATTGTCATGGTAATCACGAAAGCTTAAAACAGAATGTGACTTTCCCCTTCAAATATAACTTTCTTAACTTAGTAAATGACCATTTGCCCATATCTGAAACTACAGTATTATCCAGCCACCTTTTTCTGGCATTACATTTCACATAAACTCTTACTAATTCATCTTTTGAAAACTCTCAAGTTTACTCACTTAACTTAGGTCTACCAATGTCCAGCTTGTCAGGGACACTGCCATTTCTCATCCAAATAATGGTGCTGATTTCTGTTTTTTTTTTCCCCCCAATTCTTATTCTCATGCCTGTGCTCCTCCTGATAATTAATGAAAGGGACATCTCAAAATGCAAAGTGTCATGCCAGCCCCCAGCTTGAAATCTTCCATTTGGACATTCAATGGCACTTAGTATATGTGTGTGCTAAACTTTGGTGTTGTGACAATATATCTGACATAAAGAACTTTGAGGGAAACATGATATATGTTTCGGCTTATAATTTGCGCTTGTTGTTGGTTGGCTCCATTGCGACGAGAGTGTGGTGAAGTGGGACATCATCACAGTGGGAGCGTGTGACAGAAGAAGCTGCTCATCATAGAGAATCCAGGAAGAAAGGGGGCAGGAGACAAGGTATATCCTTTAAAGACCTACTTCTCCAACCTGGCCTCATTTCCTAGTTTTCATCACCTCCCAATAGTGGAATCAGATTATGACTCCAGCAATGGAGTAATCCATTAATTAGACCAACCAACCTCATGATCCATGAGGTTTGCTTCTCAATAGCACTACCAGCTTGGGACCAATCCTTTAGCATATTTCATACCTAAATCATAACAGTGTAATATCTAACATTTCTCACACAGTCTGTGTGTAACGACACAATTTGACAGAACTCACCTCACTCATCAGTGACACATTCACTTGCTGTCGTTTGATTGTGCTATGGTGTCCTGGAGTTTGTTATTTCTTTTGCTACCAAGACCTGATTGCTACAGAGAATTCAGAACTACGATGACAGAAAAACAGGAATTTTTTGGACTATAGTAATCTGAACTGTTGTAGAGCATATTATTTTATGTGAGTCTCACAGGAGATTTGGGAGGAATGAACATTTAACAAATGTGGACAAATAAGGTTTTCAAGGGCTTCTGTTCATTTGTGCTAGGGTAGCAGAGCTGACAGGGAGATTAGATTTTATCTAATTCAACTTCTTCCTTTGGGGAAGAGGAGACAATGGTTGGGGAAGTAAAATGACTTGGGAACTTGCTGGTTTACATGCAATATAAGTAGCTTTTTAAAATAGTTCTGAGTGGGTGAACCAAATTCACTTTTTTATGCTAATGTGGTCTTTTCCTCTGCAAATGCTCCCTTGCTTTATGATTTTTTTTTTTGGGTGGGGTAGCTATCATTTGTATGTTTATCCTAGTTTAAGGAAGATTACTGTAAAAATCCACTGATTGAATTTTTCTTTTCAGTAAGAAACTGTAGGTGTGGTAGCAGGCAGATGGAGTTAAGTGTCCAGAGACTCCACTTCTTGTACCTGAAAATCCAGTTAAACAGAGGGTACCAAGGGAGGAAAGAAGGGACCAGGAAAAAGGGCACATCTGCCTTTGATTCTTATTTTTGCATGTGTTCTTCCTGAATGTGAGTGCAGAGACTCAGGACAGCCCTTCTCCAAGTCTCAGTTTCCACAGTGATGTAGTCTCAGAGTTCTGAGAGATGAATTTGATGTCACCAAGCATTCTGCACACACTCACTTGCATTTTTGCTTGTTTTGTTCTTTTGTCTCCTTGGTAAAAAAATCTCTGATTTCATTGCCTCCCCATAATAGAAACATCTGAAGGGCCTGGACATATGTGTATTCACACACACACACACACACACACACACACACACACACACACATACACACACACACACACACACACAAGTATTGAAAGACGTTCATAATATCAGTGTGGTGTGAGCAAGAACCATCTTTGCTGTTTTTTATATGAGACTCTCTCCAGGCATCATTTGATTCATTTACATCTATTTTGAGGGGCACTGATTGAAGTGCTAAGCATTTTTCCTGGGTCTGACTGTTTGACAGTTTACCCACTTTGGGCTTATGGTAGTTTAGTCGAAGAAGACAGGTGAACACACAGCCTTCATTTAGTATCTGTTCGATTGCAGGCAAAGCATTCATACCATCTGTGTCTTATTTTCCTTATCTATTAAGAGGGAGATTTTTTCTTTAGGTTCTCTGTCCTGCAACCCTTAGGAGCTTTCATTCTGGAATACCTGTGCATCTGTATATGAAAACAAACAAGAAATATAGTGATTCCTACCACTGGAGAGGGCAGGCTCACTTTCTGACCAGCATGCCAAATATACCATCTTCTTCCTAGATATAGGTTGAAAGATTGCAGGTTGTCATAGTAAAAGACTGGAGTTTTCTGAAGCTTGGGTTTCTCAGCTGTAAGGCTGACATTATGCCATTGACATTGTCTCTGTGGGGTGTAGGGAAGCAAAGAAAACTGACAGGAACATGAGGCTCATGATGCCAAGTGTGCCATGGGAAATAGCACCCATGCTCCTGACGCAGGAACCTAGTGTCCTCTGGCAGCAACTGTGTGTGGCGAGCTGACTTGTTCTTTAGCAAGCAGTGAAAAATTCCAGACTTGTTCTTGATGATATTATCATAATATTGTTGTAAGAACTGGGTGGGAGAGTGGCATTGCACTCGTTAACTTATCTGGAACTCTCCCTCCCCCTGTATACATTCTATTTATTCACCTGTTTATTACTTATTCACCTTCTCTGCTTTCTTCTCCATCTATCACCTTACAAGTGAGATTCATTTGCACTTCCCTTTTAAA
This sequence comes from Peromyscus eremicus, assembly GCF_949786415.1. Taxonomy (NCBI): domain Eukaryota; kingdom Metazoa; phylum Chordata; class Mammalia; order Rodentia; family Cricetidae; genus Peromyscus; species Peromyscus eremicus. The sequence continues at coordinate 36,354,626 of NC_081426.1, forward strand.
CAGTAGCTTCCTTGTACACCAGTCAAGTCCCTGCCAGAGAAGCAGAAGCAGTAGGACACGTGAATGGAGAGATATATCGAGGATTGTATTATATAATTGTAGAGACTGGCCAGACAAATTGGAAACAAACTGAGTGGCCGTTGGGAAGGGCAGGCTGGGGTTCATGGGCAGAAGGCTGATGCTGCAGTTCGGACTTTCTTCTTCCACAGGGGAGCTACAGCTCTACTCTATGGCTTCCCCACTGATTGATGCATCCACCAAGGTTGTCTAGGATAATCTAGACAAAGTCAGCTGCTAGTGGAGTTCAGTCACATCTACAGTTATCATTCCATTAACTCCCAGGTTAGTGCTCCACTAAATATTAGGGATCTGCAGCTTTGAGAAGTTGACATATCAAAGGACTAGACACTTCAATGTGCCCTATTTATTGCCACTGACTTATTTCTGTTATTGTATCTATCAGACTCTCATTAATTATTTTATTTATTATTCTCCTTTGATGATCTGGAAACTTCCCTAGGACAGAGAGTTTTGACTGTTCATTGTTAGATTCCCTACATCTACAATAGTGCATGACTTGTAGCTGTATAAAATGAATTACTGAAGTGATTAGAAAACAGCCTGATATGTGAGAATAAATTAAATTCTAGCTCTTGGTATAATACATATGGATATAATGTCAATGGAAAAAATTTTCACTTAGGGATCTCTTCACTCCCTCCCCCCCCCCACCAGACACCTTTTCAAAGGTACCATCTACCTCTAGCAGATATCCAGTTTTGCTAGTAGGTCTCCATGGGGCTACCACGCCCCTAACACAGTCCCCAGCCTTACCTGTGGACATCTTAATGAATCAGGTGTTTACACTGGATTGAATGTTTATTTTAAAGCCTGTGAAAGCTTCAGACTATTCTTCCTGTATGTTGTTTTTTTTCATGTATTACTCTCCGAACTCTGAGTGTTCGTCCTGTCTCTGTGCTCATTGGCTTCCCTGGATTCTCTTTTTACATTCAGTTCAGGGGTTGATTCTTTTTCAGGGTCCTTTCTCTAAGACTGGCCACATTTTTGTGCCTGCATAGTGTTCTGTCTGCTCTATCCTAAAGCTTAACAGAATTTTCCATTAAAATGATCTATTTCATCTGTACTGTGATGAAACCCTCAAGGACAAGATGATACCATTCATCTCTGCATCTCAAAAATGTAGGTGGTTCTGATTCAGACACATGCTTAGTAAATTTTAGCCCAAAGCTTACCATTTGGTGATCACTCTCAAGTGATCCAGTATTAACTGCTTAGCTCAGCACCATTGAAAGGCGGCATCTCTCAGCTCTCATCCTGCAGTAGTGTCTAGGGGATAGTTTGAAAGCTATTATAGAAACTCTGACACTCTGACTCAGTTTGTCTGATATAAGGCTTGAAAGTTGGCATATTTTTGAAGAGGTTCTCCAGTTAATCTTGATGTGCAGTCAGGACTGAGCAACATAACTTCCAGAACTCTGAACTACTGTGATGGTTAATAGGGATTGACAACAGAATTTAGAACCCCAAGAAACAGGCTTTGGACATATCTGTGAGGGATTATATAGATTACGTTAACTGATAGGGAAGACCCTAAATGTGGTTGGCACCATTCTTTGGGCTGGGGTCCTGGTTAATGGTGCGGCAGCTTCAATCACCTTCTGCTTCTTGAGTGCAGATGCAATCTGATCAGCTGCCCCGTGTTCCTGCTGCCATGACTTCCTCATATTTCCATAGAACTATAAACTGAAACAATTTCTCTCTCCATTAAGCTGCTTCTGTCAGGTATTTTGTCTCAGCAATAAGGAGAGTAACTAATAAACTACCCCCAGGGGAGCAACATTCTTGAGAGCAGCCCTTCTAGGATGCTTGAGCAAGTGAGAGGGTTTATTAAGGTTTTATTTATTAATCTTGTTTATTTATTTTTATTAAAATCAACTTTCTCAAAGATTCTTTCATCAACTATTTAAAATAATAATTCAATTTTATTCTTTGAGAATTTCATACATGTGTCCAATTTATTTTTATTACATTAACACCCAATTTCCCCTTCACCATTCTCTGGACCCCCTCCCAACACATCTCCCTCTCAAATTCATGTCCTTTGCTGCTGCTGCTGCTTCTTCTTCTTCTTCTTCTTCTTCTTCTTCTTCTTCTTCTTCTTCTTCTTTCTTCTTCTTTTCTTTTCTTTTCTTTTCTTTTCTTTTCTTTTCTTTTCTTTTCTTTTCTTCTTCTCCCTCTCCCCCTCCCCCTCCTCCCTCTTCCCCTTCTCCATCTTCCTCTTCTTCCTCCTCCTCGTGCTCCTCCTTCTCCTCTTCCTTCTCTTGCTTCTCTTCCTTCATTTTATAATCCCCTGAGTCCAGTTCATGTTGCTAATATGTACATGGGCCTCTGGCCCCCAACTAGAGCATGGGCAATGTACCACTTGCCACACCACCAAAGAAAACTTACTCTTACTGGAACACTCATGAGCTGTCATGTTAATAGCTCTTCTGATAGGGTGACGCCATTGGAGTCCCTCTCATCCATGGTGGAGCTGTTACTGGTTGATCCTATCCTATCTTGCTCAGGTAACCACAGCTGCTTGACTTTATGGTTTGAAAGACATTGACATTCCACAGCACTCCTCCATCTCTTGCATTCTTTTGGACACTCCTCTGTGATGTTCCCTGGCCTTTGTAAGGAGATGATATGGATGACTCCTTTAGGGGTGAGCATTAACAGTCACTTATTCTTAGCACTTTGAACAGTTATGGTTATTTGCATTAACTGCTGTTCACTGCACAAAAGAAGCTTCTCTGACCGAGGGCACTTTGACTACATAACCATTTAGCAAAATAACAACAGGAAGTTCCATTTATAAGTCCTATGACATCTCTAGCCATGGGCTTTGACCAGGATTAGAGATATCAGTTATGAAGTCCTTCCTGTGGAACAGACAGGCCTCAAATCCTATCAAAAGTAGTTGGTCACCCTTATGACAGTCATGCCATTATTAAACCAGTGAGCATACCTCACTTGTAAGGTCAGAATTGCATCACACAGAATCTAGTGCTGGATAAAAATACTGATATCTCCCCCCCCACCCTCCCCCACGCAGCTTGCATGACACCTTTCAGAACCGTGAAAGTTAACCAGCAGGAAGAATGTTTTCCAGTTATTTTGAGATTGTTTTCTTGATGTTCTGCAACCAAAGAATGTGGTGTTTCCAGCAGCAGGGTCTCACCATCTAGTTCTGTTGGACAATCAGGAGCAATGGCAGTGACTGATGGTTTGGAGACCGCCCCCCACCCCACCCTGGGGCCTACCTGATATTTCATAGGGAGACATCTCATATGCGCCTAGTGCTGAGGTTTTCATTTAATAACCCTTATCTTCCGCAAGTAGCATTGTCTACTTGTGCAGGGTACCCCTGTTCAAACTCTTCTAAGATTATGCTTTTAATTATCTTCATAGTAGTGGGCTTTCCTAAAGAGTGTTCATACATCTGAGTTGTAGCTATCTCACCCTCTACTGCCTTCTCTCCTCCATCTCCTGCTGAAACCTTTAGGCCCAGCACTCCCCGCTTTCTTTCATATCACGGTGTTCTACTATCCTTTCCAATTACAGTTTTGAACTGAGTTATAAGACAGTAGGCTTCCATATGGATTTCCCATGTACCTTTTATTTTGATTAACTTTCCCTATCCTCATGCCTCTTTGATTCAACCTTCTCACCTCCAGTATGCTCCTGTTCTAATTTCATTTTTTACCTACATTCTAGTAAGCATATTATTTTAATTTGAGTTTTTATTGTTTTGACATCTTGGGGATTTGCTTATCCCGGAGGGGTGAGCCCTCCCAGGACCAGCTAATATGGACAGATTACAAATAACTGTGGGCATCTCTTTTCAGTGCAAACCAGCTAGATTAGAAGTTTCTGTCCCTTACATAGAGTTTCCACTCCATAGGTAGCACTGTGTTCCTGCTTGAATCTCTCCAGGGCCAGGTATCACAACACCAGGGAGAGCGTCGGTATTCAAGAGCACACTGAAATCCCTCCTACTAACCTATTCCAAGTTTGCTTCCCTGTCTCGCCTGCCTCAGTGGATGTCACATAAAATTGATCTGTCCCCAGTGCCTGCTCTCAAATCCACTCCTGTTTGATCCCGTGGGACCCTGAACAGGGTGCTTCAAGACTACTGAACAAACTCCCTCCCTTCTGGAAGCCATTTCTCTGTCACAGGCCTTCTCACACCTGATTAAAACAAGTTGTGTTACCCATTAAGAGGAGGGATCTGATGGAGAGGGTTAGAATTCAGAAAGCACAGGACCTGAGGGGAGGAGATGTGTAACACGAAAGGAGACTGCAGAGATTAGTCAGCGTCTCATCCTGGAGGACATGCCAGTGGTAAGAGGAGAGCCAGAGACTCCCCAAACAGAAGCTTGCATGATTGCTGCTGGCTTTGCACTGGGGACTGCTGTGTGCTCCCCGCACTTTCCTCTAGGGGGCAGTAGAAGGGCCTTGTGCATAACTTGTGGGTAGTAGGGAGCTAATGAGCCAGAATCTCTATCCATAAGGACGTTTTCTGGAAGATTATTCAAAAAGAAGGCAGAGGCTGTCAGCAAAACAGTCCAGTCCCCAGGGGAGAACGACAGGAAGCCAGTCTGAATCCCAAGTGTAGCCCTGTTGAGCTTATCAGCTGAAAGACTCCTGGATAAAGTGTTCACTGCGCCCCCTCAGGGCTCCCAAGTAACCTGCTGTCCCAGGGCTATGAGTCACCCTAGTGTTGATGAAAGTTCTGCTCTCAGACATCTTTCATCAATTCCTTTTTATCTTTGCTCTAACTGAGGGAGGATAAGCTTCCATTTTGCAGTCTCTCCTCATACAGCTTGTAGCATCTATTGATTTTTTTTCAAGTTGATACAGGCACAGAAAGAGAGTGGCCTTCACAGGCAAAGTCCTCAACGTGAAAGAGGAGTATAGATGCCTGAAACCACTCCCTCCTCCCTCCTCTTTTAAAGGGTTAGATCCTGCAGGACATAGGACACAAGTGTTCAAATACTCTGGTTTAATTCTCCTCCTTATTTTGTATCACTCTTAAAACAAACCCCTCTTCCTGATGATCAGAATGCATGGCAGCACAAAGTTGCATCCAACACTTGCTTCCTTGAAGGCTTTTAGCAGAGGGAAGGCACAGCCTGGACAGCAACGAAACTCAAATCAGAGCATCTCGGAGCAACTGGCACTCAGGAATCCATGACTCATAAAATAGTTTCTCATTTGTTATATAATTCAGCTTACACAAGATCAATGTTTCATGGCTTAGGAATTTGAGTCTGTGAAGTACAGCCATTTATTCACCCAGTAAATATCCACCCCCCCCCAGTATCCTTTACAGACCTAGAGCTGTCTATGACCCCCAGAACTATCTGGGGATTCCATGTAACAGAAAGAAAGGCTTTCCTACCACGGAGCCATGCTAAGGAGTTCTAAAAATGATCCTGAACCTGGTTTCCTCATGTTACTACAGTGAGAGGAGTTTTCATGGCTGTTCAGGGGAAGGCTGTATGATCATGAATGAATGTCTAAGCTTCCTCAAGACACAGAGAAAAATATTGTATCTATCTCAAATGGCTACTGAGAACTGTAGATGCTACAAGGTTTAATGTCTGGTCCATAGTCAGGGCGCCATAAAAGATATTTATTACTTTTTGAGTAGCTGTGAAGTGTTGGAATTAGGAGCAATTACTTCTTTCTGGGGAAGTCAGCAGAGACAAGTCCTCAGAAGACATGGCCTGGACATTAGAAAGAAATTCTCAGTTCTTGGAAAAGTATCTCTCCCTTGCTTAGAAAGTGCTCAGTTGAGTAACATCTAATAAGTCTTTTACATTACATTGTTCATTTTCTACAAGACTGTATGCCAAAGCTGTGAGTTCAAAATCTACATGTAGGTTATAGCAAGAGCCACAGAAGAGAAGAGACACCATGTTAAGTGATACAGAAAGCACAGTAGATATGAAATTGAGTTCAGATTTTTTAAATAAACTTTTTTCTTTGGTAACAAATAGAGTGAATGAGAGATGAATTCTGACTCTACCTGGGACTAGTTTTGTACCTTGAAGAAATTTATAGTAAGTCCTGTGGTCTTGGTTCCTTCTCTTAGAATTGTTAAGATAATCTTTAGTGTTATGGGGATAATTGGCTAACAAAGGAGAGTTGAAACATAAAATTAGAGCCTGAAGAGATGTCTCAGTAGTTAAGATCACTGGCTGCTTTCCAGAGGACCTGGGTTTGATTCCCAGTACCCACATAGCAGTTAATAATTATTCCAGGGTATCTGACACTTTTCATAGCCACTGTACACACATGTTGGCAAAACTCCCATACACACGAAATATAAGAAAAACATAAAATTAATGCATCAGACACTTTTCTTTCTTAACACTCAATGATTTAGTCTATTTTGTTCTCCTATGACAATACCAAAAGCCAAGTGATTTATTATTATCATAAGTTTATTTGGGTAATGGTCCTAAAGCTTATGAACTGTAAGTGTGAGTGGTCAAATTTGGTGAAGGTCTCATGAAAGAAGGCATTACATGGCAAGAAAGGATAGAAGGGTCCCAAACTTGCTGTTTTATCAGATACTCTTTCCTAACCTATTCCTTTAGTGACTACAGTAACCCATCCTCACCTTTACTTCCTAGTCATTTTTTCTTAAAGAGTCTACCTCATGGCACTGTTGTGTTGAGGGTCAGTTTCTACAATATGACTTTTGGGGACACAGTGGTCTATGGTAGAGTATGGGGAGGAGTCCTGTGCCCATCCTGAGGTTTGTTCCTCCCTCAGGAGGTGTAGCGATGGCAAGCAGCTGGTTCAATTCTGTGAATAAAAGCTGATACTTGGCTGTAGCTGGAAGGTAAACAAGATGATGCTTCCAGTACTTTCAGTAGTCTAGAAAGTCTAGTGGCCATCTTATAGTAAGCTAAACAGCCAAAAAATGATGTGTTGCTTAGGTTGTTTCTTGATTAAAACCCTCAAAGGATCCCATTTCCATTGAGTAAAGCCAGTGTCTTCTCATTGCCCAGCTCAGTTGCCTCAGCCCTGATGTCTTTCTGCATCATGCCCAACTGTTTCACTCTAATTGACTGTTCCACATGTGCTCTCATGATGTCTCAATGTTCCAACCTTTGCATACAGTGCTCTCCTTAGGGTGATGTCCATACAGATCATTCCTATCTCCTCTATCTAGCTCATTTTCCATGAGTCCCATACTGCCCACTCTATTTTTAATCACAGGTTATTTTTCTCACACATACCATCTCTGCATAGTCCATGGCTACCTTTCTTTACTTTTTTACATTAACACTTATCATCATATAAATTACTTATTATTTTTGCTAAATTTTTGTTTTGAAATTATGTTCTCACTAGAATTCATACTCTGCAAGGACCTGGGATTTTTCTTTAACATTATATTCACTTGTGTATCACAAGAATACCCAATAAACCAGGCATATTGCAGGTGTCTACTACATACTTATTATCAAATGAATGAATACATTTTAGTTGAAATTATGTTAACTCACTATATCAACAAAAAAACCCACAATGGAAATTTTAAACACAAAATTGAGAGATAAACCCTTTTCTAATAAGAATGTTTTAATTAATATAAACTGAAAAAATATTAAACACATTTTAAAAATGTGATTAATTCATTGGAGGTATCAAATTTCTTAAAATGGGGTGTGAGCTGTGTGAAGTATCAGGAGAAATGATACTGAACAGAGATCATCTCAGTGACCCTGACAGACCTAAGCGTTGAACACTTACTGTTAGTATCAGTACTCACTTCACAGTTGCATATTTCCTTGTTGTGTTTTCTTTGCTTCCCCATGTTTACATTGCACTCTTGTTTCTTTCAGAATTACCAACCCATGAACCTGTTTTGAACAGAGATGTTAAGATAAAAACATTGTCTCAAGTGAAGCTCAGCATACTAAGCACAGTGTCCTGGGTGTGGGCAACACACACACACACACACTCACACACACGGGGGCGGGAGGGGGGGAGAGACAGAGAGACAGAGACAGAGAAAAAAGAGTCAGAGAGACAGAGAAGGAAATAGTGTCTTAAATGTACACATATCTCCATCTCCATCTGTATTTCTTCCTCAACATGCCAGAAGTGGGTACTTACTTAAGGGGAAATATTTTTGTTATTTCATTGAGTAAAAGGAGCTGAGGAGGAGATACAGTGCTTCATGCCTTGATTATCTCCTTCCACCAACTTGCTCTTTATCTCCACGGGGAGACTGGAGGCAGTAATTAAAGAATTAAACCTGCTTTATTCATTCATGCAGAGCACAGGATCTTCAGCCATTTGGTATTTATTTTCCAGATAAGAGAGTTTAATTTACTTTTCTTTCATTCTTTGAAACCCAGCTGCCTGACCCACAAGTGCCTCCTACTGTGGCTATGAGGGACTCCCACTTTTCTTCTTGAATGGGACTCACTTATGTCAGGCAGGTGAAGAAATGTGACAGGAGTCTATGTAAGATCGAATCCTCATTCACCTTGAATGGCCTGGGTGGTAGGGTGGAATCCATTCCTATTCCATTTTCCTGGGCTTCTTATTGTTGCTGATGGCAATAAAGCTGTTTCAGGCACTGTAGAACTCACTTCACACAAGTGTGAAAGTGGACCTCAGTCCAAATCTTCATTCCTCATAATATGACTGATGCATATGGTTGGCAGTGCTCCCAGGCAGCAGAGGGAATTAATTCTATGATTGCCAGTGGATGCTTTGTGCACAAGATACCTACTACCTTAACATTGGCCCTAGGATCCCTACATAGTCCTCCTTTCCTTGTCTAACCTCTATCCATACACATTTTGAAAACAAGTTTCAATTTTCACATACTTTCTTTAAAGTATGATTTAGTGCCTCAAAATCTTAAGAGTGTGAGCTCAGAGGACAGTGAGAATTATTCACATCAACCTTGCTATACAAGGTTGATTTTCCTCCCTTGGTGTCTAGAACTCAGACAGATGGTATGCTTCAGGGGTGATAATATGTCCTTTCTAAGCCTGTAAACTTAAAGCCCAAGAATCAACCTCTACCAAAAACAGTCTGACATGCTCAGCTTTCACACATAAGATGTCTCTTGGTGCCTCAGTTTCTCACAAGCAAAATGAAAATGTGCTAGTGTGTGCAGGTGGTTTTGAACACCGCATATATAAAATATTTAAGAAAATACCATCAGATCTAACTTAAATCCCAACTTTTTATATCCAACTTATAAATTTCAACTTATTATATCTTCAGGATCAAGTATAAGCAGACTAAATACAAGCTAGGGCTTGAGATGTTGTAGGCTCTGGACAGACAAGACAGGTAGATAATTTGGGAATATCTATGATAACTCAGATCTTTACTCTTGTCTCTTGATGTGCATCCAGGCATCAGAAATAAGGTAAGATCCACAAAATTGCCAAGTGTATTTTCTGACCGCCCATGGATTATTTGGTGGGTAGACAGCAAGTCTGGGACCAAGGTGAAGATGCCTGTGCTAAGAAGGGAAGCAGCACCCAGATACAGAAGCAGGGTCAGCAATATGTTTTGTAGTAATAGTCAACACCATTGTCAGAAACTACTTAAGCACTGTTTCATTTAATGGCCACAGTGTCACAAATGAGGTAGGCATTATCTTCATTCCTACGCTAAGTCTTGCCTACTTGGTTTATACAAGCAAGGAAGTTAACAGCCAGAGAAGCTAACTTACTCAAATGGAGCTACACATCTAAGTGGCAAAAGTGGAAAGTCACAATGGAAATAGATCATGTGACTTGCGTCCAGAACCTAGCCATTCTATTAAGATTCAAGTCACCAGAGAAGCAGCAGGTATTACATTCAGAGGACTGGAGTCGACATGTGGTCAGAAGTAGAGAATGCTGGTCCAGGCAGGTGGCCAAGGACAGAATGACTCTTAAAGGTGCTGAGTAGTATTAGGTATATTTGTTCCTTTTATGCACACCTTGTTCTCTTCTAGTAGTCATCCTTAAAGGAGTCATACTCTATGCAATGCCTGGGGAAAAATCTTGTAAGTCAAGGCCTATATTGTATTGGTTTGCCTTATTCATTGTTTATGTGCAAGGACCCAATTATGTTCTATGACTGCAGATTTAAAGAGTTTCTGTCTGTAGAAATTTCAATTCTAGTATAGGAGAGGGGCATTTACAGTGTAGTAAGTTCTCACACTTAGTATAGGAGAGGGGCATTTTCAGTGTAGTAAGTTCTCACACTTAGTATAGGAGAGGCATTTTCAGTGTAGTAAGTTCTCACACTTAGTATAGGAGAGGGGCATTTTCAGTGTAGTAAGTTCTCACACTTAGTATAGGAGAGGGGCATTTACAGTGTAGTAAGTTCTCACCCTTAGTATAGGAGGGGGCATTTTCAGTGTAGTAAGTTCTCACACTTAGTATAGGAGAGGGGCATTTTCAGTGTAGTAAGTTCTCACACTTAGTACAGGAGAGGGGCATTTTCAGTGTAGTAAGTTCTCACCCTTAGTATAGGAGAGGGGCATTTTCAGTGTAGTAAGTTCTCACACTTAGTACAGGAGAGGGGCATTTTCAGTGTAGTAAGTTCTCACACTTAGTACAGGAGAGGGGCATTTTCAGTGTAGTAAGTTCTCACCCTTAGTATAGGAGAGGGGCATTTTCAGTGTAGTAAGTTCTCACATGTAGGAGAGACTGCTTTGCCTGGGACATGGAGGAAGGGCTTTCACAAAGAGATAGTCCTCAATGTGATGCTCCCCCCCCAAAAAAAAAAAAAAGCAGAGGAGAAAACCAGGTAGGCTGTCTGCAGACCTTTTCCTCTCTCTCTGTTCCCCTAGACTCAACCTCCCAATCTTGTCCCTAGTGCTGCAACAGACTACCAGCTGCAGACTCCCTTCACCCCTGCCCACATCTCTTGTGGATCCCACAGACCATCCCCTCCTGACTTCCCTCCCCCTACTCCTCACTGCATTCCAGCCTCTAAAACCAGAAGGCATTCCTTGTGAACACACCAGCTGATCAGGCCTATAAAATAGGCAAAACACAGCCATTAAACTCTGAAAGTCCAGACAGAAAACAGAAAAAGGTACAAAACACCCACCCAACAAAGACAAACCCAGAAATCAGCACATAGACCTAAGCCAGATGCCTAGAGCCAGTGTAAGAATACAATCAATACCAGTCAGGGCATTATGTCTCCATTATAGCCCAGTTATCCTACCAGAGCAGGTCCTGAATATTCCAACATAGCTGATGCACAAAAAAAAAAAAAAGTCCTTAAACCAACTATATGAAGAGAGAGGTCCTTGAAGAACAAAGGAATAAGTCCCTTAAAGAAATCCAGAAAAAACAAACAAACAATTGGAGGAAACAAATAAATCCCTTAAAGAAAACCAAAAAAATACAAACAAACAGTTGAAGGAAATGAATGAAATCATTCAAGACCTGAAAATATAAATAGATGCAAAAAGGAAAACACAAGCTGAGGGAATTATGGAAATGAAAAATTTAGGAATCTGAACAGGAACAGAGGCAAGCTTTACCAACAGAATAATAAAAGATGAAAGAGAAATTTCAGGCATCAAAGATATGATAGAAGAAATGGACACATCCATTAAAGAAAATGTTAAATCTAAAAAATTGCTGACACAAAACATCCAGGAAATCTGGGACAGTATAAAAAGACCAAGCCTAAGAATAACAGGAATGGAAGAAGGAGAAGAACCCAAACTCAAAGGCACAGAAAATATTTTCAATAAAATCATAGAATAAAAATTTCCTAACCTAAAATAGCAGATTCCTGTAAAGGTACAAGCAGCATACAGAACATCAAATAAATTGGACCGGAAAAGAAAGTCCCATCACCACATAATAATCAAAACACTAAACATACAGAACAAAGAAATAATATTAAAAGCTTCAAGAAAAAAAAGACAAAGTAGTCGGGCAGTGGTGGCCCACGAATCCCAGCACTTGGGAGGCAGAGCCAGGCGGATCTCTGTGAGTTCAAGGCTAGCCTGGGCTACCAAGTGAGCTCCAGGAAAGGCACAAAGCTACGTAGAGAAACCCTGTCTCGAAAAACCAAAAAAAAAAAAAAAAAAAAAAAAAAAAGACAAAGTAACATATAAAGGCAGACCTGTTAGAATTAGATCTGACTTCTCAATAGAGACTCTAGAAGCTGGAAGGGCCTGGACAGATGTGCTGCAGACTCTAAAAGACCACAGATGCCAGCAAAGACTAGTATATCCAGAAAAACTTTCAATCACCAAAGATGGAGAAAATAAGATATCCCATGACAAATTCAACTTAAAACAATATCTATATACAAATCCAGCCCTACAGAAGGTGTTAGAAGGAAATCTCCAACCTAAGGAAGTTAACTACACCCATGAAAACACATGAAATGAATAATCTCACACCAGAAAAACCCAAAGAAGGAAAGTATGCACACACACACACAACCACTACCACCATCACCACCACCACCACCACCACCAACAACAACAACAACAACAACAAAAACAAGATAACAGAAATGAACAATCATTGGTCATTGATCTCTCTCAATATCAGTGGTCTCAATTTGCCTATAAAAAGACACAGACTAACTGAACTGATGGGAAAACAGGATCCATCCTTCTGCTGCATACAAGAAACATAATACTCAACATTAAGTATAGACATTATGTCAGAGGAAAAGTTTGGAAAAAGACATTCTAAGCAAATAGACCTAAAAAGCAAACTGTTATAGCCATTTTAACATCTGACAAAATAGACTTCAAGCCAAAACCAATCAAAAGAGATGGGAAAGGACACTACCTACTCATCAAAGGATAAATCCACCAAGATGATATTTCAATTCTTAACCTCTATGTTGTGACCAAACACAAGGGCACTCAAGTTTGTCAAAGAATACCTACTATGTCTTAAATCATGTATTGACTTTCACACACTGCTAGTGGGAGACTTCAAAACTAATGGACAGATCATCCAGACAAAAACTAAACAGAGAAACACTGCAGGTAAGTAATGTTACAAACCAAATGGACCTAACATATATACAGAACACTTCATCCAAACACAAAAGAATATATCTTCCTCTCAGCACCTCATGAAACTTTCTCCAAAATTGACCACATGCTTGATCACAAAGCAAGTCTCAATAGATACAAGAAAAATGAAGTAGCTCCTGAATGCTATCAGGCCGCCATGGATTAAAGCTGGATATCATCAACAACAGAAAAAACAGAAAGCTTACAAATTAATGGAAACTGAACACCTCTCTACTGAGGGCAAGACAAAAATAAAGAAATTAAAGACTTCCTAGAATTCAATGAATATGAATGTACAGCATACCCAAACTTGTGAGTCACAGTGAAAGTGGTACTGAGAAAAGTTCATAGTATTAAGTACCTACATAAAAAATCGGAAAGATTTCAAACTAGCAACTTAACATCACACCTGAGAGCCCCAGAACAAAAGAAGCAAGCAAATGTAAGAGGGAGAGATGGCAGGAAAAATCAAATTGAGGGCTGAAATAAATAAAATAGAAACACAGAGAACAATACAAAGAATTAATGAAACAAGAAGTTGGTTCTTTGAGAAAATCAACAAGATAGACAAACCCTTATCCAAGCTACTAAAAGGCAGAGAGGGAATACCCAAATTAACAAAATTACAAACAAAAGGGGCCATAATAACAGACACCAAGGAAATCCAGAGAATCATAAGGATATATTTTAAAAACCTGTACTCCACCAAATTGGAAAATCTAAAAGAAATGGATAATTTTCTTCATAGGTACCACTTACCAAAATTAAATCAATGTCAGACAAACAATTTAAAAAGACATATAAGCCCTAGTGAAATAGAAGCAGTTGTTAAGTCTCCCAACAACAACAACAACAACAACAACAAACAAAAAGCCTAGGACTAGAAGGTTTTAGCACACAGTCCTACTTAGACTTCCAAAGAAGAGTTAATGCCAATACTCCACAAATTATTGCAGAAAAGAGAAACAGAAGTAACATTGCCCAATTCATTGTATGAGGCCACAGTTACCCTGTTACCCAAACTACATAAAGACTCAATAAGAGAATTACCAATTTCCTGTAGGAACGTAGATGCAAAAATACTTAATAAAATACTTGCAAATGGAATCCAAGAACACATTAAAAAGATTATCTACCATGATGAAGTAAGTTTCATTCCAGAGATATAGGGGTGGTTCCATATATGAAAATCAGTCGATTTAATCCACCATATAAACAAACTGAAAGAAAAAAAACCCCACAGGATCTTCTTGTTAGATGCAGAAAAGGCCATAAACAAAACCCAACCCCCCTTTATGATAAAATTCCTGGAGAGATAAGGGATATAAGAGATATACCTAAACATAATAAAGGCAATTTACAGCAAGCCTATAGACAGCATCAAATTAAATGGAGAGAAACTCAAAGTAATTCCATTAAAATCAGGGACAAGACAAGGTTGTCCACTCTCTTCATATCTATTCAATATCGTACTTGATGTTCTAGCTAGAGCAATAAGTTGAGTAAAGAAGATCAAGGGAATACAAATTGGAAAGGAAGAAGTTAAAGTATCCTTATTTGCAGATTATATGATAGAATACATAAATGACCTTAAAAATTCCACCTATAGAATTTTTTCTATAGGGAACATCTATAACTGGTAAATATTTTCAGTAAAGTAGCTGATACAAGATTCAGTGACCCTCCTGTATACAAATGACAAATGGACTGAGAAAGAAATCAGGTAAATAACAGCTATCACAATAGCCTCAAATAATACAAAATATCTTGGGATAACCCTAGCAAAGAAACTGAAAGGCTTATAATATAAAAACTTCAAATCTTTGAAGAAACAGACTGAAAAAGAAGTCAAAAGATGGAAAGCTTTCCTATGCTCATGGATTGTTAGGATTAACATAGAAGAAATGGCCATTCTATCAAAAGAAATCTACAAATTCAATGCAATCCCCATCAAAATACCAACACAATTCTTTGCAAACCTTGACAGGACAATTCTCAACTTCATATGGAAAAGCAAAAATGCAGGACAGCTAAAACACTCTTGAACCATAAAAGAATTCCTGGAAGTCTCACCATACCTGATTTGAAGTTGTATCACAGAGCTACATAAGAACCACATGCTATTGGCATAAAGACACAAAGGTTGATCAATGGAATAGAACTGAAGACCCAGACATAAATCCACATATCCATGGACACCCGATTTTTGATAAAGAAGCCAGAAATTCACACTGGAAAAATGATAGAATCTTCAACAAATGGAGCTGGTTAGGCTGGATGTCTGCATTTAAAAGAATGAAAATAGATCCATACTTAATATCTTGCACAAAACTCAAGTCCAAGTGGATCAAAGATCTCAACATAAAACTAGATGCACTAAGCCAGATACAATAGAAAGTGAGAAATAGTCTTGAACACACTGGCATGGGAGACAATTTTCTGAACAGAACACTGGTAGTTCAGGCACTAAAATCAACAATTAATAAATATGACCTCATGAAACTGAAAAAGTCTGTAAGGTATAGATAAACAGTCTTATTAAATAAGAAACATAGCCGGGCGGTGGTGGCGCACGCCTTTAATCCCAGCACTCGGGAGGCAGAGCCAGGTGGATCTCTGTGAGTTCGAGGCCAGCCTGGGCTACCAAGTGAGTCCGAGGAAAGGCGCAAAGCTACACAGAGAAACCCTGTCTTAAAAAAAAAAAAAAAGAAACACAGAGCCAAATGCAGAGTTAAAAGCCCAAGAGGTCAGAGCAGTAGCTGAGAGCTGAGACTTAAAACCACCTTCTTACCCCTCCTGCCACTGCTGTCCTTCCCCTCAGCAAGAGACCTACTTCCTGTGTATCTGTCTTTTTATTGACTTTCTGTTCTGCCTTCTCATTGGTTGTAAACCCAACCACATGGGTTTACACCACCTCGTCACTGCCCATCTATACAGACTTCCAGATCTTCTATGGTTGGTATTGAGATTAAAGGCATGTGTCTCTATGCTGGTGGTATCCTTGAACACACAGAGATCTGCCTGTCATGTGATCAGGATTAAGGGCGTGTGCTACCACTGCCAGACTTCTGCTATGGCTTGCTATTAGCTCTGACTCCCAGGCAACTTTATTAACATACAAATAAAATCACATTTCAGTACAAATAAAATATCACCATAGTAAGGTAAAGGATACTGTCATTTGGACAAGGTAGCAACCTGTAGAATGAAAAAGATTTTTACCAACTCCACATCCAATAGAATACTAATTTCCCAAATATATAAAGAAACCAAGAATCTAGATATAAAAAAAATCCAATGTAAAAATGGGGTATAGATATAAATAGAATTCTTTTTTTTTTTTTTTCTTTTTTTTTTTTTTTTTTTTTTTTTTTTTGGTTTTTCGAGGCAGGGTTTCTCTGTGTAGCTTTGCACCTTTCCTGGAACTCACTTGGTAGCCCAGGCTAGCCTCGAACTCACAGAGATCCACCTGGCTCTGCCTCCCGAGTGCTGGGATTAAAGGCGTGCGCCACCACCACCCGGCATAAATAGAATTTTCAATG
The DNA here is from genome assembly GCF_949786415.1 of Peromyscus eremicus. Classification (NCBI taxonomy): domain Eukaryota; kingdom Metazoa; phylum Chordata; class Mammalia; order Rodentia; family Cricetidae; genus Peromyscus; species Peromyscus eremicus. Next base: position 36,371,279 of record NC_081426.1, read on the forward strand.
GAGGAATCTCAAATGGCTGAGATACACTTAAAAAAATGTTCAAATCCTTAGCCATCAGGGAAATGCAAATCAAAACTACTTTGAGATTTCATCTTACACCTGTCAGAATGATGAAGATTAATAACAGGTGACAGCTCATGATGGTGAGGATGTGGAACAAGGGGAGCTCTCCTCCATTGCTGATAAAAGTGCAAATTTGTACATCCACTATGGAAATCAATATGATGGTTCTTTGGGAAATTAGGAATCTACCTATCTCAAGACCCAGTTATACCACTCTTGGGCATATACCCAAAGGATGGTCAATCATACCACAAGGACACTTGCTCAATCTTGTTCACAGTGGCTTTATTTATGATGGTCAGGAACTGGCAACAATGTAGATGTACTTCAACAGAAGAATGGATAAACAAAATGTGGTACATATTACTCAGCTAAAAAGCATGACATTCGTAGGCAAATGAATGGAACTAGAAAAAAAGATCATCCTGAGTGAGGTAACCCAGACCCAGAAAGATAAACATGGTATGTATCCATTTATAAGTGGATATTAGCCATTGAGTAAATGATAACCAAGCTATAATCCATACATTCAGAGAGGTTAGATAAAGAGGAGGGCTCCAGCAGGGACCATAATCTCCCTGGGAAGGGGAAATAGAATAGATTTTATGAGTGGACTGGGTGTGGGTGGGGATGGGAGTGGGATCAGGTGTGGGAGGAATAGAATGGGAGGAAGAGAGTCTTGGGAGAGATGACTGGAATTGGGGGGCACTTGGAGGGTGGTATGGAAACCTAATGCAGGGAAAACTTCCTAAAATGTATGAAGGTGAACCTAATGACTCCTAATAATGAGGGACATGGAGTCTCAACTGGTCTTCTCTTTTAGCCAGGCAAGGCTTCCAGTGCTTAATTCTGCGTTTCATTCACTTGAGTTGTTGGCCAAGTCCCATGGAAATCCCCAAACAACCCAGGTTGTTGCTAAGACAAAAGGTTGCTCTCTGAAAACTGACAGGGCAGGGTGGGGGGCAGGGCATTGCCGAGGACAACACCCATACAACTCATTGAAAATTGAGAAGTTGAGCTGGTGTCTACATGGAGCCCTCACCTGTAGCAGGAATCTTAAAAGTTCTTATTAATAAAACAAACCCGGGCCAGGTATTGGGGTGAACACTGGAAGATCAGAGAAGCAGAACAAGCCACAGTAGCTCACCTTGCCAATTCTTCAACTGGTTCTGTTTCCTCAGACTGGAGGCCTCTGAGTCCTCATCCAGAATGAATCTCAGCTGAACTGTGCTGCTCCAAAGCCTGAAAGCTTAACCAGCCAAATGCTTCTAGTTTCTGGTCCTCACGCCTTATATACCTTTCTGCTTTCTACCACCACTCCCTGGGATTAAAGGCTTGCTTTCTGGGATTAAAGGCGTGTGTCACCATGCCTGGCCGTTTCCAATGTGGCCTTGAACTCACAGAGATCCAGAGGGATTTCTACCTCTGGAGTGCTAGGATTAAAGGTGTGAGTGCCACCATTTTCTAGCCTTTGTATCTAGTGGCTGTTCTGTCTCTGACCCCAGATAAATTTATTAGGGTGTACAATATTTTGGGGAATACAACACCACCACACTCACCTCTATGTTCTAGTCTCTTTGGTGTGGGAAGGTACCCTGCAGGCTACTGAAAGAGAAACATAGACACCAACCTAGTAACAAAACCTTTGACCTACAATTTATCCTGCCTGCAAAGTATGCTAGGGCAACGGTGGCACAGAACTTGTGGGAAGAGCCAATCAATGTCTGATTTGACTTAAGGCCCATTCCACAAGAAGGAATCCGTAACTGACACCACTTGGGTAGCCAAGAACTAGAGACTAGATAGTCTAGTGACCTAGGACAAAAATCAAACAAGACTGGTCAAAAACAAAGCAAAAAAACAAAACAAAACAAAACAAAAAACAAAGCAAAACAACAACAACAACAACAAAAAAAACGAAACCCAAACAAACAAAAAAGATTCCTAATGATATTCTGGTATACTCATAGATTGGTTCCTAATCTAGTCATCATTAGAGAGGCTTCCTCCAGCAGCAGATGGGAACAGACGTAGAGACCCACAGCCAGACATAATGCAGAAAGAGAGACTAAATTGGAGGTCTCCTTTGAATGCTGCCCCTCAGAGCTCATGGAATCCTATTGAAGAGGAGGTGGAAAGATGGTAAGAATCAGAGGAGATTGAGTATACCAGAACATAGCTCCCTGAATCAACTAAGCAAGGAGCATATGAGCTCATAGATGCTAAAGCAACATGCACAGGGCCTGCATGGGTCTACACGAACTCCTCTGTATGTATATACTATAGCTATTAGCTTAGGATTTTTTATGGGAATCCTCTTGACTATGAAAATGAGTGATTCTTCTGCCTGCTCTTGGGACTCCTGGGTTGCTGTGTCCAACTTTAATATGAAAGTTTTTTCTTCATCTTATATTTTATTTTGTCGTGTTTGTTTTTTATTTCTTAAGAAGTCTGTTCTTTTCTAATGAGAGACAGAAAGGGAGTGGATCCAGAAGGGAGAGGAGGTGGGGAGGAACTGAGAGGAGTGGAGGGAGGGGAAACTATAATCAGAATATGTTGTATGAGAAAAGAATCTATTTTCAATTAAAAAAAAAAAAAAGAGCAGGAATTTGCAAAATGCTTGAGGGCAGTAGGAAAATACTTCAGGCAGAGAAAATTGCATATGATATTCTCTGTCTACCATTGTTACTGCAGATCTTAAAGTGTGTTGACATCTGGTAAGCTTTCCTCTTGCTAGAGTAAATGCTGTTTTCCAAGGACAGGGTGGATTAGTCCTGAATGCTTTGGTGATCAGGAAGAAAAGTGGTAGAGGAAAAATTTTCCTAGGACTTGCCACATGCATGCTAATTACATGCCTCCCCCTCACTGGATCCAGGTCCTACCTGTCCCTGTCTTGCTTTTAACCTTGAGAGCTCAGGGTTCAGAAAGCGACTTTGCTTCTCAGACCCTTATTTAATGGAGATCTAGTTGGTACCCTCTTTGACCTTGGTGGATAGCCAGACCTGTTGTTCTTCCTGAATGGGAGACTGAGCTGTACTTCATGAGTTAGCCATCAGTTCCTTGATGTTTGGGGTCCCCATGAGCCCATTTCAATTACATGGATAATTATTTAGGAAGGGCAATACAGATGATTCCAAGGGATGCTGTGAACCCCTCTGGAAGATTTTACCTTGAGAGGTGTAATTGACCTTAGCATGCAGTAGAACTGGTTCCAACTCAGCTCTAGGCACATTGATCGCTTGATCCTGGGTTTCATGCCCTGACAGTCCTCAGACTATGCCACCGTGGTAGCCACAGTAGCATAAAAGCCAGTAACCTCATATGTTGTGTGCCTCAATTCTGCAGTGAGGAGGTTTAAAATAATGTGGTTTAAGGAAGCAAAGAGCATCTTCATAGATGTGAGGTGACCTCTGCATTGTAACTTCATGGACCTCAGTTTTCTCTTCTATAAACAAGAATAACAAAAAAGCAAGGTTTGAGTTTATTTTTGGTGTGTGTGTGTGTGTGTGTGTGTGTGTGTGTGTGTGTGTGTGTGTGTGTGCCTGCCTTCTACCTTGTGTGACATAGGGTTTCTTGTTCACTGCTGCTCATTACAGGTCACCTGACCCATGAGCTTCCAGGGGATTCTCTTGTCTCCACTTTCTATCTTACAAGAGATGCTTTTGGGATTACAGAAGTGCATTACCATATCTGGCCTTCACATGGCTCCAAGGGATGCAAACTCAGATCGTGCTTTCCCCACTGAGCAATCTCGCCAGCCCTGAGTTTGAGTTTTTGACACTTCCTTTTGAGTCCCACATAGAAGGCTTCTGGCAATGCAGATTCTATGATAACCTATGCTTTCTGCCCAGGAATATGTCCCAGGAGAGTGTCACTACCTCTGTGAGAGAGCCCTTATCTCAGTTCTTCAGTTTCCATCATACACAGCACAGTTAATTCATGTAGTTTGCAGCCCCCACAGTGGATCTTGCAGCAGCCCTGTTTTGCTGCCTCTGAAGCATACTCCCAGTCCATTGCTGGCACCAGTGTGTCTGCTCCACACCCAAAGTTCCACCTGCACTTTTGTGCTACTGAGGGGATGCCTGGTTCTTCTTTCTTTGGCTGCTCCATCCTACCAGCCCTGTCTCATCTTTACTCAGCATGCAGGAAATTCTTTTATAAATAAATTCAGATATATTGGATCTTATCTCTCTCTCTTGCTCAAGCCTGTGTTGGTTCCCCAATATATGTAAAATAAAATTTATCAATTGTCTATCACCTAGAGCCCACTTGTCTCTATCAGCATTGACTGTAACTAGACAATTTTGAGCATTATCCCTTCAGCAGATCTCTGCTCTTGTTGGTCTTATCTTCTCCTGCCTTGGTTGGTACCATTTAAACCTCCAGATGTGTGGTGCAATGCTAACAGGTGCCTTCCCTCACAACCTCTCAGCATCATCTCTTTTGTCACACTGCAGCTGCTTGATTTCCTTCACACCACTCATCTCTCTCTGTGTGCAGTGTGGACCAGAAGAGTGTTCTATTTGCACTCCTTCGTCTAGCAAGGGGGCTTCTCAGGAGATGGGTCTTTGTCAGTTTATGTGCTGTGGTTACCCAGGTAGGGTTGCCAGATAAAACATGGCCATTTGGTGAAATCTGAGTTGTGCTGGTCCTATGTTTACTAAAAACAATCATACCTTAAAATTTCTATTTGTGGCATCTCTCACCCCATTTAGATTGTCATCTCTGTTGGTGCATATGAATATCTGTTCAATGAAACAACAGAGAAAGCAAGTGATCAGTGAAAGGTGACCAGGAAAAAGAACCTCCAGGCTGAATTTCTCTTTTCCTGGCCTGTATACTCTGTTTGCTTCTTTATGATCCATATATGACTAGTGCTCACCAGAAGCATGCAACTGAACAGAGTGGTAGGTTCTTACATCACGGTGTCTGTTCCCCTTTTGAGATAGAGAAACAGGGTTAGAAAACAAGAGCTCTTTCAAATTTAAAGCAACTGGGGACAGATACCATCACAGAATCCAGGATGTATCTTTCATAAATAACTTAAACCTGTTCTTCATGTAAAGATAATTGAGGCCCAATATGGTGGCCCCAAGATCATGCTTCCATCTTTCCCCTTCACAATTCCCAAAGCTAATGTCTGGTGTCAAGTTTACAGTATGACCCTAAATGGCTGCTGGAAAGCCAGTCATCACATTCACATTCCAGGGAGGTAGCTCACCAGTGGATGAAGACCAAGACAATTTACTATTCTTCTTTTAAGGCAGTGCAAGCATGATCATATATGGAGGTTTGCTAAATTTTAAAACATTGATTGATTGATAATGGATTCATGTGTGCAATGCATGCCATGGCCCACATGTGGAGGTCAGAGAACAAGTTGCTGGAGTAGATTCTTTACTTCTACCATGTGGGGATTGAACTCAAGTCATTAGGCTTGGCAGCAGGCCCCTTTACCTGCTGCACCATCTTATGGACCCACACATGATCTCTTAAATTTCCTTGGTCAGACTCTGTCTCCTGATCACTTCTAGAAATAAAGGAGCTGGAAATGCCATCATTAACGTTAGCCACATGTGTTCTGGGAAAGCTTCCTCTTAAGAAGCTTAAGAATAGGTCAGTTCGGACTGTCTCTCGACCATTGCCAGCAGTCTGTTGTGGGGGTATCTTTGTGGATTTCTGTGGGCCTCTCTAGCACTTTGTTTCTTCCTATTCTCATGTGGTCTTCATTTACCATGGTCTCCTATTCCTTGTTCTCCCTCTCTGTTGTTGATCCAGCTGGGATCTTCCGCTCCCCCAAGCTCTCTTTCCCTCGGCCCTCGCCCTTCACTACCCCCACTCATGTCCAGGCTGTTCATGTAGATCTCATTCCATTTCTCTGTCATTGGGCGATCCCTGTGTCTTTCTTGGGGTCCTGTTTTCCAGGTAACCTCCCTGGTGATGTGAGTAGCAGTCCAGTCATCCTTGTTCCACATTTAGTATCCTGCTATGAGTGAGTACATACCATGTTTGTCTTTCTGAGTCTGGGATACCTCACTCAGGATGATTTTTTCTAGATACATCCATTTGTCTGCAAACCTCATGATGTCATTGTTTTTCTCTGCTGAATAGTATTCCATTGTGTATATGTACCACATTTTGTTTATCCATTCTTCAGTTGAAGGGCATCTAGGTTGTTTCCATGTTCTGGCTATTACAAACAATGCTGATATGAACATAGCTGAACAAGTGCTCTTGTGGTGTGGTTGAGCATTCCTTGGGTATATGCCCAAGAGTGGTATAGCTGGATCTTGGGGGAGATGGATTCCCAATTTTCTAAGAAAGCGCCAGTCCGAACTGACCTACTCTGGTGATGGGATGGCCAAACACCCCAATTGTCGTGCTAGAAACCTCATCCAACTACTGAGGGATCTGGATGCAGAGATCCATGACTAGGCCCCAGGTGGATCTCTGGGAGTCCAATTAGCGAGAATGAGGAGGGTTTATATGAGCGAGAATTGTTGAGACCAAGGTTGGATAAAGCACAGAGACAAATAGCCAAACGAACCGAAACATATGAAATATGAACCAATGGCTGAGGGGTCACCAACTGGATCAGGCCCTCTGAGTGGGTGAGACGGTTGATTGGCCTGATCTGTTTGGGAGGCATCCAGGCAGTGGCACTGGGTCCTGTGCTCATTGCATGAGTCGGCTGTTTGAAACCTGGGGCCTATGCAGGGTCCCTTGGCTCGGCCTGGGAGGAGGGGACTGGACCTACCTGGACTGAGTCCACCAGGTTGATCTCAGTCTGTGGGGAAGGCTTTGCCCTGGAGGAGATTGGAATGGGGGGCGGACTGGGGGGAAGGTGAGGGGGGCGGGAGGGGGAAGAACAAAGGAATCTGTGGCTGATATGTAGAACTGAATTGTATTGCAAAATAAAAATTAAAAAAAAAAAGAAGCTTAAGAAGAGAATGGTTGTAGGGGACCAATGAGCCACCTCTGGCCCAGGATAAAAGAAGCAGAGGGATTCCTGCTGTGTCCTCTGGGCTGCTCCTATCACCAATGTCACTTGTGGGTGAAGATGGGGTGGGACCCTGGCTTCTGTCATAGGAATCAGAGGCTTCCTATGCCTTTGCCTTCTGTTTGCTTGGACGTGTGCTTGAATAGGAGGGGACAGAGAATGTTGGATGCACCCTGCTGTTTTTTTCTGAGATATTTGCCAAGTTGAATACATTAAGCATCATCCACAGAAAATATTGGGGAGTTTCCAGGTGGCTTCAATTGTCTGACACACATAGAAACACAAATAAGGTTCAGAGAGTTATAAGGAAGCTAAGTCACAAGAGATGTCTGGTCCATTGTTTCAGGACCCCCATAGAGCTCAACAGGCCAAAGCTGTAGTTATTTAAACCTAATGATGTGTGACTAGACGAGTCTAAAAGAAAACCAGGAAGATGGATCAGCATGATATAGCAGCAGCAGAGTGTCCAGGAAGCCCCAGGGAGCTCCAGTAGCAGAGTAAACTGAGGGAATGCTTTAGCTGCCATGACTATGAAGCATTATGGATAATTTTTTTTACCTTTTCCTAAGTTAGCAGGAACAGGGAATTTCAGAGATGGTGGCAAGAGTCATACTGTATCACACACACACACACACACACACAGACACACACACACACACCTGTCATAATGGTGTCAACTGTTCTATGCTTCATGTCTTAAAAGGGAAGGGACAGAGCAGAGTTTTAAAAGGTGACCTATTTAACATTTTTATAAGTTACTTGGGTCGCATCTACTTATCAGATTTGCAGAATGCTCTAGTCTGACAGAGGTAGCAGATACAGTGATTGGCAGAATGAGTCAAGAATGACAATGGGCCAGTGTGAGACTATGGAGGAATCAGATTAAAGAATACCATCACAAAATGATAAGTACCTGAGATAGAGAGGAGGCTAAATAGTTCAACTTAGCCATTCCACCAAGTATGCTCACTTTGAAACTCTCAGTGGTACATGATAAACATACACATGCTTTTTGTCGTTTGGGGTGAAAATTAAGATTAAAAACGAATAAAATAGACTAAAGGATGTCATCCAAGTGACTGACAAAAATGTTAAATAGGTCACCTTTCAAAACTCTGTCCCTTCCTCTTTAAGGCATCAAGCATAGAACTGTGGACACTGTGATGACAGGTGTGTGTGTGTGTGTGTGTGTGTGTGTGTGTGTGTGTGTGTGTGTGTGCGCGCGCGCGCGCGCGCTTAAGGTATTTTTCAGGCAGAAAGAAACATTTTCTAGCTCTCCAAATCTGGTGCTCTTTATAGGTAGATTCCCAGATGCCCTCAACTGCCAGGATTAAATGCCAACAACCTGAAGCATTCTGCTTTCACTCTCCCCCTAGTTCCTTTCCCAGTGGATAGCCACATGTGTTCATTCCCTTACCCAAAGGGATTCCCCCTCCCAGCTCCTGTTTATCAATGTTGTCACACCTGCCCTAGGAACTCATTGTATCAGGCAAGATTCCAGGGAGAAACAGATGGCACACTCATATTTGAGTGATTTAAAAGGAGATCATTTACAAAGCTGGGCGCAGGGCTTAGGGAGCCACAGAGAAGGATGAAATCATGGAGGGTTATAAAATCTGATTGCCATGATAGGCTTGAAAGAGTGAGGGAGAAAAAAAAAACCTCATTCATAGTAGAGATGGTGTAGGATAGATCTCTTAACAGGACTCCCGGATATCACAGAACTGGCCCATTCAAACCCCGTGGCAGTGGTGACTAATGTCATCCCTTTGCTGGAGTCCCACCATACTGAACAAATGCAGTTAGAAGTCAGTGAGCAAGAGCCCAGTGGTGTGGTTCAGGGGGTTCTTTGTTAATCCTGCAACATTTCATTCGGGGGAGGGGCTTAGAGTTCTTCAGTGGACATCTCTGCTAGCTCATTTTGAGTGCTGTGAGTGAGATGTATTTTTTTTTTTTTTTTTTTTGCCTACAAATAATGCAGGAAATACGGTTGAGTGTTAATGAATAGTAACCATAGAGACTGAATTTGCCAGAAGTCTTCAATGCCAGAAGTTTCTTCTCCCCATTGCAGGGTTGCCCGCTCTCGGGTCCATAAAACAAAATGCTGGCTGTCACTACTGACAAGACCTGGGATTGGCTCCTTTTAAGTAGCTACCAGGTCAGAGGGATTAAATGTTCTCCAGGGAGTCCCAAGAAAAGTAGAATGTCAGCATCACCTTTTCTCTATGAAGATGGCTCTGACATTTTCAGAAAGGAAAGACAGCCACTACCTGTCTTCACTGAGTGGAGAATACAAGGTTAGTGTATTAGTCAGGGTTCTCTAGAGTCATAGAACTTATGGAATAAATCTCTCTCTCTCTCTCTCTCTCTCTCTCTCTCTCTCTCTCTCTCCCTCTCTACACATACACACACACACACACACACACTCACACACTCACTCACACACACACACACACACACATATATATACATACATATGTATGTATGTATATAAAGGAAATTTATTGGAATGACTTACAGGCTGCAGTTCAACTAATCCAACAGTGGCTAGGTGTGAATAGAAAGCCCAAGAAACTAGTAATTGCTCAGTCTCATGAGGCTGGGTGTCTCAGCTGGTCTTCTGTAAATTGCTGGAATCTTGAAGAAGTAGGCTTCAATGGATGTGCTGACAAGGCGAGGGCAAGCAGACAAAAAATGATGAATGACCCCTTCCTTCTTCCATTGTCCTTCTATAGGCTTACAACAGAAGGTGTGGCCCAGATTAAAGGTGTGCCTTCCCGCCTCAAGATCTGAATTAAAGGTGTGTATCCTCCCACCTCAAGAGTTGGATCACAAGTGTGCCCTCCATTTCCGGATTGTAGTTTATTCCAGATATAGTCAAGTTGACAACCAAGAATAGCCATCACAGTTAGATGGCTCCTTACCACCAGGAGATGACCAGTGTGGCTGCAATGCACTTCTCAGAAGCAGCTAATGTGAGAAAGCCAGAGGACTCTTGTGAGACCTGAGAGGCAGCCAGGTGGGAGAAGGAGAGAGCTTTGGCCTTATAAACTCCTGGGTTTGCATCTCACCCTGGACTTGTAATGTTCTCTGCAAGCTTTGAGTTGTAGAGCCTCCCTGGAAGAGGCCCTTGGGTCTGAGTTTCTGTCATCTGGTGAGTAGTGGCTTTGAGTTGCCTGAACTAGTTCCAGGAAAAAACTCTTAAGGCCAACTTTGTCTACCTGTCATGTCTTTTAAAACAAGCATACAGGAACAGCTAATTAATATTCATGCATTACAGACACCAGCTATCCCTTAAACACATATAGTGACTATTTTGTCTACCTAGTGCGAAAGTATAGTCTCTACCAAGAAATCCAAATATGTCAGGCATGTGTGTGTGTGTGTGTGTGTGTGTGTGTGTGTGTGTGTGTGTGAATGCATATGTGTGTGTGCATGTGTATATGTGTATGTATATATATTTATACATATGTATGTATATATTTTTGTGTGTAAGGTTTAACTAAAGTACATCATCAAGGAAGGCTTCTTTATTGCACTACATTATTCTATTGAAGACCTTGTATTGGAGGTTTTGGTAAAAATAGAATTAAAAAGCTTAAGACTTTTCTTTGGGAAGAAAAATGTGGATTAAAAACCATGTCACTTTCCATTTTGTAAAGGCTCGACTGAAGGGTAATGGTGAATAGTTAATCCTGTTAAGACAGGAAACCATCTAAGGAGACTTAAGGATACTTGTTCATAGAGGTGCAATGTTCTGAGTTACCTTCCTGTGTGGCACGAAGAGTGTAAAGAGTCAAAATGTTTTTGACTTAGTGATGAATCAAAGTGTGTTGATTACTGGATATTAATCTTGTGGTGAAAGTATCAGATAAAGTTAAATTTGACTCTTTTCTGTTTTCTCTCACATGCTGGGAGACCTGCTGAGAATTTTCTGAGAACAAGAGACGTCAATTACAAAAGATTAACAGGTGCTGTTTCTGCTGGCCTGGACTCTCATGCTTTACCCTTAAGAACTGGCAACTCTATACAAAACTCAATAGCTTTCCTATATTCCAATGATAAGCATGGTAAGAACAAAAGGAAGAGAACAATTCCGTTCATAATAGTTCCTAAAATATCTTTGAATAACTCTAACTAAGGAAAGGAAAGACATGTACCATGTAGACTGTAGGATTCTCAAGAAAGTAATTGTCAAAAATACCAGAAGAAAGACCTTACTTGCTTATGGATTGGTAGGCTTAATATTGTGAAAAATGGCCATCCCACCAGAAGTAATATACAGAATAATGTAATCCTCATCAAAATTCCAGTGCAATACTCTATGGAAACTGAAAAAATAAAGGTTAAAATGCACATGGAAAGACACACGTACACATAAAACAAGAATAGTCAATAATGCAATAAAAGTACTCCTGGAGCATCTCCATTCCTGATTCCAGTTATATTTCAGAGCTATATTAACAAAATCAGCATTGTATTGACATAAAAATAGACACCTTGACCAGTGGAATAGAATTGAGGTCCCAGATCTAAATCCATTTACCTATCACCACCTGATTTTTGACAAAGAGGCTGAAAACACTTACTGGAGAAAAGAGAGCATCTTTGACAAATGGTGCTGGTCAAGCTGGATAGCCATAAATAGGAGAATGAAGCTAGATCCTCATGGCTCCCCAAGTATAAACTCAGCTCCATATGTATCACAAACCTCAATATAAGACCTGATACTCTGAGTCTGTTAGAAGAGAGAGTAGGTGTCTTAGTTAGGGTTTCTATTACTGTGGTGTGACACCATGACTAAAAAGCAAGTTAAGGAGGAAAGGATTTATTTGACTTGTACTTCCATGTTGCTGTTCATCATCAAGGAAGTCAGGACAGGAATTCAAACAGGGCAGGAACCTGGAGGCAGGAGCTGATGCAGAGGTCATGGAGGGGTGCTACTTACTGGCTTGCACAGTTTACTTTCTTGTAAAACCAAGACCACCATCCCAGGGATGGAACCACACCCACAATGGACTTAGCCCCCTACCCTCATCAATCACAGAAAATGCCGCACAACTGGATCTTATAGAGGCATCTTCTCAATTGAGGTTCCATCCTTTCAGATGACTCTAATTTGTGTGTCAAGTTGACATAAGACTAGTCAGCATAGCAGGGAAGCTGCTTGAACTCATAGACATCCTTTTCTTTTCCATGTATTTAGAAAGGATCACAGAAAACATCATATTTTAACTTGCATATTGAGATCTGAAATGTCTGATCTGTCATCTTCTTGTAAAAAAATTAAGGTTTTGAGGGTGGGAATTCCTCTAATAGCTGTTAAGATATCCTCTCATTGCTATTGTCTCCTGTCTAAGTAGTATGTTGTGTGCTTGTGTCTAACACTGTGATTACTAGAGCAAAGGTCACTAATGGGGATAGAAGGCCAGGCTATTCCCCTGTGAACTGTGAAGTGCTGGATTGTTTCAGTCTCACCTAATATAAATCAAGGAAGTTGGCCTAGATGGTAGAAACAGGCTTGGGTGGACTTCCCTCAGTCAAGTAAGTATATTTGACTTCAGGAAACTTTTGGCTTGTTATCACACTATAGTTAATGTTATGAACAACTCCCAAGAACTGAGTGATTTTGGTGGGTGAGAGACTGTGCTATGGAGATAGGTACTGTTTTGATTGATGGCACAAACTGGAGATGAGGACTCATACATTTGTTAAGGACACATAGCATGTTGAAGATGGTGGCATCAGTGGTGTTACTTTTGCTCTTTGAAGACAAGTCTCTGCATATAAAATTGAGAAGCTAAGAAGGGTTGGGACCCCAAATAGGTGGTTGGGATATAGATTCTCAACCATCTTGTATTCATAACCTGATCCAGAACACTCAGACACACCTTGAAGCTCAGAGGCAATGGGAAGCATCAAAGTGCAAGGTGTCATGGTGTTCTCCTTTGTTTGGGTTTCTTATCCAAGTAAGGACCACAAAGGAGAGAGTTGGTGCTTCCTTTCTCATGAATCCTTTTACCATTTTAAATTTCACTTTCCATTGCATGGCGTAGCATAGGGCATGCGCAAATCCTTCTCTTTCACAGCTATAGCATATCTTACCATTTAGCAACAGCACAGATGAAAAAGTATAATTAGCTAAGTAGAACAAAGGAGAGTGAGCTTACAACTAGTTATAAGTCAATTAATCTCCGTATTATAGAATATAATGATACTAATTAACATCCCAGTTTTCTGATTTCTCCATGAATCTGTTGAGTGTCAGCTACCAGTATAATGACTGGATTTGGGCATGGTTCCGCTTGACCTTTCTCTTTACACTGAGCTGAGTTAGGGTGTTCTATAGTGTGGCAGGGAGTTCCAGGCTGTGAGTCAGGACTTCTAGATGCTGGTGACCTCTTGTTCTTTGCAGGCACGGGTCCATCATGTGACACTGGAGATCAGCTTCAGGAATGGAGGTCACCCTGTGAGCAGGCTCAACTTGGGGATTGCAAGTGAGGAGTAGAAGAGATGAACTCTGGTCTGAACTGTCTGTTTTCTGAGAGCAAACAAAGGAGAACGAACAGATTTTGGAGCTAGAAGTCATTGCTGGAGTGGGTGGGGGCTTGGAACTTGAAGTTTCTGTGTGACATTCATGTGTAAATGATGGGGTCTTGAGTGTGACCATCTTGACAGGGATCTTGGAAGCAGTTGATGGAGAAAGATGAACTGAAGACAAGTGGAGAACTGTGGTTGATACATTGTGCACCCCAGTAAACTTATCTGGGGGTCAGAGAACAGAACAGCCACTATATTAAACATAGGTTTAGGCAGTGGTAGCACATGTGTTTAATTCTAGCATTTCAGAGGCAGAGATCTGTCTGGATCTCTGTGAGTTCAAAGCCACACTGGAAAAAGCCAGGCATGGTGACACACACCTTTAATCCCAGAAAGTGATGGCAGGAAGCAGAAAGGTATATAAGGCATGAGGACCAGAAACTAGAGCCTTTTTAAGCTTTCAGGTTTTAGCAGCAGTTCATCTGAGATCCATTTGGATGAGGACTCAGAGGCTTTCAGTCTGAGGAAACAGAATCAGCTGAGGAATTGGTAAGGTGAGGTTGGATGTGACTTGTTCTGTTTCTCTGATCATTCAGCATTCACCTGGCTCCGGGTTGGTTTTTATTAATAAGACCTTTTAAGATTCATGCTACAGAGAACTCTGTAGGAAATACGGCTGAAGTTCCCTATGGGCTCACATACACCACTGATGTGCTGAATCATGACTCTTCCTATAGCCTCCTTTGCCTGAAGGAAAAGAGTGAAATGTCTTCAGCATTATGGTCCCAGTCTTGTCCCCACAGATCTATATATTGTACTTCTTCCCCTCTTCCTGTCAGAGAAGATGTCACCTTTTCCTTATGAGGAAATCTGTAACATTCACTAATTTGCCTAGAGACATCAAGCCTTGGGTAAGATGTAGATTTTTATACCACTTTCTAAATACACCTTACTGCTGGAATGCATGACTCATGGGTAAATATATGAACTAAGACCCATTGGTGTTGTGGGTTAGCTTGTAGCCTAAGATGACAAAGATAGAGATGGGCAGTTGATTTAAGGTTTTTTGAATTGTATGCCAGACTTAATGAGAGTTTTGAACATCTGAAATTGGAAAAGGCTTCAGGGAAGGTGAGGGTAGCCTCCCCCGCCTGCCCCCAGAGTCACTGATCTGCAGATTGTCTTCTATTTCCTTCCCTTTCTTAGGAAGAGACCTTGTCAACCTCATAATGGCCCTTCTGAAGCATTGCTCTGATGACCTGTGCTATAATAATCCTGGGGAGACTTATTAGTGGGCACATTAATGTCATTTGACCGGGAAGAAAACTGAGACTCGGACATGAATTGCTTTGTTCAAGGACATGTGTTTACTAAGTGACAAACTGGAGATGAGAGTCGTTATATTGATTCCTTTCCAGCCTGAAAGCAGTTGCTCAATCTTACTTAGACCATTTCAGCAGTCAGTTAAACGGTGTCTCTAATATTGGTGTACATTGGAGTTCAGGGGATGCCATTGGAAGGGCCCTAGGTTCTTGTGTTCCTGAATGAAGAATCGAAAAGAGAAACAGTTGAAGTAGAAGCAGAGATGGTTTTTACCAGGAGAAAATTCACTTCAAGGGACGAAGGGAGCCCAAGCACAGATGAAATTTAGCTGCTCAGGATTGCAGGGTAGAGACTTTTACTTTACCTTAGCAAGGAGATTTGGAGTTTGTTTGAATAGTGTCTACTTTTTGCCTTTGTCCAATGCATTTACACCACTTCATGTGTTGTATCTCTCATTAGCATCTCAAATCTCTACTTAGGGCTGTGGGTTTTAGCATTACAATGAGCCATAGATTACTTTGCAACACTTGGATGCATCTCTGAGCCTGCACCAGTGAAACAAGCTGGAGCTGGTTTAAGTTGGCCTTCCTAGAGGGCTAGCTTGTTCTTTCCTTTCTAATTTTGCAGGAGGTCTTTTTAGATCTGTTTGCTCTATTTTCCTAGCACACACCCCAACCCTAAGCTGCCTCTTTCCTTTTTGGTTTAGTTTGGAGATTCATCTTCTTAGAATAAGGCTAACTCCTGTCCACTTTCATCTTTCCACATATCCAATGTCTCCATATAGTCCACCAACAATAGGGCAATGTTCATGCAAGATGCTCAAGGCTTTCAATAGTCTGCTCTGGATGATGTGCCCTGTGTCATCAGCTGGAACTGCCTTCTGTGTTCTCCATGTGTTTGTGCTGTTCTTTAGCAAGGACAATGTTGCTTTCTTGTTGAATACTGTACATCCTTTGAGGGCTTAGTTCAAAGGTCACGTCGTTTATGATTGTGGAACTCAAACTCAAATACCCCATACTCAATGCTGTGCACCCTTATGGAACTTGATCTCACTCCACTCCTGGCATCCAGGCCTGAGCCACCTAACACACTCAGTTCTTTGGGAAATGCCAGGAACCCAACCTCATTCTTCATGTTATTTTATATACTTAGTAAATACATTTAATGAATGAGTTTGTTAGTAAACAAGCCAGTGTTTTAGGAATGTGATAAAGCACTGATCTATATTTAATACTCATGAGAAAGTAGACCATTTTGGGGTCTGTAGAAGAGTGTTCTCCAAACTTCTGTCCCTTCAAGCATTTTGCTGTGTGACCTGCTAGATTGATCTAGACTGCTTGTTGAAAGTACCAATTGCTAGCTCTAATTCCAAAGTTTTGGTCTGGTATGACACATGGACTTTAGGTCATTTGTATGCTAACCCATGGCTAGGAGCCGTTGGCCTGGAATACCTGTCTTTAAGAATATTTTGATCAATAAAATAAATCAAGCTAGTTGAAGATTCATTCATACCAAAAGGGCTACTGTGGCTTACAGTACTGAGGCTTACAGATGGATTCAGGAGTACTTTGTGTCACAGCAGGAAGCATGTAAGTGGCATCCAGATTTCAATCTTCTTTCCCATTTGACTGCTCTACCTCTGCTACCCTACCATTGTGATTTCTTGTCTGTTGTTTTTATATTGCCATCATGTCTGCACGTCCGTTTTACCTTCAAATAGCCTCCTCCCCATTGCTTATTAGATGAACATAACTTCTTCCTATATAGACCCCCGACACACACACACACACACACACACACACACACACACACACACACACACTCTGGTTTCTCATTCTGCTTTCTCTCTTTGATTTGTTACTGAGATGCTGGCATTTTTTTTTTTTTCTGGCATCCAAACCTAGTGTTGTCTACTTTGTGAAATCCAGTGTATGCAGAGTACAGTCTGCTGGCCATGTTGCTTCCAGATGTTAAATTCTCCACCACAGAGGCAGGTAAACCTAATTAGTCTCTCTGAATCTGAATCCTCAGACTGAATGGGTGCTTGAGATCCTGTCTCCACCCACTTTATAATCCTGTCTCCACCTCCCTAGTGCTGAGATTAAAGGCATGAGCCTCTCATGAGCTTGGATCAAAGGCATGAGATCCCAAGTGCTGGGATCAAAGGTGTGAGCCACCACTGCCCAAGACTTTGTTTCTCTTTTACACTGGTTCATTCTGATATAGCTCAGGGTGGCCTTGGACTCCTGATCTTCCTGTTTCCTCCCTAGTGCTGGGACTTAATGTGTGTGCCACCACTGCCTGGCCTCTATGGCTAACTAGTGGCCATCTGCACCCTCTGATCTCCAGGTAAGCTTTATATGTCAGAACACAAACAAAATATTACACAACACCATCAGGGTAGGTATGGGTACATGTTTGGAGTACTTATTATAGTTGAGTTTTCCTGCTTCTACTGAAGAAGCAGTATCCCTTGCTTTATGTATGTAATATAAGTGACAAGGAAGGTTGTTTGCACTATAAAAAGCTCAGAAATCAAAGCCCACAGCCGCTTTTATTCTCAGTATTAGTGTCTCTTATATTATTCAGAGTGCTACTGCGTCTCTATCCCACCCTAGCTGGCTGAGGTGCTATCCATGTCTTCCTAATGGCTGTTGGCTTGGCATGTTTACTGTGGGTTGCTGTCTCCCCTCCCCTGCCACTTCTAAAGAATGTAGTCAGTCACCTTTTCTTGGCTTCTCACAGTCCTGGTACTAGCATGAGTGATCCCTCAACTTCCCACTCCTTATTTTAAGATTTTTTCCACTGTTGGGTTATGTGGCAAGAGACAGGAATCTTTGTTACTTTTCTGTTATGAAGATCTAGCCCTCACTGTTTACACTCTTGGTTATTTAATTGTATGTTTTTATTTATTCTTCTCTTATACAGTACATCCCGACTGCAGTTTCCACTCCCTCTGCTTCTCCCAGTACCCCTCCTCCTTTCCCGTCCTCTTTCCCTTCAGAAAAAAGCAGGCCTCCCAGGGATATCAACCCAACACAGCACAAGAAGATACCATAATACCAGGCATAAACCCTCATATCAGGGCTGGGTAAGACAACAGAGTAGGAGGAAAAGGGTCCCAGGTACAGGGAAAAGAGTCAGAGATACTCCCACTCTTACAAGTCCCACAAAAATCCCAAGCTAACAACCATAGCACATATATGCAGAGGATCTGGGCATGGCCCATTCAGGCTCCGTGATTGCTACTTCATTCTCCATGGATCCCTGTGAGCTCTAGTTAGTTGATTCTGTGGGCCATGTTCTCATGCTATCCTCACCCCTCTGGCTCTTACAATCCTTCTTGCCCACTTTGGTCGGGTTCCCTGAGCTCCAAAGGAAGGGACCCGATAGATAGAGAACTCCAGTTTGGGCTCTCTCTCTCTGATATGTTTGGCCATATTACCTTTTTGTCTTAAGAAGGGTAAAAGGAAAATCCAGTTTGAGAGGGTAATTGACACTCATTGCGTTCCCTGTATGGGTGAGGTGAGGAGACTCTGACACCATATTAATGAAGCCTTCATCGTCCTTCAGCTTAGTATAAAACTCTGGCTATAGCTGAGGTAGAATATTCACTACAGCTTCTTGTCAGAAAAGTTACATCACCCTTTCTTTATCCATGAAGATGCTGAAGTTCCAAGAGGTTTGGCCACTGGCTCAAGGACACAGAGCTAAGAACACACAGAAGCTAGATGGAATTTCCTGCCGGAAATACAGTTTCTATCCTCTGTTCCTCTCTGCTCAGAGTCTTGTGGATATGAAATGATATGCCCAGGGTACCAGGTGAGCTGAAGACATCCGTACCACCAGAATCCAGCCTAAAAGATGACCGCCCCCCTGGTCTTTTTGTCACTCACTCTAAGTTCTCTGGTCTCTTACTTCTCTTTGTCCAAGAATGTCAAATGGTAATAGCACATGAGCTGGAAACTACTGAATGAAAAATACTAACAGAGAAAGGAAGATACATGATGAGTAGAGACAAGTACTCTGTTTATCACCCTTGACTTTGTTACAAAAGATCTGCAAAGGACATGCACACACACACACACACACACACACACACACACACACACACACCAACTTACAGATCACATGATGGTTAATAAAACAGTGTATTAAGCCTCCCTGGTTCAACCTACCGATTCCTGAAGGAACTCAGAGTGCCCTCTCTGTGTTTTGTTTTAGGGCCCAGTACAAAAGGTTTTCACCTTAGGATAATTAACTTTTTATCATTAATATTCTGAAAAATTGAATTGTGTTGGACATAGGTCACTATAATGAGAATTTAATGACGATGTATTACAATGCAAGCTAAGCTTTGAATGTGTGCTAAAGGCGTCACATTGTCACTGACCTATGCAAATTTCCATCTCAGTGGCTCTTATTCTTTCCCACTGTGGCATCTAGCCCCCTCCCTTCTCTCCCCTCATCTCCTTAAACAATGATTCCCTCATTTTCATATTAATTGCATCACTTAGCTGAGATAATGCTCCCTCTGAAATGAGCAAAGGGATGAATCACCGAAACGGGCTATTATTCTTTTTGCTTAACCAATTTCACAGGCCCCGCACAAAGCACTGCCTTCATTTGGTTTCCCATAATTGCTTATCATTAGGCCCAGCCGCCCCACGAAGTACCTTTTTATTTATTTAAGCCTCATCTCTGATGGATGGAGAATGAGTCACTTGCATATCTGAGGAGCCCAGACTGTTCTGTGACCAGCCAGGGAGTGGTCACATCCTCAGGAGAGGCTGCAAGCATGGATGGTTCGGCACATTTCCCTTTCCCACGGAGATTCTGTAGACAGTTACTGCCATCAGGTGACCTACAGGAGTGGAGTTGCAGCCCTAGAGGTTTCCCACAATTGGGAGGGGAGAGTACTGATCTCCCAGATTAAGGTGAACAAGGCCTCCCATGTTTGCTCCTCACTAAGGATCACAGTGTCCCACACATGGGTAGGTGACGTAGCCTTTGAAAAGCTGGGCCTGGACCTTCATTTAGCAGTTTGTGCCCATCCACTAAAGCAGTATTGTAGACGATGTTATTCACCACACCATCCTTTAGAGAAAATTGCAAAGCAAGAGGGAGGGGGACAGTACATTTTCTGAGGGAAATTATGTTGTTATCAGCCGCAGCCACACTCTGAAAGACATCAAGGAGGATGGTTTTCCTCACGACAGAAAGGAAAAACTCCCATTAGCCTGTCAGGAGATCGGAGATGACATATTCCCTGCAGGCTTACAGGGAGCACATGGTATGCTTTTGTTCCTGTGGATAACAGAGCCTGTCATAGGGGAGAGCTGAGCTACCTATGGGCTTGCAATGGCCTGTCATAATATTGTTTCTCAGATTTGCCTGCTCTGATTCATATCCCCTTCCCCTTTGTTTGGACGGCTGTTATAATGTCACCTGTGCAATTCCTCCACTTTGATGCTCAGCTTTTATCAGGGTTCCTCAGCTTACTACTCACCCACCAATCAAAAGTGTGCAAGGTCTGTGTTTGTTATGCTCCTTGAATCTCAGATTGGGATGTAGCTTGTATGGTCATTCTGCTTAACACAGAAAGGAGATGGCTTTGGTGATAAACAATGGACACTTTTCTCAAGGCAGGGCTTAGTCTAGGGTACACATTTGCAGGGTGTGCTTCTTGATCTTGCAGCAATAGCAGCCCTTCAGAGCCATTAGGAACAATTATTCTCATCCCAGACAGTGAAGGAGTCAAGGTGGGTTTTCTCATGCCCTCCAGGTGACTCTATTGCTCAGTAGATGATGGGTCATTGGTCTTGGGCATTGCAGTTTCACTTGGCATCTTTTAGAAATTCATAATGCTCTCATATGTAGCATCTTGCTGGATCCTCACATTGACTTTTGAAACATAGGTTGGAGAAGGCAGGGCTGTTAGAGTTATCATGTTGCAGATGAGATCCTCTGGGATGCACAAGGCAGGGAGATCAAATTTGCACATGAGAAGTTAGGGATAGTGAGAGGAGGATTTTCTAGGGTGGTGGGTGTGGCAGTTGCATGAAGACTGTCTTAGGGTTTCTATTGCTTCAAAGAAACACTATAATCAAAAGACAAGTTGGGGAGAAAAGGGTTTATTTGCCTTACATTTCCCTATCACTGTTCATCACTGAAGGAAGTCAGGACAGGAACTCTAGCAGGGTAGGAACCTGGAGGCAGGGGCTGAGGCAGAGTCCATGGAGGAGTACTGCTTAATGGCTTGCTCAGTCTAGCTTCTGATAGAACCCAGGACTATCAGGCCAGGGTGAGCATTACCTACAACGGGCTGAGCCCTCCCCATCAATAACTAATTAAGAAAATGCCTTAAAGCTTGATATTATGGAGACATCTTCTCAATTGATGTTCCCTCCTTTCAGACAACTCTAGCTTGTGTCAAGTTGATGTAAGACTAGCCAGCACAACTGACCCCTTGTCAACTTGACATACAAACACTCCACTATTAAGCCACAATCCTTCCTTTCTTATTTGCCCCCAAGATCTCACATTAAAATCATAAATAACTTTAAAAGCCCCACAATATTTATAAATTTAAACACATTAAAACTCCAGTCTTTAAAATATCCAATTCCTTTAAAAATCTAAAGTCTTTTTAAAATTCAAAGTCTCTCAGTTGTGGGCTCCAGTAAAATAAAAAAAAAATAAGTTAAATTCTTACTTCAAGAGGGAAGAACTTGTATGTAGCTGAAAGGTTTCCTGTGTCTTGCCTGGTCCTCAGCTGCTAAGACCTAAATAAAGACACACAGGCTTCTATCATTTTTAAACTATGGCCATGGCAGGCTTCTTGCTAGCTATCCCAGTCTTATATATTAAATTAACCCATTTCTATAAATCTATACTTTGCCACATGGCTCGTGGTGGCTTACCTTTACATCTTGCTTCTCCTGGCAGCAGCTAGCAGCTAGCAGCGTCTCCTTTGCCTCTCTTTTCTCTTCCTATCTATCTGTTTGGACATTCTCCCATCACCAGGATATAGTAACAATCATATCAAAGCAAAACCAAAGTCTAAAAGTATAAATAACTCAGAGTCCAGTATCTGGATTCACTCACCATCTTCCGGTCTCTTTCAAGGGACTTAGGTCATTTCTCTGGCTCTATGTTCTACAGCACACACAGCTTGTCTTCTAGGCCCTGGCTGGCTCCACTCAACTGGTGCTGCTGTTCTTAGTGGTCATCCCATGGTACTGGTGTCTCCAAAATGTTGGTTTTTCTGCTGCAACTGGGCTGCACTTTCACCAATAGCCTCTCATAGGCTCCCTTTATAAGTGCCAAGCCTCAACTTCTCTGCATAACCTCTTCAATCCTGGGCCTTCAACTGCCACTGAGGCAACACTTTTCACCAATGACTTCTCCTGGCCTCTCACAGTGCCAAGCCTCAGCTGCTTTCCATGACCCCTTCATGCCTTCAAAACCAGGACCCCCTGGGTGACTCCTATACTACCAAGTTTAGCTGCCTGCACAAGAGACAATCTCAGCCACTTCCAGAAAACAGCTTCAGTGTGCTGACCTTAAAGAAACACTTCCCAGAAGATTGTACTTCAGTGATGCTGGTCTCTTCCTAACCATTGCCAATCTCTTAGCTCCAGCTAACCAGCATCAATTGTCCTAGTAACGCAAAGGTTTCACTTCAATGGAGCTGCTCTTTTGTTAGTCGGCTGACTCTTCAGCCACAGATGACTAGAATGACAGAATCTTAATGCACAGTAGCGAATGGTCCTGATAGAGTCTTCAGATTTCCCTCTGAAACTTCACCAGCCAGGCCTCCATCTTCTGCACTGCTCTCACCATTATCTTCCAGGCTCCTAAAGAACATCCCACTGAGATTTCAACTCCCAAAGTTCCGAAGTTCTTCAACAATGCTCCCCAAATATGGTCAGGTCTGTTGCAACAGCAATACCATAGAATCCTGGTACCAACTTGTCACAGTTAGGGTTTCTATTGCTGTAATGAAACACCATGAACAAATGACAAGTTGGGGAGGAAAGGGTTTATTTGCCTTATGCTTCCATTCATTGAAGGAAGTCAAGACAGGAACTCTAACAGGGCAGAAGCCTAGAGGCAGGAGCTGATGCAGAAGTCATGGAGGAGTGCTGCTTAATGGCTTGCTCAGCTACCTTCTTATCGAACTCAGGACCACCAGGCCAGGGTTGGCACCATGCACAAAGAGCTGAGCCATCCCCCATTAATCGCTAATTAAGAAAATGACTTAAAGAGCCATAAGCCAGCCCAGTGCCCCCCTGCCAGAGCAGGCAGGCACCACTATGATGAACAAGTTTGTGGAGGAGAAATGGGAGAGAAGGAGAAGTGGAATGGTTCATACTCTGTGGAGAGAAGCAGAACTGAAGACACTATGGCAGTAAGGAACAGGCTGATATAGGATACCTTTGCTGCCATGTGGGGCCATGTAGTGTCCAGGCCTATGCTGAAGCCAAGGGCCATGTCTGGGTCTGTAGCCCTACTGAAGATGGGGTCTGTGATGATGTCTGTGGCCCTTGTTACCACTGAAGGCCACGTGGATTCCCAAGGTTTGGGCTGCTACCTGAGGCCATGTTGGTATCCAAGGATACACTGATATGAGTGGCCTGTACTGCCACCTGAGATTATGCTGATGTCTGGACCAAGCTGAGGCAGAAGGACATATCTGGGTCTGTGGTCCTATAGCAGCCAGGGTCTGTATTGATGTCCATAGCCTGTGTTACCACTGAAGACCATGGAGGAGCTGATCCCAGTGGTCTGGGCACAGGAGAACTGGTCCTGATCCTTGCTGGCCACCCAGGAGAACTGCATCCCCCCCCCCCCCCCCCCCCGGCTTGGCCACCAGCCATAATGGGAGAGTTGATCCCACCTCACACCATTTTTTGGGGGGAGCTGCCTCTGACCCTCATCTGAGGGGGCCTGTCCCAGTGGAGGTCTGGACTGACCAACTCAGCTACCACGCAGGCCCACATCTGGAGCTATGACCTGCTGGAGCACATGAAGGGACTGGTCCTATGGAACCATAGCCTCAGGATTTCTATAACTTGGGGCAACAGCAGATTATATGTGAGAAGTTTTGATGAGGGTCCAGTATTTTTGTTTGTTTGTTTTTGTTTATGCTGCATTTGCTTTTTTTCATTTTTATTTATTTATTTATTTTTCTATTATCAGTTTGATTACAGTATAAATTCTTTTTTTTTAATTTTTATTTTGCAATACAATTCAATTCTACATATCAGCCACAGATTCCCTTGTTCTCCCCCCTCCTCCCCCCTCACCTTCCCCCCAGCCCGCCCCCCATTCCAATCTCCTCCAGGTCAAAGCCTTCCCTACAGACTGAGATCAACCTGGTGGACTCAGTCCAGGTAGGTCCAGTCCCCTCCTCCCAGGCCGAGCCAAGGGACCCTGCATAGGCCCCAGGTTTCAAACAGCCGACTCATGCAATGAGCACAGGACCCGGTGCCACTGCCTGGATGCCTCCCAAACAGATCAGGCCAATCAACTGTCTCACCCACTCAGAGGGCCTGATCCAGTTGGTGACCCCTCAGCCATTGGTTCATATTTCATGTGTTTCCGTTTGTTTGGCTATTTGTCTCTGTGCTTTATCCGACCTTGGTCTCAACAATTCTCTCTCATATAAACCCTCCTCATTCTCGCTAATTGGACTCCCAGAGATCCACCTGGTATAAATTCTTATCCTAATAGTGAAATGTTTCATTGAGGCTTGCCCAATAATTGAGTAAAACCAAAACTTATTATAAGCCACAGTCATCGTAAGGTCCCCCCTGTTATATAGCCTCCCTGGTTCTGTGGGTTGCAGTCTGATTGTTCTTTGCTTTATATCTAGTATCCACTTATGAGTGAGTACATACCATGTTTGTCCTTCTGGGTTTGGGTTACCTCACTCAGGATGATATTTTCTAGTTCCATCCATTTGCCTGCAAATTTCATGCTGTCATTGTTTTTGTCTGCTCAACTATGTTCACAGCAGCACTATTTGTAATAGTCAGAACCTGGAAACAACATAGATGCCCCCGTCAACTGAAGAATGGATTAAGAAAATGTGGTACATGTACATGAGGGTCCAGTATTGATGGTGTACCAGAAACCAGAGGTCTTGAACCAACTCATTGCAATGAACATTTGCAAGTAAAGCTGTTTGGGCAAAAGGCTATACTGCAGCTCCCAAGGCCACTGTGACAAAAGAATATGTGATGGAGAGGCAGGAAAGATGGAGGAGTAGAGGTTTTTTTTTTTTGTTTTTAATTTTCTTTTGCAAGGGTTACAAGGGTTTATGGCAGACATGAAGGGACTGGGAAATGAGTGGGGTTGGAGTGCATGATGTGAAATTCCCAAGGAATCAATAAAAAATTATGTTAAAAATAATAAAAACTAAATGAACTTCCAAAAAAAGAAAAGAGAAAAAGAAAATATCTTACAGCCAAATATTATTGAGGCATTTTCTTAATTGAGGTTCCTTCCTTTCAGATAACTAGCTCGTGTCAAGCACTAGTCAGCACAGAGACTCTGAAGCATAGTCTAGGATGGATATTAGGCATGAATCCAGAAACAGAATAAGGCAAAGTGAGACTATATTTTGTCCAAGTTCAGATGGCAGAATTGGATATGTGGGGACATAATTTTGAGAAGAAATTTATGAATCATGGATAGAAATGAGGCCTCTTTTTGTGTAGGACTAGCACTCTGACATGCAGATGGCCTGATGCCCAGCTTTGTTCTACTATATGCTAGAGCAGATTAAATCTTAATATTGTGTTTTGGAAAAAAAAATGTTGGCAACTACTGCAAGTAAGTTTTCTCCCTACCTCTTGCAATGACAAAGGAGAATGAACCCAAGGAACATTTGTAGGGTTTCATCACCTTCCGTAGGAGAAAAGGCATGCATGGCTTATTCAACTAGAGGAGCTTCCCTTGGGCTGAGTTGTGAGGTCAGAAGGAGCCCATTCTTGCAAAATGTTCTGTTACTTTGCTCTGCTCCTGATATTACTACTGAGGTAAGCATGCTCTTATTCCTGCAGCTGTTTGGGAAAGGCCACTGAGGTTCTGTTCTCCATGCTTCCTCGTCTCTTACACCCCTCCTCAGCAACTTCCCACAGGCAAGCTCTTTTTGCTAAGCATGCTTAAGATAAATCATGTTTTTCCAGGCCAAATTTCATGAGAACTTCTCTGTGGAATATAGACTGCAACCATGGGCATTCATATTTGCTTTTGATTGTAATTATTATGTATGGAACTATACTAAATAAATCAACACAAATATAATTAATTATTAATAAACATCTGTTATAAACAATATTTGTCTTCCCCCAAATTCACTTGTTGAAGCCTTAAACACCAATGTGGTGATGTTTGGAGACAGAAACTCTGAGAGGTAATAATTAGTTTAGATGAGGATGTGAAAGTGACACTCACATGGTGAGATTTGACTATCTATCATTCATGAAGAGGAGACCAAAGCTTACTCTCTCTCCTTCATGTGAGGCCACAAAAAGATGTTGGTTATCTACAAGCCAGGAATAGAGCTTTCATTAGAGCTAAGTAGCTCTGCCCCTTGGTCTGGGACTTCAAGCCTCCAAAGAAGTAAATATTTGCTGTTTAGGCACGTGCTCTTGGTATTTTGTTATTGTAGACAGATTCAACTAATACAAGTTTATCCCTTTTTAACAATGGACTGTTGTGACTGGGAAGCATGGAGATGCTGATGCTGATGGCCATTATTATCCTCTAGCTGAGAGAAAGAGAAGAACATGGATTGGTGTGGACACTTTCACGCATCATATCTTGACATGGCACATCTTACTTTCACCCATAATCTATGGGCATAAATCCTAAATTCAAGGAGGCTGAGAAATTCAGACTTACTCTCCAGAAAGGATAGAGTTTTCTGGGAAACTTTAAAATCCAAAAGGTGCCTTAGCCTCTATTTTACTGATGAAGACAGTAGATTATTTCAGAAAACATTGGCTGCTGTGCATGGATCTAGAAAAGATTCAAGGTCACTTAATGAACTTCCTATTTTTATTCCAGCCATAAAGGTTAATTATTCCTCAAGTGAAGGAGTGAAAGAGTATCGAAAGAGCTCTCAACTCCTCATGTATGTACTCCAGAGTGGAGAAAGTATGAAGGACACTCAGCCTCTACTGGCAGTAGGAGTCCTTGATCTTTACAGTTCTAATACTTCTGACAGAAGTCTCTATAACTTCTGATTGAACAGTATTGATAACTTCTGATTGAACTGCTTTTCAAAACAAATGTCTTCATGTAGAAACTTTTCAGAGAAATTAGTCATCAATGAGTTCTTAGTAACTAGATTCATAATTGGCATTTAGCAGAGGTTTGTCAAATATTTGCTGTCAAATGAATGTGAGCGTATTTATTCTCATGGCACAGCTGTATAGTAGAAGAGATCCCGGGAGTTTAAGTCACTTTTCTGAGTTCACTGGGTAGAACATCAAAGAATAGTACTTGCAGACATTGATTCTTCAACCCAGTGTCATTTAATGTGAAGACATTTCTTTTTGTGGAATTTTAAATTCACAATAGTTATTGAATACAAATAGACAAAACCAAGTAGAGAGTAATGAAATAGTCATTGCACAGTACTATTATGCTGCATTGAATTCAGAAATATAAAATTGATGTGACCTAGAAGTTCCAGCAATAGCTGACATAGGTATTCTAGCCCTGAACACTATTTACACAGTGAGGAAGAGAGATGAGTGAATTCCAGGCGTTAGCACTGGTGTCAAGAATTATAAAGACATTGGTGACAGTGGGGACCATGAAGATGCTGATCAGAGTGGGGAATAAGGTTGGGGAAAAGTAGGGTCAGATTACTGTTATTAGTATTTTTATCTTTCTATTGTTTGAGAATTTTATACATGCATATAATGTGCTTTGATCAAGTCTACTCCATTCCTTCCCCTGGCCCAGTTCCTCCCATATCCCTCTACCATTTGTCCTCTCAATTTCATGTGCTCTTGGTTAAAAAACTTACTTTGTCCCCCCAGTGCTGCCCATATGTGCATGGGTATATGTCCATCCACTGTAGTGTGAGAGGTCTCTTCCGGGCCCCATCCCTGAAGAAGACTGACTCACTCTTCCAGCAGCCATCAATTGGCAATAGATCCTTAGCTAGGGTAAGACTTCATGGACCTCCCCCCCCCCCTCCGGTGAAAGGGATTCTTGAAGGACAGGTAATGGGTGGTAGAGCAGTATTATAAGTTCCCTAACTTGAGAACAACAGAAAATGATGCTTTACAAAGAATACTTTGAAAACAGTATTTGAGAAGGCTTAGGAGCAGATGCCTTTATTAAATATATTGTTGTTTGTAATTAGCATGATTTGAACACTAGTGCTCTTATCCACGCAATGCTCTGTACAAGACTGACTGGCTAACAGTGATGGAATATTTGATACTCCTAAATCATTCTATGCTAAGTCACCTCTCTTGACCTCAGTTTACTTAGCTTTAAAAAGGAATCAAACTATTTCATAAACTGCTTCTTTTCTCATAAGATATGATTAAATTTTAATATATAAACATCATGGCATATATAACATCATGGCAAACTTTGTGAAATTGGTGTTAAGAACCACTGAATTTTCTTGATTTAGAATTGATTTGATGAAAGCCATAGTTTAAGAGAAATTATAGAGTGATAAAGCAGAGATATTTACATTACTGGGAATAACATATTATTAAAATAAAAAGATTGACTTTAAATATGACATATGTCATAAAAATTAAACCATCAGAGAGCTGAGTTTGGAATAATGATTTGGACAAAAAGTAGCTGCAGCATAACATATCATTTATGTTAGTTTAGGTGGGCTAAATCACTGCCTGAAAATGTGGTAGCTGAAATGTTATGAAGATTTGTTTCCTTCTTACCTAGTATCAACAGGGATATTCCAGGTCAGCAGAAGTTGTGAGCAGTTAGAGTAAGGGAAACAATTCTGTTTTATATAGTATTTTAGGGATTTGGGGGTGACAATTGCTTATCATATTCAAGACATGGTTCCTGAGGTTGCCTTATCAGTCACTACTAGCTTCTAGCTGAAAGAGAAGAACATGGATTGGTGTGGATACTTCTATGGATCAGATATTGACATGGCACACACTTCTTCCTTCTATAATCTATTGTCCTAAACCCTGAATTAAAGGAGGCTGAGAAATTCAGAGTTACTGTCCAGAAAGGATAGAGTTTTTTGGGATGCCGTAAAATCCAAAAGGTGTGCTAGCCTCTATTTTACTGATGAAGACTAAAAACATTGACTGCTGTGCGTGCATCTAGAAAAGATTCAAGATCATTTAATTGTTTTCCTATTTATATTCCAGCCATAAAAGTTAATTATTCCTCAAGTGATGGACCCAGAGAGAATCCAAAGAGCCCCCAAACTCCTCAACTGTAACACCTATTTGAATCTAGTGGATATCATAGTTCTGTAATGAGTTAGTGAGTTGCAAAGCTATATGACGGAGAAAAGACTACCTTTACTTTTGATCTCTAAACATTATTTGAAAACTGTGCATTGAATTTTCTTTTTTCAAAATTTGAAAATAATTTTGAGATCATAATATAATTACAATATTTCTCACCTTCCTCCCTCCAAGCCCTCCTACATGTCCCCCCACTCCCTTCAAATTCATGCCCTCTTTTTTCCACTAATTGTTTATATATATATATATATATATATATATATATATATATATATATATATATATTATATTCCTAGATATGTATTCCTAAATATAGTCTGTTCAGTCCTTATAATGCTACTTGTTTGTATGTTTTCAGGGCTGACAATTTGACACCAATTGGTGTGCTCTTCACTGGGGAAGATCACCTCTCTTGCTCCAAGCTTTCCTCAGTTGCCTATAGTTCTTTGCATGGTTTTGAGGCCTGATGGGCTTCCCTCTGTCCACTTCAGCATGTCCATTGGTGTCATTCTTTTTCAGCTCATGTTTGGGAAGACATCTTGGTGAGACTTCATGGGTGTGGCTGCTGACATTACTAACAGATACAATCTCATAACAATCTTCTTCAACCTCTGGCTCTTACAATCTTTCCACCCCATCTTCTGCAATGTTCCCTGAGCCTTACGCATGGGCATGTTTTCTAGACTGAATTTTCTTTGACAAGATGCAGTGCATATAAATTAGTCCTACATGCTCCTAAGGCTGTGGATTTCTCTAGAGGGAGGAGTGAAATTTCTTGTTAGTATATAACATTTTGCATCATGTTGCATGGAGTTCTTAACACAAGGAGTTCTATGTTTGTTTCCTCTCCCTTCACAAGCTAATTTTTGACATGTAAGTCATGACTTCCTTCTTGTAAAAACACAGAAGTTTGTTGAACACATCCACACATTGAATGGATTGTGGGAGCCCATTCTCGGGTTCCTCGTGGCTTTACCCAGCAGGTCCGCATAGAGGATGATTAGACCACGGGCCTAAGTGCAGGTGTCTGGGATGGTCTGCACTTGGCTGTGCTGGGGGAGGAGGTCTTTTGCTCCACCCCTTGGCATCTCTATAAAAACCCTGGGGCAGAGGCAGTCGGGGCCCGTTGGAATAGGTTCCAGGCCCTCTCGAGGCTATCCTTTATTTTCTATCTGTTTATCTCCGCGATATTCTCCGCAATAAATCCTTCTATCTAATATTTCCTGCTGCTCGCACTCAAGAAAACTCTGGGGAACTGTGGGGGTGGTTGGGTAAACGCCCCACAGAATGGCGCCATGAACAGGGACTAAAGAAAAAAGAAAAAAAAAAGGGACTAAAGAAAAAAAGGGACTAAAGACAAATGAACAGGGACTAAAGACAAAGTAATAGGGACTAAAGATAAAGGAAAATAATAGTTTTATTACAGAGTTTTTGGCGAAAGTGCTGAGTTCAGCCCTGCCAGTGGATGAGGCATGCCGGTGTTATGGAAAATATATATTTTTTATATATATTTTTGAGAGGCAGGGGTTTTATCCTCGAGAGAAAAGGAAAGCGGACTGGAAGGATGTCCGATGCTGCAGCGAAATTCTCTTCTGTCAAAATTTTCTATCTTCTATCTCTTTCTCAATTTCTATCTGTGAAAAATAAGGCATAGGGTAGTAGAATAGTGTAGGAAAAACTTAGAAGTGTAAGATTGTGTAGGAAAAAATAAGTAAAGCAACTAGACAGAAAAACTCTACAATTTTCTAACTTTGGGGGCTAAGAACGCAAACTGGGGGAAAAAATCTTTCTTTGGGCTTTATGGGTAGTAAAAAAGCTCTTCTTCGAGCTTATGGGGAAGAATAAGTTTCCTATGGAAGCTTTTGACCTGGGGACAGCTGAAATGCTAAGTCCAAGCGGGCAGGAGAAATTTCTCCCTGAGGCAAAAATGGGGGTGTAAGAAGTCAAAGTTTAAAGTTGGGAAGTTTTGGGAAAAGTTGGTCTTTCTCCTGGGGAAAAAAATCTTTCTCTTAAACTAAAAGCTTTTCTTGGAAAACTTGGGAACTCTCTAAAAAGCCTTAATCTTTCTCAAAAGCTCTCTTAAACTTAAAAACTAAAGCCTTTAACTTTCTCAAAAGGACAAAAATTAGAATCACCTGAAGATATTAATATGGGGACCACCTGTGATTAACTCAAAGGGAAAACAACAAACAAGACAGCAAAACCTCTAAGTTCTCTTTCAAGCTTTAAAAATCCTCCCTGCAATGCAGGAGGCAGGGACAAGTTCTAAAAACCTCTTCTAAGCTCTGTCTCTTCAAGCTAGTAAAAGACAGTGGGTCAGAGTACCCTGAGGGAAACGCTTGGGAGAGTGTGGGTAAAGAACTACAGAGAGCCCAAAAGGGCCAGAAACTTTACCTGAGAAAAGCAAAAAAGCCAAGCTTCTCAGTTACAGCTGAGCTGAGGCATCAAGGGTTTTGTTTGAGCATTTCAGAATGAAAAGGTCTCCTAATCGTCCTAACGCAAAGATCCCCTGAAGCAATGCAAACTGTTAGCATTGTATCCTCGCTTCTGAGCAAAAACCCAGAGGCGACTGGCCAGCATCTTTGAGTTGGGGTGCGTTTCGGGGATACTAGGGTCCCTGCAGTTGTAAACTTCCTGGAGCACAGAGCTGAGGCAGGAAGGTGCAGGACCCAGGGGAAGATTGCTAATGAACAAACAAAACTAAAGCCAGTGGGAACGGCACAGTTGCCCGCTTTCCTACAAGTCCCGGGTTTAAGCTGCAAAAAGAAATCTGAGAAAAAGCTTTCCTATCAGAGAAAGGACCTTTCTGGGAAAACAGTAAAGCTGAACTGTGTCTGAAGCAGTTGTGCTGCTGAGTCAGAACGCTGTCTGGGGAAAGAGCCCAGCCAGGGCAGAACAGAACTAGTAAAGCTTTCTTTTCTGTCAGAGAAAGCATCTCTTTGAGAAAAGCTTTGTTTCAACTGACTCCCTGAGATGAGGGAGTGTAGCCCTGAGGGGTGATTGCCTCTGGAATAAGCTCTGTCCTTGAGCACCCAGACAAGCAAATGCAACCCACTGGGGGACTGGGCCAGGTGAAGGTCTGATAAGGCAAAACACCTGTCCTAATGGGAGTTTAGAAATGGCAAAAACCTCCCTTGTTAGACTTTCAGTCTGTACGCAAACCACACAGACCCTTAAGACAGAAACAGACAAAAAACTCCTACCTTCAGTAGCAGGGAAAGCCGCCACTGTAGTGTCGGAAACTGTTTCTGGGGTAGAGGGGATAAACTGAGACCAAACTGGGAACTGTCTGGGAGAAAGACTCTGAAGAAACAGAGAAGGGACCAATTCCTCCCCAGAAAAATATGACCTGAAAAAGCTGCTAGAATTTGAGGCAGATTCGGGGGGAAGAAAAAAAAGCCCCTACTTCCAAGGGCAGCTAGCAGAGGTACAGAGCCGCAGATACTTGAAGCTCTGCATCTGGGGAAGGAAGGAACAAGCAAAATGAGATAGATCAGTGGGAGAAAATCTCTCTGAAAGAGCTATGAAAAAACTCTGTGAATATTTTTCACTGACTGGCTAAGACAAACACAAGCCCCGAGGAAAGTTGCTATCAGAAATTGCCCACCTCAATGCGCGCTAACGAGGCAGGTGCAGTTCTGATTTGGGGGCCAGTGTCAATTAAAGGAGAGACACCTGTTAAAGCCAGCTGAGGAGAGACCAGAAACCTCCCAATGTCCCATAATTGAAAATGTAAAATGCCTGTTCAAATCTCCTGTTGCAAAAGCAAAGAGCTTTGTTCAAACCTCCCGGGCAAGAATTTGTAAGCAAGTCTGGTAAAAAAGAACTTAAAAGTTGACTCTCAGACCCAAAAAGAACTATGGGAAATGACTGATATAAGGGAAATGATATAAAGGACTGATTTAAGGGACTGATACTATTATGGACTGATATAAGGGAAATGCATTCTGGGAAAGGTAGTTTTTCTGCTAAAGATGGCGACATTGCCCTGAAACACTTTTGTCAGCTCGAAAATACGTTCATGGTAAACTTTAAAATACAGCTTTTAAAAGAATAGGAGGAAAATCATCTAAGAGTTTAAGTGTCAGTTCCAATGAAAAATTGAAAGGATATGGAACTAGGTGCTTCGCGGTTTGGGGCTCCATTGGTAAAATGCCTTATTTACCCTAATAGCTGTGCAAAGTTTTTACGGTAGTTGGATGACAAAAGCTACCTTTTAAGAGCAAACAAGCCACTTTAAAATCCTTAAAGCAAGAGAGCAGTTTATACACTGAACATTGTCTTAGATATGAAGAAACTTACATGAAATTAAAAAATTATTTACCTCTTGAACAAACAGCCTGCAATGAGTGATTCCTTTGCAAATCTAATTAAGGGGATAAGAAACAAGCATTCAAAAAAATGACTGCTTTATAGATGGGAAACAAACTTCAGAAAAGCTGTCTTGCAAGAGTTGCTTCACCTGAAAGTTCCTTATAAGAAATCAATGCTAAATATCACAGCTGCTAATAACATCAGGAGTTAAAGCTAATGAAGTGAAAATACTAAATCCTGAAAATGCTTTTTCTCAAAGTAAGCTAATGAAGGATATGTTTCATGAAAGAACATCTATGTTCTTGACTCCTTTGAATAGTAACAGTTTTGGTTAAAATACTGGAACTAACAACAATCCAGTCAAAATGTTTCAACAATTCCAAGATGCTATTCCACAAAAGCAAGCTGCCATGCTTTGTGGGCCATATTAGAGCTCACGCCAATCTTCCTGGTCCTTTAGCTGAGGGTAATGAGAAATGGAAAGATTCCTGCTCGGGATTATGGAAGGGTCCCGGGTCCCAATCCTGTGTTAATATGGGGTTGAGGACATGTTTGTGTTTTTTCACAAGAGGAGAATGAAGCTCGGTGGTTACCGGAGCGTTTCGTAAGGAGCGTGAAACTAAGAAAGGTCAGCTCCAATGATGTTCCTACAATGGAACCAGAATGAAAGTGGCTCAATTAGTGTTTCTGAGGTTTTGTCACTGGTTAATGCAAACAGTGAGGAAATAGAGTTCGGAGCTGTGCCGCTTTTGGCTTTACTAGCTCCTTTGGAAAAATACTTTATATCACCTAATAACTGCGCGATATTTGGCAAAGAGCTTACAGCAGCTAAATATGGTAATTTCACTGTCAGCGTGAAGGGAAGTTTTTCGGTAGAACAAACCAAGAGTACTGCTGTAATAGAAACATTTGTCTGAATTGAAGCACTTAGGGGAACTATTATGAATTTGGGTGAAGGGACAGCCTCTAGTTAAACACCGTCTACTGCTGACAGTGCATCTCTGCTGGGTTCGGAACGGCTGAGAGAACTGGCAACTTTGGAGTGTGGCATCATCCTGGGAAGGTTACAGTCCCCTAGCAACAACTATCACAATTCTATAACAACACTCACTAAATCCCAGTGTTTTATAACAAAGCTGACTATAAACTCTAAACGTTAGCAATGATGTACGTACTTCCTGTCTAGTTAAGAATCTTTCTAATAGAGATAGTGATAATAATTAAGAGTAAGAAATAGAAAAAGATGAAAATAAGATATGTAAGTTTATAAAAATTCTCTTGTTAGATCTGTGTTAAAAAATCTTTAGGTGTTTGCTAAGTTAAATATATGCTAATGGTAGCCCTATATAAGTTTGTAAAATAGATCTATAGATCCTTTAAGAATATAAGCTTGCAAGAAGTATCTAAGGTAGTCTTAAGACATGTAGTGATAAGCTTGTAAGAAGTAAAGATGTTAGCTGTAAATGTAAGTTTAAATAATAAGATGGAATGAATATAAGAAATATATAAGTAATAAGAAATATATTTGCTAAAGTAGTTCTATAGTTTCCTTAAGGAGTATAAATAAGTAGATGTTAATACGTTATATGTGAGTTTATAAAATGTAGATGTTGAATGTGAGTCTAAATGCTTTGCAAGGCAAAAGGTTATATGTGAGTTTGTAAAGTGTAAATGTTAAGTGTGAGTCTAAATGTATATGGTGAAAGAACCTGAGACATACAGAAGTTAGTGTCCTAGCAGACTGCAAAGCAGGCAGTCTGAACGGTTTTTCAAAAGCTCCAGAAGTCGCTAAGAAGCTAAGAATGGCGGACGCCAGAACTAGCACAAGGCATCCGCAGCTGAGATTCATGGAAAATCAACGCAACACAGAAAAACCTGAGCTAACATCAAAAACAGTGTGGTTTAGAATACTACTGTACCTAAAAAGGTCTCTGTCTGTGAGAACAAAAGTTGCAGAGACGCTTGTTTGAAGTAAAATTGTTAACGGCAAAAAGTTTTGGTTGAAAACCATCTCTTCATATTTGGAAGTGAAAGCCTGATACTAGAATTTATTTGTTTGAACTTTTTGAACTTAAAATGAGATAAAACTACAAAAAGATTTTGGTTATGGATTTCTTCATATTTGGAAGACTCGTACCAGAATTTATCATTTGAATTTGGGGACTTAAGAAATGAAATGAACAGTAGAGATTTTATTGCAATGGGACAATTTTGAGTTTACTTATAGTAATGACCTAGGAACTGTTTTCTGGAATTGGGTTAAAAATGGAACTGTTTAAATGAAGAAATTTATTATTTCTACCTAGAATCAAGATGCAGTTTTGTGTATGCATATATGCTTTATTAACTGGTGATTCATGAATTGTTTTGTGGAACTGTTTATGTAAAATGGAATTACTTATGGAACTGGTTTGTGTTACAAACGGAACTGTTTAAACAGAAGTTTGGGTTTTCTAACTAGGCTTGAGATTTTGCTTAAATTATAAAGAAAAGGGGGAGAGTTAATATTCCTTAGTCTAATTTCAAAAGTTGTTTGAGTGGATTAATGTCATGTTTTTGTTAGTAAGAAATGCAAATGGGGTATACTAAGAGACTACTTTAAAAGTGTGTAAAGAGTTTTATTAAGAAACTGCTTTTGGATGTTTTGCTAAAAGTTTTCAAAGTGTTCATGGTTAGACTGAAAATATTGCTTTTCAATATGGGTTTGTAGGAATTGTATAAGTTTGGGTTCCTCTAACTAGGTTTGAGATTTTGTTTAAAAAATTATAAAGAGAAGGAGGAGTTATGAGATTGAATTATGTTTGCAGAAACCTATCGATATTAATGCACCTTGGTTTTGTGGAGTTAAGAAATATTTAAGTTTGATGTGAATACATCGAAGTTTTTCCTGTGTTCTGTTAGCAAGAAAATTCAAATGATTGAGTTAAAGTTGTAAGACGGAGAAAATTGTTAACTATATATAGCACCATATATGCTAATTCAAATGGTTCTGTTAAGAGTTTGCTTTGAGTTGTAAGATTGAGAGAATTGTGACTATGTATAGCAATATTTATGTTAACCTGTTAAAGGTAATGATGAAGCTAAGGGATTCTTTAAGTTTGTAGTCACCTTAAAGAGTTTTGGCTTAGAAAGGGCTTGAGGCAGCTAAGACTGCTGTAGTCACCTTGTACCTAATTCAAAAGAGAAATGCCATCTATATCATCCTCTACTCCCATACTGGGAGGTGTAACAGCTATGGAGATTGCTGTAAGCCATTATTAGTTATTTTTTATATATTAAGAAAGGGGGACCTGTGGGAGCCCATTCTCGGGTTCCTCGTGGCTTTACCCAGCAGGTCCGCATAGAGGATGATTAGACCACGGGCCTAAGTGCAGGTGTCTGGGATGGTCTGCACTTGGCTGTGCTGGGGGAGGAGGTCTTTTGCTCCACCCCTTGGCGTCTCTATAAAAACCCTGGGGCAGAGGCAGTCAGGGCCCGTTGGAATAGGTTCCAGGCCCTCTCGAGGCTATCCTTTATTTTCTATCTGTTTATCTCCGCGATATTCTCCGCAATAAATCCTTCTATCTAATATTTCCTGCTGCTCGCACTCAAGAAAACTCTGGGGAACTGTGGGGGTGGTTGGGTAAACGCCCCACAATGGATAAATTGAGTTGTAGTCTGATTTAAGAACTTCATGTTAGATGTTACAAGAATACTATAAAACAGCAGAGGATTTTATTTCTTCTTCCCTTCAGGGAATGGATAGTCTAATGAATATAAAAGGATTTTCACCTTGCCCATCTTGCAAGAAGGCTGGGGCAAAATAAAACAAAAATTAATGTAAAAGAAATCAGAATTTTCAAATTTAGATGTAGGTTTGTAGGATCTTTGTAATGATGATCCATCAATACTGTGACTTTTGCCTGAATACTGAACATGAATTTGCTATCATGAAATATTTGCAAAATTGTTCAAGATGCAAGAATTCTGTTTTGAATATGTCACTTGAAGATCCAAATATTATAATTGTACTCTCCAATATTATGTTATTCATATTTAGAGGCATAACTTTTACAAGCAGTTTGGCCACAAACACGGAATCTTTTTGAATGTGTGTGTGTGTGTATATATATATGTGTGTGTGTGTGTGTGTGTGTGTGTGTGCGCGCGCGCGCGCGCATGTATGTGTATGTGTGTATGTATAAATATATGTACACACACATATACATATATTTTCTGTAAGCTGGATGGTAGAGCATGTCTGTAATTCCAGTACTTGAGAGGTTAAGGCAAGAAAATCATGAGTTCAAGGCCAGGCTAAGCTACTAGACTACAAAGTTAAGCCCTTTCCCCAGAGAACTGTATATAAAACAGTCTATTTTTAAAATATGGATCTTCCTAGCCTCCAAACTGTGAAAAACAAATTTCAAATTTTAAAGTCGATGTTAGCTTGCTATAGCAGCACAAAGCAACTGTTACAGAACTTAAGTATTGGGAATAGGTAAGCCACTTTGGATCTCCAGAATGGTAGAGACCTGAAGGGTTTTGATGTGAGTGCTGGGTGAAGCCCATTATTTCTGTGAGGAGAGTATTTAATGTGATTTCAAAAGAATGGAGAAAGGCTACAGAGAAAGCTTCACTCTTATGGAACATCTATGCC
Source organism: Peromyscus eremicus (assembly GCF_949786415.1). NCBI lineage: Eukaryota > Metazoa > Chordata > Mammalia > Rodentia > Cricetidae > Peromyscus > Peromyscus eremicus. The sequence continues at coordinate 36,409,656 of NC_081426.1, forward strand.
ACAGAATAGAATGATGGCATGGATATGGATGATAGAGGATGTTTTGAAATCTCAGTGGAAACAAGGAACATGTTTTTGGGCACAGAAGAGAGGCTGCTACTGGTATAGGGTGGTAAAGAGCTAGACTGAACTGCATTTATGTCCTAGCATTTTTTTTTTTTTTTTGAGACAGGGTTTCTCTGTGTATCCCCGACTGTCCTCAACTTGTTCTGTAGATCAGGCTGGCCTCAAACTCACAGAGATCCTCTTGCCTCCCAAATGCTGGGATTAAAGATGTATACCACCAACACCCGGCTTGTCCTTTTATTTTTTTTAGAAGTGGAATTTGAGAGTGATGCAGTTGGATATTAGCAGAGGCTGTTTAGCTAAGTTTTGAAGCAGTGACTTCGTTCCTTTTGAGTGATTACAGTAAAACACGAGGAGAGACACAATTCAAAGACAGAATTGCTAATTAACAGAGAGCAAAAGCCAAGATTTGGATAACTTCTCACTCTATCTATATTGAAGAGTGGAGGAAACTGTGTGGGAGAAAGAGCATTGTGGCCAAGCGACAGGTGTGACATGGAGATGTGCGTGGATCATCTACCTTGGCAGAAGCTAGGAGAAGCTTAAGATTCTCTAAGGTAGAATTGGGACCCTGAAAGTAATTCTAAAACTACCAAGGTTGCCCTCATGATGTCAGGCTGTTATTGAATGTGTTCTTACACTGGCATTTAGGCATCTGGATTTTGGATGTTTATAGGTCTGGGTGTTGATTCTTGTTTTTGTCTTTGTTGGATGGGTGTTTTGTTCCTTTATGTTTCCTCTATTTTCTTCTGGCCTAAAAGGCCAAGAGTTCTGGTGACTGGCAGGTCTTCAGGTCCAGTAGGCTGTCTCAGCTGAGGTTTTTTTGGGTTTGGGTGCCTAGATCAAGCTTAGCTTCTTGTTATTCCAGCTGGTGTGGCTCTACTTGTGCCTATGAAATCTGCGGGAGTTGCAGAAAGGGCTAGCCATAGGGAGGAAGATAAGGTAGGTTGAGTTGGGCAGTGGAGTGGGTCTTGGGGAATATAATCCAGTGGGTTGTTGTGGTGGTGGTCTAGCTGGCAGACAGATCTCTTACCTGCTTGCTGGCTAATGGGGACTTCACCAGAGCAGTGGAATTTCCCTAGATGGTTTAAAGAGAGGAGCCTTTGGTCCTTGTGGGACCATTCCCCATCTCTCATTGCAGATTTGCCTCTTGTGCTCTGGATCTGAACTCTCCAGCCATTCCAGATGTGCTTGTAATAGACATTGGTGCAGTAAGAAAATTTCATGTTATGCTGAGCAAAAGACCATTGTCTTTAGAGGCTAAAGACTTGGGACTTGAGACAAATAAACCTCTGGCAAATATTAGCTATGTGCTTCAGAAAATAAGTTGTGCTGGGAAATTTATTTTCTAATACACAAAATGTCTTCTTATGACATATGGTTATTATCAAGGTTATATAATCAATGTGTAAAAAAAAAACTCCCAGTTTTTAAAAATAGTTTTGATTATAGTCACTACCTCTTTGCTGTCACGTAAGTCACTCTGTAGTAGCAGGAGCCATGAAAATTGAGCTTTGGATTGTTATGGTTTGTGTTTAGTCAGGGTACTCTAGAAGAAGAGAATTGATAGAATGAATAGATATTAAAAACATATTTATTAGGTTGACTTACATCATATAGTCTGTATAGTTCAACAATAGCTGTCTTATAGGCTGAGAACCTGGTATGTGCCCCGTTCACAATGCTGGATCATCAGCTCTCTCAGTCTGGTGCTGAGGGCCTAGAGGATTCCCAGAGAAATGCTGGTCATCAGTCTATGTTAGGATTCCAACATTAGGTCTTAATATCAGGGAAGGAATGTAGCAGCAAAATATTGATGAACACACAGTGAAAGTGAAGGCAAGCTGACAAATGCAAGAAACTTCCTTTTTCTACCTCCCTTATAACCGGAGTGCCACCAGAGGGTGTCATGCACACTTAAGGTAGGTCTTTCCATTTCATATAATTAATTCCAGATCTTATCAAGCTAAAAACTAACATCAGCCAGGACCAATTGCTTAGCACTTAAATGAGGTCAGAGGTAAGTCTGAGATACATGAGATTCGGGCTTCCAGAAATGGATCATTATGTTATAGAATATCAATCCTGGAGACATTTAAAGTTTACTTTAGTTTAAGCCATCTTAACATATAGAACCACATGAGATGGCAATTTTGAGAGGTTATTTTGTGTCTTCAGATATAATAGTCCTAGCAATGAGGCCTAACAGAAAGGTACCTTATGACTGAGCACAGGGCGCCATGCCGGAATTCTGGCTGTCTTGATCTTATGCAGGTCTTGTGTCGATAGCCATAGCTGTGGTGAGTTTGTGATCGCAACAGCAGTGCCATTCCAGCAACAGGCTCACTATCAGAAGTTTGTTTGTAAGCATGCCGAGTGGAAATGCATGGGAGAGACACATCCATGGAGAGCTGGGTGGGCTGAGTCTTCAGACAGGAACAGCAAAAAGCCCAATGGAGAAGTAGAGGCAGAACACTTCAAGCAGAAGGAAGGCACTGAAAATATAAATGAGTCAGTGTGTGTCAGACTACAAGCTTTTCAGTTTTTGATGAATATTAATTGCCACACAAGAATAGAATGTATTGGATCTGTGTATTAGGCAGGAACCAGATAGGTCATGGGAAAACTCTAGGCACCAGAAAGGAACTTAGATTTCCCTATTGACATAATTTAGTAGGTACTTGATATAGTCTATTTGCTTCTGGAAAGCTTTCCCTCCCACTGAGATGAAATCTACCACTATATAATTTCTGTCTATCTTTTCAGTCCTAGTCAAATATCAAAACATTGCTATTTAGACAAATTTTATTTCTCCCCTGAGACAAGCTTTCTAGCTTTGTATGACATGACTACCAGACTCCTTACCACCCTTGCATTTTCTAACACCACCAGGGACAGAGATAAGAAACTGGTAGAGGGATGGAGTGTCAGTATTTGGAAAAGGGAATAACTTAGTCTTGGATACCAAGAACCAACATTCATTGCATCCACTGTGATAGTCATCTTTGTGCCACTTGGAACAAATCTGACACAGGTTCCATATGAATTAAAGAGAAGGTTACATTTGCTTCTGGTTCTGGATGTCAAAGTGTAAGAATTGGTTGCCTCATTGTTTTGGTCTCTGGTAATGGTGACACATTAAGGTGGGAGCATATATTAGAATGCAGGCTTACAGCTCAAGCCAAGAGGTAGAGGAGCAGGATGTGATGAGTAAGGAGGATCTTCTATGTATCTCTTGTCCTGGTTGGGTTTTTTGTCAACCTGATGCAATCTAGTATTATCTGGAATGAGGAGCTTCAGTAGAGAAAATGTCTATATCGGATTGTGTGTTGACAAGTCTGTGGGGACATTTTCTTGATTAATGATTGAGACAAGAGGGCTCAGCTTACTGGGTTCAGTTCTACACTATGGGCAGGATGCCCAGAGTGGGATAAAAGAGCAGGCTGAGAAAACCACGTTGAGCAAGCCATGGAGAGCAAGCCAGTAGCAGCATTCCTCCATGGCCACTGCTACAGTTTCTGCCTCCCCTGCCTTAAGTTCATGGTTTAGCATCCCTCAATGGACTGTGACTTAGGACATGTAAGCCCCAAATGCCCATTGCTTCAGCAGTTGCTTTTGGTAATGATCTTTATTACCAAAATTGAAAGCAGACCAGGACACCTCTGAAAAGGTCCTTCCACTTAGGAGTCAATCCTTTAACACACAGGCTGTTAGGGGACAGTCATCGTCAAAACTTCAGCATCCACCAAGCTTCTGTGGAGTTACTATTTTCTGCATTAATTCAGTTCCTTGCTCATTCATATGCAGCTCTGATTTTTTTCAGCACTTCACTGATTTCAAGAAATGTTGAAAATCTCCCCAAATTACTATCTCATCTTTGGAATTTCCTTCCTGCGTTTACTGTCTTTCTCGTATTTCTGCATTTATGTGTATTGTACTTGAATGTCTATGTCAATTTTGTGTCTAGTGTAGTTCTTGGCAGCTGCTGAGTGGCCACAAAATATTTGTTGAATGAATGAGTGAACCCATAGTCTGGAAACACTCAGCATCTCTCATGGCTTCTCTCTTGATTTCAAACATTTAAAAGGATAATTTATTAAAGACTGATGGAATCAACAGAACAGGGCAGCAATTTTCTGCTTCGTTCCCCTCCTCTGTCCCTGTCCTCAAGTCCTTCTCCCTCTATTGTTGACAGGGAGCTACAAATTCATTTCTCTCCATAACAGATGATGGTTCTGGACCGCCTAATTCTTAGAATCACAACTGATATTAATCAGTTTGAGAACCACGATGGATTAATCACTATCCTTGTTTCTGTGACAAAATGTCTGATGATTGGAAACTGAGGAAGTAAGGGTTGATTTTTGCTCACATAGTCCATCATGGTAGCAAGAGCTTAGGGTGGTTGGACATGTTGCATCTACAGTTAGGAAGGAGAGGGAGAGATGAAATTCAGCACTCAGTTTGCTTTCCCTTTTTTATTGTGTCCAGGACCCTTGCACATGGAATGCTGTCCCCTATATTCAGAGTAGATCTTTCCACCTTAATTAATTGAATCTAGAAACTACCTTAAAGACATGTTCAGAGGTTTCTTCCCTCACAACTGCTTCCAAATCTTGTTAACAGTCAACGTTAACCATCATAAATGGTATATGTGTCTAAAAATTCCTAGTATTGTTGATTGTAGAAGACCCTTGTGGAATCACTGAACATCTGCTCTTGGGAGATGCTGTGGTCTGGATCCAGCACACTACAGAGAGTACTCATGGAAGAAAAGGTCCACCATGGTGAAGATCACAAAGAAATAGCCTTTTCTCCATTGCTACATTCCCAAACTATTTAGCATGAAATAGACTTTCAAAACGTACTTTATAGACTTGGAAACTAGTACTTCTATAATAAATTAAGAGAAGTATTGCCCCTACTCAGAGGCTATTTGGGTATTTCTGAGGCTGTTTCTGGTTCCTGTAGTAATTGTTAATTGGAATGCCATAGCTATGTAGCAGGAATAGGTCAAGCATTTAGAGTTCTGAAGATATCCTCTTTTTTTTTCCTGGAGCTGAGGCCCAAACCCAGGGCCTTGCACTTGCTAGGCAAGTGCTCTACCACTGAGATAAATCCCCAACCCCCTGAAGACATCCTTGAACAGAATTATCCTATCCAAAAAAGATATCTGTCACAACCCTTGGAAAATTCTGTTCTTCACTGTATCTCCCACAGATTGGATTTCTGGCAGATCCTAGTCCCTCATGTTGGACTGAACTTCCGTGAGGGCCATGATCACACTCCACTGCTTACAGGAAAATAGGAATCTCATGCTTAGTGGCAGATGCTTACTTCATTCCTAAATGCTTGAAATGAAATGCAATGAATGAAACTTTTTTCTCTATTAACCTTTAGCAGCATTTACAATGGCCGTGTTAAATCAAACCTCATTATAATGTAATGAGGCCTGACTGAAATACTACAGGTATGATGCTGAGTAATTTCATAAATTATTAAATGGTAATTGAAAGTAATATGACAGAATATGTTTTATTCTTGAGGGGGAAGTACGTAAGTTTTTGGAGGTAAATAAAGTAGGCTAAAATAGAGTCCATAAGAAGCAGTCAGAGGCAGGGCAGAGAGGAGAAAAAAATCCTGAATGTATGCACTAATGTTTGGTGTTGGGTTAAAACAGTGTTTTGATATTGAGAATTTTTTGGTATGTTGAGTGGCATGGCCCCTTCTTGATATGCAGGTATTCATTCCACTCATTTCCTCTATCTGGTGACAAGTCACTAAGGCTCAAAGATCAAATTCAAATTATTATTTTTTATTTAGAAATTTTTTCATACAATGAATTTTGATCATATTCTTTATTCTTCCCAACTCCTCCCAGATCCTATATCCCTACCTACTCAACTTCACGAATTCTTTTTCTTTTTCTTTTCTTTTTTGGTTTTTCAAGACAGGGTTTCTCTGTGTAGCTTTGTGCCTTTCCTGGAACTCACTTGGTAGTCCAGGCTGGCCTCAAACTCACAGAGATCCGCCTGGCTCTGCCTCCCGAGTGCTGGGATTAAAGGCGTGCGCCACCACCGCCCAGCACGAATTCTTTTTCTAAAAAACAAAAGACAAAAAGAAAAGCTGAATAAAAAAGAAAAGAAAACAGTAAGACAAATAATACCAAAGCCAAGCAAAGAGTACACACACACACACACACACCAAAAAAAATAAAAAATAAAAAAAAAGAAAGTCCATTTTGTGTTGGTCAACTACTCTTGGGCATGGAGCCTGCTCTGGAGTGTGATTAATATACCCAGTGTCACTCTATTGTAGAAAACCTCTACCAACAGGTATAAGTTGCAAATAGCCTCTTTGTTAGAGGTGGGATTTTGTGTGTCCACTTCCCTTTGTTAGTGCTGGGATTTTGTCTGGTTTGAACTTGTGTAGATATTGTGCATGTGGTCACAGTCTCTGTGATTCTGTATGTGTATCAGTCCTATTGTGTCTGGAAGACACTGTTTCCTTGGAGTCCTCCATCCCCTCTGGCTCTTTCAATCTTTTTGCTTTCTCTTCTGTGTAGATTGCTGAGCCTCAAGGAGAAGATTTTGATAAAGACATCCCATTTAGGGTCAAATGCTCCACAGGCTTTTATTCTCTGCACACTGTCCAGTTGTAGGTCTCTGTGTTAATTAACATCTACTGGGAGAATATACTTTTATAGAGAGATAAAGGAGAAACTAGAATAGGTGGACTAAATAGGGAGGTGGAATGAGAGTTCAGGGTAAAGGAGAAATTATGTCGAAGGACAACTAACACTAATAGCCCTTTGAAAATAATATGGAAACTTACTACCATACCATCCTGAAATATAGACACACACAGAGAGAAATGTGTGTGTGTGTGTGTGTGTGTGTGTGTGTGTGTGTGTGTGTGTGACCATATAAGGGAGGAAATAATTCCCCAACTAGATATCTTATGCCACCAAATAAAGCTCCCTGTGCCAAGAATGGGTTATGTTGTATTAAGTTGTTTGCCAAAGAGGTCTCACAGAACCAGCTCCCCAAACATCACAGATTGTTGCTAAGGCTATTGGTTATCTGATGATAAGGTCCTTTTGCTCAAGACACCATCTACATCATCAAACTCATAGAAATTGAGCTGGTGCCCAACTAGAGGTGTCATCTCAACTGATTAATGTCATCATTTATATATTCAATCAACTCTCTCTCTCTCTCTCTCTCTCTCTCTCTCTCTCTCTCTCTCTCTCTCTCTCTCTCTCTCTCTGTTCTATGCTTTGAGCCAAGGTCTCACTCTAGCCCAGAATGGCCTTGAATTCACAATGAGCTTCCTTTCTTAGTTTTCTAAGTGTTGGAATTACTGGTATGAGCCACTACACTTGCCTCTTAGACTCTTTTAAAAATGCTTTTATTCTTTCATAGCTTCAGACTCATATGTAATGAATTTTGCTTGCCTTTATCTATTACTCTTGCTTGTCTCTCCTATTGACATATCTCTTCTTCCTAAGTCCCTTCGTGTGTGTGTGTGTGTGTGTGTGTGTGTGTGTGTGTATACACGTGTGTCCATCCACTCAGTTTAATTAGGTTTGCTTGTATGAGCTAACTTATCATTGGTTACACAGATAAAGAAAAATGAAAAGCCCTCTCCCAGCTACCATTAACTGCCAATAATCCCTTGGGGAAGGGTGGGTCCTCATGAACTCTTCTATCTGTAATAAAATATTGACAGGCTGAATCTCATTAAGGTCTGATGAAGGTTGTTACCACAGCTGCAAGTCAGTTCACGAGTTTAACAATATGTTACATCCTGAAGATGTATTTTACAGTTTACCTGTTCTTTAGCTTTTTTAATTCTTTTTGCCTTCTTCTCTGTGATGTTTCCTAGGCCTTGGGGGTGTATGTGTGTTGATAATGGTGTCTTCCTAGACTCTTAGGCATTTGTTTTGGGCTATTATGAATAGTACCTTTACAGATGTTTTTTGACAAACATATGTTGATACAAGTTATATGTACATATAGTTGTTTCTATATATTTCTGAAATTTATAATGCATATTAATGCTACTATCCTCAGTTTTTCCAAAGCAATTGCAGGTGATTTGTATTTTTGCAGACACTAAATAAGGGTTTCAATTGTTTTACATCTCTGCTTACACTTGGAATAGAACTTATTAAAAATATCTAAAAGTTTAGTTAATTTTGTGAGATCTAGCTGTAATTCATTGTGGCACTAGTTTGCATTTTCCTTATGAATAAAGATGTGAAACACCATTGTATACATTTGAGATTATCATCTGACAATTACTAGACAAGTCCAATTTGTCTGGATACTTTCAGTATTCTGTTTAGGAAATATTTACCTTCCCCAACAAGCTGTTGTGTAGATGGATTTGTTCTTTGGGCCTCCAGCTCACAAAAAAAAAAAAATGACACAGAGACTTATTAATTGTAGCTGGAGAATTTTTCTCCAGCTCCCACCGCCAAGTCCCGCCAGTCCCGGAGCCCACTTATAAAATAAACACACAGACTCTTACATTATTTAAACTGCTTGGCCATTAGCTCAGGCCTATCATTGTCTAGCTCTCACTCTTATATTCAGCCCATTTCTATTAATCTTTACTTTGCCATGTGGCTCGTGGCTTACTGGTACTTTACATCTTCCTTGTCTTGGCGGTGGCTCCAGCCGGTCTCTCTTTCCTTCCTCCTTCCTCAATTCTCCTCTCTCCTTGTCCTGCCTATACTTCCTGCCTGGTCACTGGCCAATCAGTGCTTTATTTATATAGAGCGATATCCACAACAATTAATTATGAAAGCTTGGCTGATAGCTTAGGCTTGTTTCTAACTAGCTCTTATAACTTAAATTAACCCATATCTTTTTAATCTACATCCTTTTACATGGTTTAGTTACCTTTATTATGTACTGTCTATGCTGCCTTCCTCTCTATCTGACTGGCATCGCCTTTCTTCTTCCCAGAGTTCTCTCTCTTCCCTGAGTTCTGAAGTCCCATCTATACAACCTGGTCATTTGGTAAGCTTAGCATGAGGCTCTTAATCTCAGGGTCAAGGGTTTGAGGCCCATGTTGAGTGCCATATGTAGTGAGTCTTTTTCTGTCCCGCCTTCTAGCTCCCAAATAATCACATGGAGACTTCTTATTAATTATGAAAGCTTGGCTGATAGCTTAGGCTTGTTTTTTATCTAGCTCTTATAACTTCAATTAGCCCATTTCTATTCATCTACATGCTGCCATGCGGCTCATGGCTTGTTACCTCATCTCCTACATGTCATGCTTCCTCCAGGTCTCATGTCTCCATCCTTCTTCTTCCAAGCATCCTCTGTGCCTGGAAATCCTGCCTAGCTATTGACCATTCAGCTCTTTATTAAACCAACCAAAGCAACATATCTTTACACAGTGTAATCAAATATCTCACAACACTATTGTCCTGTACTGCCACCTGTGAGCATTTAATTTACACATCCTCAATAGATCTCTGATGCTTCTGAAATTTTCTTCTCTGTAGAAGGTGAGGAAACAGTTATGGGTAATTAATTTGATACCCTTTCATGATAGAACCATGTATTTCATGGACAAGCTTTGGGATCAGTCAGAAGTCTATGCATATGTGAATCTTTTTCTGGAATCTAGTCTATTTCTTTACTGTGTCATCAGTCCAACAGTGAGTGTGGTTGTCTTATCAGAGTTGTTATCTTGTAATATCAATCATCCAGCTTTGTTTTTCTTCAGAATTATAATTATGTCACTTAACCCTTTTCATATCCACATTTATTTTCTTCTTTAAGAATATTTTAAAAATTGGTATGTATGTTTGTGAGTTTATGTAAGTGTATGCTGCATGTGTGTGAATGCCTGCAGAGTCCAGAAGAAGACTTGAATCTCCTGAAGCTAGTGTTATAGACTGTTGTGAGCCATTTGATTTGTGTGTTGGGAGCCAAACTTGGGTCCTCTGGAAGAGCAGGAAGTGCTCTTAACCACTGAATTATCTCTCCAGCCCCTACAAATTTATTTTCATAAATATATTTTTATAAATTAAGGTATACATTTATTATTATTATTATTATTATTTTATGTATATGTGTGTGTGATATGTATATGTGGGCAGACTTGTAATGCTGGTGGTAGTGATGGGGTCTCAGTTGATGGAAAATCGCTTCAAGCATTGAGGAATACTCTGCTAAGCTCAAATGAGGAAATTTTATGAAGGTAAACTATAGTGATCAGATATTACCTGAGGGTGTATGAAAGTGTTTCATTTATTTCAGATTGTCAGAATAGGGTAAAAAAATGGAATTGTGTGAGAATTCTGAATGCTTCTAAGGAACTCCAAGAAAACAGGACAAGAATCTTGTAACCTCACATTCTTCAAAACATAGAATTATTCTTGGAATGTGTTTTCATGCTCCTCCCAGGTGTAGCAGATAGGAGTAAGTTTACTTCAGATTATTCATTACAACTGGCTATTGTTATTTGTCTAGCTGCCTCTATGGAAAAACATGTTTTGCTACATGCAGCTGTGGCTTGTTCTTGTGATTGTACACTTAACTCATGTGATTCTTCTTAACTTCAGAGTATAAATTGTCTGTTGCTTTGAATAAAGTTGGTTATTGTATGAGACTATAGTTCACCTCATTTAGCAGTTCCAGTCTCCTATGTCCCAACACCTCTAGATGGGTGAACAGTCGACGATCAGATACTGAGGGTGAACAAATTGAGTCAAAATTCTTAATGTAACTGGAGTCCAAAGACAGAGACAGAAGTCCAAAGTTGAGCCGAGGCAAGCAATAGGCTCAGAGGAACCTAAGAACATCTGATCAAGGTGAGAAACTTACCAATGTTATCATTTACTTTCTAATATCAATGAAAGTTCCCAGTATTCCATCTTTAATACCATAATTACTATAGATTTGTTTTAAAGAAATGGATATGCATAAGAAAGTTCATTTCTATTTTTATCTTTCTAGAGCACCTAAAAACATAAATGCATATTGACTTTCATCAGCTGTGTTCTCTGTATTCATTGAAATATCCATAACAGGTTCTTATTTATTTTTTTAATGTGGCAAATTAGACTGATTAATTTAAAAACGTTAACTATCCTTGAATAGCTGGAATAAACCCTCCATTCTTATGTTTGCTCTTTATGTATCATGCATTGGTTTGCTATGATAATATTTAACATGATTATATGTGTGTTCAGTAGATGGACTGATCAGTTATTTTCATGTACACTTGAAAATAATATTTTAATCAATAATATGCCACATGATATTTTATTCAACAATAGTCTGTGTGTATAATGGTGTTCCTCTAAAATTATGTTGTGGAGTGATGCTGTACTCCTTTTTGTTTGGTATAACTACACACTGTGATTGATGTTCATGTGATGATAGATTTGTCAAATGGTGCATGTCTTAGAATATATCTTTGTGATAAAGGGATGTATCTATCTATCTATCTATCTATCTATCTATCTATCTATCTATCTATCTATCTACCTATCTATCTATCTATATCTATCGTGTGTACTTTTACTGACAGATTTGGAGATTGCAGTTACAACATCTTATATATACTACTCTGTTTCTGTTCCTGGGAAAAGTGGGCATGAGGTAGGTATTGTTTTGTAGAAAGGCTTTTATTTCAGGTTAAGTTCCTATACTAGATTCAGTCATCTTTGTGTCTTCTGCTTGATGTAGTGCTAATATTAAATGTCTTCCTCCCCTCCTCAATCCCTCTCTTTTGCTTGACAAATTTTTTTTTTGTGACTATAGTGTTTCTTTGTGGGTCTCATGGTGACAAGTTCATTGTATTTTAATTTTTTTCTAAAACTATATAAATATTTGGTTTGTTTTCATTTTGGAAGATAGTTTAATTTTTATTAAACAAAGTATTCTAGATTAACCTTTGTTTAATATCTAAAAATTCATTATACTGTTTTTGACTTTTATAATTGCTAAGAACTCAGAACAGATTTCTTTCTACTTCTGCTCTTTTGATTTCTCCCAAATAATATTTTCTAAAAGATGTCCATTGATGTTATCTTTGTGATTTTAAATTTTTCTTGTATTTATGTTGTTCAGATTCTAGGATACTTTTGATATGGGGCTTGTCTTTCTTTGACTTGGGAAAATTCCCAAGTCACGCTGTCTTAATATTCTGATTAATGTTCTCTTTATTTTCTGTAAAAAAATGTTATGCACACATAGATATGTCTTCCATATTCCAGATACATCCTCCACTTGTTTCTCTATATTCGTTTCCTTACTCTGTGACCCAACATAGATTATTTTATTAAAAGATTATTTATATTCCCATTCACTAATTCCTTTGGCTTTCTTTAATCTTCTTTGGTTTCTAATTTCAGTTGTAGAATTTTCATCTGACTTTTTAAAATAGAATTTTTAAAACCATTCATACTCTCTCTACTATTATGTATTTTGTTGAATTCACCAATCATACATAGTTTCTTTAAAGATCATCTGAAGGTACAATTGCCTGATCACTTCTTGTTAACTTTTTGTTATCTATTCATTTCGTTTCTTTTGTTATTTGGTTTCTAACTTGGCATGACCTACATCTTTTTATTAATTACACACAAATGTGTTTAGAAAATTTTAGAGGTTCTGGATGACATTTCTTACTTGTTTTCTGGAAGTCATATAAGCTATTGGAAAAATCCTCTTTTTTTTGCTTTATTTATTGAATTATTTCATCATTTTGTATCCAGAAATCTTTTACTGTTGCCAAATGTTAGAGAATGAACTACGACAGGATTTTGATTTCTGAATGAGTAAGTCTACTAAACACATAGCAAGTAAAAGTAGAAGAAGAGAAAAATCTCTGCTTCTCCTTGTTTCCTGCTTCTCCAACACCTCTTCATGCATCCTGGTGGCACTGGAGGCTTCAGTCTGCCATATAGTATACTTTTTTGTCCCATCCATTTTACTGGCAAGTTGAAGTGGTTTTGTTTCTGTTTTTGTTTTTCATTTTTGCTTTTGTTCGCTTGCTTGCATACTTTGATTTGTTTCTTTCTGTGGGGAGGCATGGCAGGGATGAGGGGAGGGTATGGGGGGACCAGGAGGTGAACAGAGTTGGGGTGTATGATATGAAACTCCTGAAGAGTCAATAAAGAAGTTAAAAAAATACAGATTCTTAGTAAAGACAGATCCAAATGGAAAAACCTCTAATCAGGTTACAGTGTATTTAAAGGTATATATCGGCTTGGGAGAGAAAAGAGAAAGGACAGAGACAGTCATAGACTAAGAAATGGTTTAAAATAATAAGTAAAGTCCTTAAGAAGGAAAAATCCTCTTTTAATTAAGCCTATATTTCTGGCTGTGGTTGCATGCATCTTTTATGCATTCCCTTATTTTTGGGACTAGCCTGTAGATGTTCTCAATTGAAAATCTGGGTTTTCCTCCCAAATCTTTACCAGAGAATCTTTGTGTCACAGTAGATGTCAATCAAAATGGAGACCCACAATTGGTCACTCTGTGGGGAGTTAAGGAGTGAGGCATTTCCAGTTCTAAATGGGATGTCAGTATCTTCCTTCCTCTAAGGTTCAGGGATCATCATGAAAGACAGGTAGCAGGCTTGGAAGAGCCAGAAGTAGTGGGCATCTACACTGAAACATTATTTATCAGACATAACAGGGCTGCTGCACACATGATTTCAGTGGCTGTGATGGAATGCAGAAAACTCCTCAAGATCAAGCCAGCCAAAATTCCAGCATGGGGGCTGGAGAGATGGATGGCTGAGCCATTAAAGGCTAGGCTCACAACCAAAATGCCAGCATGGATTGGGGAGGAGCTCATGAAGTTCACCTCTGGATGAGGGGCTGACTAGTGGCAATTGATGGTTTCTGGGTGAGAGAGAGTCAGTTTTCTTCAGGGATGTCATTCCTGAGAGGCTACCCATACTACAGGAAATGATCTTACATGCATGAATATACAGGCAGTACCAAATGGACTCAGTAGGTTTAACAGGGCATGGAATTGGGAAAGGGAGGAATTAAAGGAGTTAAAGAGGGTGGATTTGACAAAGATTCATTGTATGAATTATAAATCTCCCAAACAATAAAAAAAAATCCTGAGCTTTCTATCAGTACTTTTCTTCTTTTCTGTGGTGGGCTCTGGACTCAAGCTTTAATTCCCTATCAGCTAAAGACTGCCTAAATCACTGCTTAGCTTTTTAGCCTTCCAGCAGCTGCTTTTGCTTGATTTTTCTCTCTGGACCTGCATGACTGCATAGTCTTGAAGTCAGGAAGCAATTTTGGGAGCAAGTCATGAGCGTAATTTTCTTCTGTGACCAAGACCTTTCCAGTCTTAACTGTTGTAATCATTATTAATTCTCATTTCTCCTTCCAGCCCAGTGACACTTTGCAAGTTCCACATTGCCACCTTCTCTTTGTCCCCTGTGGTTTTTTTTTCCCCTTGCATATTGGCAAGATCCCAAAGGAAAACAGTTGTGTTGGAAATGGATTCACTGCAATATTTTTCCCGTATCTGGCATTCGTGATCCCTTTGTTTTTCCTACCTGCATTCCTATTTCTTGATGTTTTCAACAAGTGCCACTCCCAAACCACACTTCTTGTATTTTAAAATATCACACACAACCCCCTCACCCTCAACCCCTCACAAAGGGCACTTGAAGGTTTACAGACAAATATAGACAGGTTCCTCATATATTGCCGACCCCACATATGCACAGCCCTTCCCACTACAAACGAGCTTGCTGTAGAGGAATGGTTGTAAGCACTGATGACTTACTGATGCACAGTCGCACCTAGAGCCTGTACTCACATCAGGGTTTGCTCTCAGTGTGCACATCCCATAGGGCTTGACAAGTGTGTAAGGACGCATATCCACTGTCTGTGATCTCTTGTCTCTCCTTCTCTGTTTAACCCTGGCAGCCACATATATTTTCCTGTTGTCTCTCCAGTTTTGATTTTTACAGAACATTATATGGTTGTCATCATGGAGGAGCTAGCCCGTTTAGATGGGCTTCTTTTACTTAGTGACATGAATTTAATTTTTTCTGTTGTTTTCATAGCCTGATAGCGCATTTTATTCCTTAGCACTAAATAGAATACCCCACTGTATAGCTATACCATATTTTGTTTATCCAGTCAGTTACTGAGGGACATCTTGGTTATTTCTAAGTTTTGACATTTATTCTACGAAGTTGCTATAAACACTGTTGTGAAGGGTTTTGTGTAGACACATGTTTTCTACTTCCTTATCTAACTTCTTAGATGAATGCCAAGAATTATAAAAAATCTTATCTTTAGAAAATATTTTGTCTGACTCTAAGTTGTACTTAACAGAAGGATTAATGCGACATAAACTACTCAAAATAACTGGGGCTTTTTATTGACTTTGAAGACTATATAGAATAGCACTTCTTGACTACAGCACAATCGTTTGGTCCTTGTTGGATGTCTAGTCTTTTACTATCATAAATAATGTTGCACAGAGATTCTTCTAACAGAATTCTGTGCAGTTACAGCTCAGATTACTGGCAGAGGGATAAACACATTTTATATCACCTTTTGTCTACATTGTATTGGTGAGAACTCAGTTCTGTGCCTTTAACCTAATTTCAGTGTAGCCTGAAAAATAGGCTTTTGGGTGCACAAAGAAAATACTGTGGTGAACATAGTACTGTGTTTTCTAAGTGATTTTTAACTCATTTTTCTGTGTTACACTCTTACACAACTTAATCCTAACTACCACTTAAGAGGCCCCAACAGATCAACTCTGAATGCAATATTGATCTGTGCAAGTGTATTAAGTTATAGTAGCTCAAAGTAAGGCAGCTTTGTATTTCAGTTACTTACTTTTTTCTTTCCAACATGGAAAGGGAAGGATTGAGGGAGGGAGGGAGGGAGGAAGAGAGAGAGAGAGAGAGAGAGAGAGAGAGAGAGAGAGAGAGAGAGAGAGAGAGAGAATCAAGCCTCATATTCAATGCCTCAGGTTGAAAGGCTAAGGACCGCTCCTTCATCTCCAGCTTTATTTTGTTTGTTTAGAACCATTTAGATCTGTGTTTGCAGAGGTAGTAGATGCTTGAATGGCATGACTTTAAGTGTTAAGTGCCTCCTTAGCTCCCAGCCTGAAGTTCCAGGTTAGGGCCTCTCAAGTGGATCTCTTGAGAGTTGTTGGTTTTAATCCACAGTGAGAGGATGGCCTGAGTGGGAGCGCCACAGCCTGTGTGTCAGCTCTGCTTGGCAGAGGAGCATCCTTGAGTCCTCATCCGGCTTTGTGTCATTCACTTGTCTTTTCACAGACTGGGAGTTAACAAGCCCAGGAGCAGGACCCCAGTGAGGACATCACTCCTGTGTGCCTTCTGGGAGCCGTCACAATTGTTTCAAAGTTTATACCAAGAAGCGAGTTGCTCAATTAGGATCCCATTTATGCCATTTCTAGGTCTTGGAACTGAGGAAAGTTGGTTATCTACATATCCATCTTCGTGTCTTCAAACTGTAGCTTAAGTTTTCCTGCCTGGCCCACAGTCAGGACAAATCTCTCTCACCTGCCAGTCCCACAGCCTCTCAGACCCGACCAAGTAAACACAGAGACTTATGTTGCTTTCAAACTGTATGGCCGTGGCAGGCTTTTTGCTAACTGTTCTTATAGCTTAAATTAATCCATTTCCTTTAATCTATACCTTGCCACATGGCTCGTGGCTTACCGGCATCTTCACATGCTGTTTCTCATTGTGGTGGCTGGCAGTGTCTCTCTGACTCAGCCTTCCACTTCCCAGCTTTATTCTCCTCCTTGCCCCGCCTATACTTCCTGCCTAGCCAACGGCCAATCAGTGTTTTATTGATTAATTAGCAACACATTTGCCATACATAGCATCAAACTATAGAAGAGTAACAGTATTGTCCCTGGAGGTCTCTTGAGGATTAAATGAGATAATCTATGAGAAATGGTTTAAGTACTGCCTGGCATATCATAAGCCTGTAGATGTAACCGTCTTATTAAATAAGAAACACAGAGCCAGTGGAGGCCAGAAGCAGACGGGCACCAACATAAGCCCTGTATAAATGTTGGTTGGCTTTGTTAAAAATAATCATTAATTATTTTCTCATTGAGTCTCTATACTTTTCAAGGCAGATATTTTAGTCTTTTCAGGTATTTTAGTTTTACTCTTTTACAGATGAGAAAATGAAGGAAGAAGGGAGTGGTGACACTTCCTTTTTAACCACATGTAATTGGAATTCAAAATCAGGACTTGTGAACTAGCAACAACGAATATTTTGGAGAGTGTAACACTTTGAGCTAAGGAGAGTTAGATGACATTAATTGGATGTCATATGCTTGTTTAACTTTCTAGACTTAGGAAAGTGTGGGTGACTGACAAAGTCTATTTAACTTTGCGTCGAATAGTGCAGGGTTTGTATTCAGCCAGTTTTAGTTACAGACTCAGATTCTAACAACTCACTATTAATTGTTTGACTTTTGAACTTCCTGATCTTCAACACCCTCTAACCCACTTTATGCAATGTGGGAACTATTAGCAAAGGCCACAGAACATTATATGCTCTCAAAATCTTTTGGGTGCTATAGCAGATCTTAAAGTACCCCTATTTCTTCTCTTGTGTGCATTAACACCTTTAACCATATAACATTTCAGTGCCTTAAACACTAGACTCAGCCATGTGACTGGCTAACAGGAGTGGGTTAAAAAAAAATATATCAGGATCCCAGTTGTAACATGTGGTAACTACTTGGCCATTCCACTTCTTGGGAAGGAAGAGGGCTGGGGATTGAGTCTGACTATATGCCATTCAATCATACATATGAAACTAATCCCCATTAAACTTGGGACATTGAGATTTGGTGGACATATTGATGTGACTTGGTGGTGGGTGGAACGCATATCTATTATGCCAGGAGGATGTCCTGATTCCATAGGCACAAGGCAGGGAAATTGTGTTCAGGACTCTCATAGATGTTGCCCCACAGTACAGGGTAACCCTTTTCTAAGTTATAGCAAACTTCAGGGTGGGTACCGCAATAATTTCCTAGATTTGTAGCCAGCTGAGAATTGCAGGTGGCCCAGGGGTGCCTGGATTTGGCTGCTGTCTGCTTGGAATGCAGTTTGTTGGCCACTGTGGCTTTAACTCATGAGGTTTGAGGATTAGTATTTTAATTGCACAATACTATTTATATATCTTTCTGAAAAATGAAGTTTTAAAAGGGCTAAATATCTTGTTCACCCCACTCTCAGTTTTAGTTCCTTTCCTTAAAAAAAAAAACACTCTGTGTGGGTACATACTGCTCCCCACTCTTTTAAAATGTGTTTATGCACCACTTAAGAATTTATGGCCAACACAGTGTTATCTTGTGTTTGCTTTTCTTTTGACATGAAAAGCAATATATTTTTACATTTATCAGAATTTTGAGTTTTTCTTTTACTCAGAAATGCTTTTTGAACATCAAATATTTATAGTTACCTCATTAAAAATAGAACAACATCAACAACAAAAAAACTCTCTTTGCCTATCTAGTCCCCTATTGATGGACACGCAGATTTCTTTCTAATTTTAACCTCCACTTCAAATTGTGATGAAACAAGCATTTATACTTGCTTCTTAGACTGTGCTGGAGAGTTTTTCCTAGGGAAGGCATCTCCGAACAAATCCACTTTGTGCCATTGAAAATTTGATTGACCTTTCACTTGTGTTTTGGCCCCATTGAAAATCATTTATTTAGTGATAGTTGGCTGATTTGAATCAAAGCCCAGGAATTCCTGTAGTATTTTAACTGCATAATACTATTTATATATCTTTATGACAAATGAAGTTTTAAAAGGACTAGATATCTTGTTCACCCCACTTCCAATGTTAATTCCCTTCCTTTAAAACTAAACTATTCTGTATAGGTAACTATTAAGAACAATAGGGACATAGGTCACTGTCAATTTTCCAGTGGGGACAGAAGTTTATTTCTTTGACTAGAAGAGAGCATTTTATTTTGGCTTATTGTAAATTGAAGGCATTTGGAAGGTATTGATTTTTAGGGAAAAAATGAATAAACCTTTTGTTAGTATTTGTTATTTTATAACTTGCACTAAAATTTGCTTGTATATTTGTGTGTGTGTGTTTGTGTGTGTGTGTGTGTGTGTGTGTGTGTGTGTGTGTGTGTGTGAGAGAGAGAGAGAGAGAGAGAGAGAGAGAGAGAGAGAGAGAGAGAGAGAGAGAGGAGTATGTACATGTAGCTAGACTTAACATACTTGGGAGAAGGATGGTAATTTAAAGGTGAAGTTCTATGACCTTGAATTTCTTACCCAATTCTTGAAAGTGATAGTCATAAGTGTGTATTCAGACTGCTATGACAAAATGCTGATGATGTGTCTTAAAGAACAGATATTTACTTCTTTTTTATTTTGAAATTAAAATATAATTATGTAACTTCTCCCATTCTTTCATCCTTCCAACCCCTTCCAGATTTTTCTCCTTTTCCCTCTCAAAGCCGTTATTACCTCTTTTTCATTAATTGCTATTGTTACACACATACACAAACACACATGACACATTTACATACATATACATAAATATATAATACAACTTATTCAATTTGTTTAGTGTTACTTGTATGCATCTGATTTTAGGCCTGACCACTTATATTGGATAACCAAGTAGAGATCTTATCCTTGTAAAAGACTATTTCCCCCACTCTCAGCATTCCTTAGTTGCCTGTAGTTCTTGGTTTAGGTGTGGGGCCCCATGAGATTCTCCCCTTCCCTATTGACATGTGTATTGTGTTGTACTTGTTCAAGTCTTAATTAGGCAGCCATATTGTTGAAGTATCAGAGTGAAACTCCCCTGTCATTTCTGGGACACACAATCTCACAGTAGAATTCATGGTCCTCTGACTCTTAGAATGCCCCTCTCCCTTCCACAGTCTTTCTCAAATCTTAGGTATAGGGCTTGTGTTGTAGATATATAAGCTGTGAACCAATCAGATGTGCGGAATTTTCACCAATTATGGTTTTCTGTAATGGTCTCTATATGTTGTAAAGAGACCTTTTTAAAATGAAGGATGAGATCTATGCTTATCTGTGGATATAAGGATAACTATTTAGAATTCAGTTAGGAATTATGCTGGTTTAATAAAGTGGAAATAGTAGGTTCTCCTCCAAAATTCACGACCTGGTTGGTATTGGGGTTTTTGTTAAATAGTTAGTAGCTCTTGTGGGATCATTACAAACTCAAGTGGCATAATTTCATTTAAACTATATATATATATATATGCATATACATACAATTATATATGTATCATATGTAATTGTAGGTAATAACATGTAATATGATTTCTTATGGCTTTTTCAAACATCCTTAGTGTTATTTTTCCTTTTCATTCTGTATTGACCTCCCACTCACTTCCCCAATTAAAGGTCCCTATTTCTCTTCATATCACTTATATCCTGATATTTCCTTCTCTAGTGACCCCTTCAGATATTTACTTCCTGCAGTGTGAAGACTGGAAAGTCTAAGAACACTACATGTTTGGTTCCTGATGAGGGGGTCTTCTGTCTCTTTCTTACATGTTTTCTCTCATAGACATCTGTCTTTCCATTGTGTTTTCACATGGTAGATGCTCACTGGTGGAGTCTTCTTTAAAGAGCACTTATAACTTCCTCTTACTATAAGGGAATTAATTCCATCATGACACTATCCTCATGACTTCATCTAAACCAAATGCCCTTCTAAAAGCTCAATTTCAAAATACCAATTAAGGGCTAGGACCTGAACATATAAATGGGGACTACAAACACTAAATTCATAATTATGTACTGAGCTTTACTCCCAACCCTTAGGATGATAGCTTTAGTATTTCCTTTTGCAATATGTGCACAAATATTTCCCTCTGGGTTCTACACTGACAGGTTGTGATGCTATCTTGTTATCACTTACCTTCTATTCACTCTTCTGTTCCAGCCATGATAAATATGGAATGATGTTTCACAACATCTTTAGCATTTATTTTTCTTTTGTTGTGTTTATGTATGTATGTATGTATGAATGTGTACCTGTTTTGTGTGTGTGGATGCATGTATGCGTGCGTGTGTACGTGCGTGCATGCGTGCGTGTATGTGTGTGTGTGTGTGTGTGTGTGTGTGTGTGTGTGTGTGTGTGAATGTCTAGGCCTATGCTTAACATTGGGAATATTTTTCAATTGCTCTTCCACCTTACACATTTGGCCCCCAAGTTAGTTGGTGTGGTTAGTCTCTCTATCTAGTTTGCTGTCTTCATCTCCCCAGGTTAAATTACAGGTGACTCATCACACCTACTAGGCATTTCTATTGTTATCAGGGATCCAAACTCCAGTCCTGAATGGCCAGCAAATACTTTACTCATCAAGCCATATATACCCAGTCTCTCCTACCTGATTTGCTTCTTAAGTCTCCAAATGATGTCATCGTACAAATAGTTAAACATTATGAATTCAATCCCAGGGGAATTAGCACTTTTATTTCTAAAGTTACAGATAAGGACCATAGTCTTAAATACCAGGAAGATTTTGTTTTTAACCTTAGCTTTAAGGTAGCCATAGGCAGTAATCATATTTTTACACAATGCTTGTTCTCAGGTGAGACCTGTTGTGAATTTCTTACCTTCAGGTAGCTCTCTGAACATGCACTTCTCTAATCTTATATGCAAGAAAACAAAAGTCATGGTTGTCTATAGCAAGTCGAGGAGATGCTGTGCTAAGTCCACAATGTCTTCCTTTGAGAATGGAGAGAGGAGCTGAGACTTGGTTGCCAAAGACTGCCCTCCCCATAGTTGTTCTCTTCTTCCCGCTTCTTCAGTCTCTGGACACATATTTTCTTTCTCACTGACATGTTGCTCATTTCTACCTTCTCCCTTCTTTCTTCTTAAACCCATTTCATAACTTTCACCTCTGCGAAACCAAGATAGCATCAATGACAATGATTTATACTAATAATAACAAGTGCAAGTGTCCCATAAGTTATAGAAACTACGTATTTTCATTTAATTCTCACGCTTATCCTAATCCTTCAAAGTTAAAACAATCAAGCCCATTTTTCAGCAAAAAATTATTTTTCCCAAGGTCATCCACAACTGGAAGAGCCAGTAACACCCTTTCCTCCTTACTACTCCAGCTTAGTTCGAGTCTGCTTGTTGCAGTTAGTTGAAGTCTGGAAGTCTTCTGTTTCAAACCAGAAAATGAGCTCTGAAATGTAGAATGTGCTTGTTTCATTGGCTTCATCTTCCTGTTTTCTTATTTATAGGATCTTGCAGGTCCTGCTACCATTATCCTTCAATAGAATGTGCTTAAACCTCATCCAGAGGTCTTCCTGTCCTCTGCCTTCACCCTCATAGCCCAGTGACCAATCTGCATTTTA
The DNA here is from genome assembly GCF_949786415.1 of Peromyscus eremicus. Taxonomy (NCBI): domain Eukaryota; kingdom Metazoa; phylum Chordata; class Mammalia; order Rodentia; family Cricetidae; genus Peromyscus; species Peromyscus eremicus. The sequence goes on from NC_081426.1 coordinate 36,432,117, forward strand.
AAATTGTCTCCAAGTTATGCTAAAATCTCCAGAGTCCTTGCAGCCTTAAGAATGCTGGATCTAATTCTGAAATGATTTATCATTGCAATTTGTGCTAATATCATTATAAATCATCAATTTACATAGACTGAAGATCTGATTAATTCAAATGTATTCATTTATTTTAGATTAGTATGCACTCACCGACTAACCTCAGTATTCATTTACACACAAGATTAAGAACAGATTATTATATCCAAACAACTACCTACAGCAGACAATCTGAATGGAGTTGTCCTTTTCCAGTGTCTGCAGAATACGTTGATGAGAGTTTTCTCAGTCTTAGAGAGTCGAGGGGAGAAGTGTCGAGGCTGGTACATCACTTTAGCAACAGGCTTTCAGCATCTGATTTTGCACCATCATAGCTGCTTGCATGGTCTCTGGGTATACTTACATTTTCCCCCAATTAATTCTCAATCAAACAGAGAGATGAAGAATCTCAGACTACTTCCTACTTGTCTGGAATAAGGCTTGCACACTATGTATAAGGCTTTATACACACTAAATCATTTAATCTTTGCAGCATCCCTGTGAAGCAGGTACTAATGTTCTTCAGTTTGTTAATGCTGTTTCACTTTTACTTTTATTTTAATTTAAGTATTTCTTGAGAATTTCACACACACACACACACACACACACACACACATTATACTATTATACCTAGTCTCCCATTTTTTCTCCCACTCCTCCTTTCCTTCCCAATATATCTTTCTTTCAGTGTCGTGCACTCCTCCTTTAAAAAAAAAATCCCATGGTGTCCATTGGTGCTGCCTACATATTCATGATTTAGGGGTCATCCACTGGAGTATTGGCAACTTACCAGTGACTACATCCTCAAGTAAAAATGACTGTCCATTTCCCAGAAGCCATTGGTTTCCAAAAGCTCCTTTGTGTGCTCGTTCTTCAGTCACATTGAAATTTTGACTGGTCTGATCTCATGCAGGTCGTGCACAAGTTGCCAATACCCATGCCATGTTCTGAAGATAGTATTTCACAGTATTCTTTTCCATCCTCCATCTCTTAAATGCTTTCTACCCCCTCTTCTGTGACATTTCAGGAAACGTGGTGTGTAGGGTGTTGATATAGATTTCCATTTAGAGATGAGCATTCACAATCATTTATTCTCAGTACTCTGACTGATTACAAGTCTCTGTATTAACCACTGCCCATTGACAAAAGAATGGGCACTGCCCTCTGACAAAGGGTGAGAACAACACAACCCTACCTCATCCTCTCTGCATCCTCTCATTCCCATCCTTACTTCAACCTTTAACCCCAAATATTACCCTTCTTCTTTCACATCACATTTGCTCTATAGCCTCTAATTCTATTTTTAAGTTGGATTGCAAGATATTAGGTTTCCATATGTCCTTTCCACACACCCTTCATTTTGTTTAACACTCTTCCCCGTGTGTGTGTGTGTGTGTGTGTGTGTGTGTGTGTGTGTGTGTGTATGGAAGCTGGAAGAAGATATTGCTTTATTGCTTTATTACTCTCCACTGTATTCTTTTGAGCCAGCTCCATTGATCCTGGAGCTAGACTGGTTACCAGCAAGTCCCAGCAACGCCCGTGTTTCTTCCCTCTTCTTCCTTGGTGCTAGGTGATAGGCATGCATGACCATGCTTAGCTTTCTGTAGGGGTCTGGGGTTTGACCTCAGGTTCTCATGCTTGTTCTCACTTTTGCATGCTGAGTCATTTCCACAGCCTAATTACTTAATTTCATGGAGAATGAAGGCCTAGACGGACTAAATATCTTGTTCACCTTCAAGATCGTTAGTCTTCTGTGAATCTTTGAGAATCTGAACCACTAAAGTCTGTATCCAGAGAACATTCTTTTTACTACACTGCTAGACAGATCTATGAATGATTCTATATCTGATCTTCATTCATCAGAATGAAGCCAGAATGGAAAGAAACTTGATACATTTGTTACATTCCTTAAGCTAATAAGTGGCTGAAATGATAAACGCTTCTGAAATCTTAAGACGCTTAGTCCAACTGGGTTACAGTCAGCTGCTCCATCCAAACAGGTGGGAAATCTAATGACTATTCTTCCTCCAGTAATGGAGTTATCAGAACAGGGATGAAATCCTTGCTTCCTGCTCTGCAATTCTGGAATTGTGAAAAGTGGATTTGATCTCCATTTCCCTCAGTTCTCCATTTAGTCACTGTGTGTACAGTCCCCAAAGAACCCCACTCCTCATTTCCTACTGAAATGCTGGTCTTGTTTCCCTGGATGACTTCCTTAGGCTGAGCCTTGTGCACTTTTAAAACAGCTACTTGATTCCATGGTGAAGTTCATAGGCAGTCGAGGTCTTCATTAGCCTGGGTCAGAGAAACAAATTTGCTGTTGCTTTTTCCCAAGTGCCTTGCTACTGAAGGGGAGTCCAGGAAGCAGGTCACCTGTTTCCAATCTATTAAAAGTTTACAGACAAAGGCATTGAGTTGACTTTGAGCACAAAATATGATTAATGATTTGAAGTACTAATGGAATGTTGGCCCTGCAAAAATACCTTTCACATATATTTCCAAAAATGCCTCTCTTACCCAAAGACCTTGAGTGTTAAATTATATTTCTAGGTCCACTTTTTATATCCAGAACATGTCTGTCAGCCACCTATTGTGTGAAAAACATTTTGCCTGCTGGGATAGGAATGATATTAGCAATAATAAATACATCATGTGCTTGTAGAGCTGAGGTTTTCATGTGCTTCATCACAACTTTGAAGGATCAGCAAAATGAGACCAAGGATTGAAGCCAACTATGTCATGACTGAATGACCTTAGAGAGGTCACTGTTGCTTTTTTACTACCAATCTTCCTATATAATTTGGGCATACAACTGGTTAGCATGAGGTATAATTTTCTATGATGCATTGCTACTTTACTTTAGAGTACTTGTTAAAGACTCTCACTAATAAAATGTCACATCAAGGGACTCAATCAAGACTTGTTGAAATACACTATTTAAATTATAGAATTTGGCATCAGGCTGCAGGCATTTTAATCTTTGCTTGACTGTCTATTACTGGGAATGTTCTTTGATCTCTGTTTTGACATCTTCAAAGTAGAGTTCTAATAGCACCCATTTCATGGGTCAGGCAAAGAGTAAATCAGCTAATTAATGGAAAGTGCTTGAACAATACCTGTGTTTTCATAGGTGCTCAGCAAACACTATCCACTTTTGGTCGTCTAAGAAATTTGGAACTCATCTGTGCTGTGTGTCCTTGAGACATTTACTTTCAATGTGGGAGTCTGAAGTAGAAGTCAGCAGAAGACAGACCCTCTTACCACAAAATGATGTTTATGGACCAGAAAAGAATAACTAGGTTACCTTGCAATTTTACTGTGAATATGAGCATTTTTATAGGGCAGATTTTGGAGCTTGGAAGTCAGGTCTCTTGGATGAATCTTTTCACATGGTCCACTTCTTATGATGCCAAAAGTTAAATCTGTTCATATGAAACTGATATATTTTCTCCTTTTAAAGATACATATTCACATTTTAAGATTTTTTTTGTACAATGGCTTGATTTTCCAACGTTTTATGCACCTTTTGAGATATTATCATAATCTCTAATAGCTATTGACATTGTCCTTTCCAATATTATGTCAATTATTAGGAAGTTTCATCATCACACATGCAAACAAGCACTGAATCCTATGGCTCCTACCTCCACCCAAGTACTTCCTTCTATCTCCATATTCTTTTCTTTCTCTACTCCAGGTCAGAGTCATGTTGCCCTGACTGGAACTGCTTCTCTTACCATCCTCTTTGCCTTTGGATGAGGGCCCATTATGGCTTAAGATTGAATTCAACAATCGTTACTATGTAATGGAAAACTGTGGTAGGTTTCCCCTACAGCTGAGTCTTAGATTCTTGAGACAATTACTTAACTTGCCTGTTTCAGTTTTCTAATTTCTCAAATGTACACAAGTAAGAGCAATAGCTACTTCACAGTGATGCTGTGAAGATAATTACCTGTGCCAAGTTTTTTAACACAGGGTCTGACTCATGGTCATCCTTAAAACTCAACACTGGGTTAATTGTAGTAATACTACCTCTGTTGAGCATCAACACTATTGTGGAAAGTGGGGCAGGAGTGGGTGGATTGTAGATGTTATTTGCATTGTTCTTTATGGAGTCAGACAGTTGTGGGAGCATCAAGCCATTGCTACTGAATATAAAGGCTGTGAGCACCCGAAACTCAACAGATGAAAGATACCAAAGAAGAAAATGCTGAGTCTGGGGAAGTGTCCTGGCATATGTCCACATGCTTACAACTCTGGGGAAAGGGAATTGAGAATATAATGGTGGTTAAAAACATTTATGGATGCAGAAAGTTAAGACTAGCTTTATGGCTACAGCTACTGACTGCTGTCACCACTGCAGGGCTAGGCTCTGCATGAGGTCAAGGCTCATCAGCTCTCCCCCAGAGCTAGGAAAGCTGAGCCAGCAGAAGGGAATACAAGGGAAAAATCAACACTGGATTTCTGTCTAGGTTAGTCTTCCCAACAACTTGCAGTTGTATTATTTTGCACCTCACAAAGTCAAACATGGCAGAATGTTTCTCAGGCACCATGACCCCTTCCCTAGACTTGTATGGCGTTCTTTCCGACAGTATATCAGATTCTACATGAGATGAAATAAACTGCCACAGGATGTGAGTAGATTGCCTTACTGGAGTAATTCAAGCCAAAATTAAAGTGTGAGTGGAATTTCAAACACTATAGGGGGATAGAATTGGGCTGATCACTATGGTCTGAGGCTGAGAATCCTAGGCTTTATAAAATAATGCCTGTGGCTGACACTGTTGAAGCAAGTACTTTGGTTTTGTTTGTATATAGTTCTGTATTAAAAGAACTCTTCTTTGATTCTTAGAAGTTCTGTGCCACTCCTGAACAGAACCTCTGGTTAGTGAGTACTCGTCCAGTAATACATCTGTGTAGTTAGTAACTATTACCTATAAATCCTCTCAATGAAATTGCAGGGCATGAATCATCCACAAAACTCCATAGAGGGGCATTTTCCTTAGCTAAACACGGAATTTTCTAACCTCCTGTAAATATTCACTCACATGAAGCAGTTAATAGGTTTATTCATGCAGAACATTTTTGGCCACCAATGGAAAAAAAGTTTCTAAAAGACAGATTGCTTTCCCATGGCCTCATGACAAACGCTGACGAGGACCCTTATTCTGCCTGACACCTCCAGTTAACATCAAGCCCCAGAACACTGATTCTAGAGCTCACTGAAGAACGATCTGTGAGTAGCCCCATTTTGTTGTCCTACAGAGCCCAGTTCTGCTAGCTGAGAATTAGAGGCACAGACATGTGCTACAAGGCTTTCTATGCAGTAGAACCCATGATATTCTCAATAGCTTAATTCAGACTATGTTTCACTGATGCATGTTACTGCACTTTCTTGCAGATGAAGTGGCTGTAGCTCACATAGATTAGATCCCAGCTATCAATACCACAGTAACCAGCAACTCAAATTTATCTGAGGCAATCAAAATGATATAAAATTGGAAATTTTAAGTGCTCAGTGAACACACATGTCCAGTGGACCTTCTGGACAGTGAGCCTTAGAACTCGTCTACTATCTTAAGAAGTTCTTTGGACAGCGTTATTGTTGAAGGTCTTCTAAATGTAGAGTTGACGGGAGCCATAAGCCTAAGTGACCCTTGACACACATGCTGCCATATTTGGGCTTCTCTCCTCTTTTTCTAGATCTAGGCCTTGCTTAAGTCTCCATAGCACCAGAACCTCTTTCCACAGATACCAGAACCTCTTCTCAGATATCAGGTGACCACGCTGAAGTTAGGCAGTTAGGCGAGAATAGTTAATCCCCATAGCAACATTCCCTGTTGGCTGAACAACCCATGATTGAAGTCCTCTCCCTGCTTATACCCCCCCTTTTGCCCTTGCCTATATATGCCTTAGGAGGAAAATAAAATTTTGGAGCTTGATCAGACATCCTGACTTGCTCTCATTGTTTGTGTCTCTTGTCCCTCTCATTCGCCAGCCCTTCCTTCAGGTCCCCGTTGAAGACCCCGCTGGCTGGGGCACAGAGCTGGCATTTAAACACCAAACCTTCAACATTCTTGAGCAGCATGGTGCTTTGTGAAGAAAGTAAGCAGTGTGCTATTCACCCTGCTTGCTACTTCCAAGCCCTTATGTAACAGATGAAGGATATTAGCAGGACATCCAGGATGGCTACAAATGTTGGTGGATAATGGAGACCACAGCTTAAATAGGCCCTCTGCCTGTCACTAGATATTCACTTCATTTATACAATTAAGGTGTGTTACAGTTCAGACCTGGTCTAAGTGCAGAGCACCTCCCTTTAGGACACAGGTCTGCTTATTCAAGTCTTAAGTAGGGTCTTTCAAAATCATCTCAGCAAGATTATTCCAGAGAAGCTGCCTACCACTGGTGGATATTTTACAAGGTAGCCTCCTTTATTTTGTAAACCATGCAGTCATTCTGTGGGTTCTTAGCAACACAGATCCTCAGGATGGTTCTCAGGACCTCTGTCCCCACTGGCTTCTCATTCTGAGGCAGGAACACATGAGTTGGCTGCAATTTTCTAACACCCCCAAGTTCAGAGCAGTCTCCAAACTACATAAGAAAAGCAGACAGAATATTTAGTGCAGTTACTAGAGCCATAAAAGAGAAAAAATTAACCAAGCTTATTAGGCTTCTTGTTTCTTTTCTCCCATAAAGTGAGCAATTGGTAATAAATGCCATTCTACTTTTTAACAGATGAATAGCGCAGTTGTGATAAATCCACCAGCATTTTCTGGGGGAAATATATTTTATTCTAGACAGTTTTAGTGTGGGACTGTATTTTTCAAATTTTTTATCTAAAGACACTTTACTGAGGGTTAAACTCTCCAAACTGGTGTGACAGCCTGGCTGGGGGAGATCACGTACCCTTGGAGTTGGATTCCAAGGAGGAGAGCCACTTAACTCTTTGGCACAATCTCTACTTATACTGCCTCCGTGTTTTCCTTTATTTGGTTCCACATAGTCTATTACTACAGTATATATATGTGTGTGTGTGTGTGTGTGTATATATATATATATATATATATATATATATATATATATGTATGTATGTGTATGTGTATGTGTATGTGTATGTGTATGTGTATGTGTGTGTGTGTGTGTGTATGAGAGAGAGAGAGAGAGAGAGAGAGAGAGAGAGAGAGAGAGAGAGAGAGAGAAGGAGAGAGCAAGTGAGCACATAACTGGTTTGCTCAAGGTCATATACCTTGTGGGAGAGGATTCTGGAAGCCAACATATTACTTTTCTGTTCACTTTATTGCATTGAACTTTTGCCTCACAAAGGGTGAAGAAAGTGAAATCACCTAGAAGTTAGGAGAAGTCTGGGTTTTGCTAACTGACCTGGGCAAAACCGTTATCCCCCATGCTTTGTTTTACTCTCCATGTGCCAGGTTCTGGTAGGCCTAACACTGAGTGGTAGCCTATGACATAGGATTTTCAGTCCTAAAAACACAAACATCCAATGCAAGCTGAGAAACATCAGTTACCTCAGTCCCAGATTGGAGCCGTTTTCCCTTTTTGGCAGTCTTTCTTTCAACATTCTCATCTTGTGTTCCATCTACTTCAAGCGCCATCAAGTTCTTAGATATCTGTTCTGTTTCATTCCTAATACTTCTTAGCTTCAGCCTATCTGCCAGGGCACACTTCACAGAGCTCTATACTTTGGTGTGTCCAGACTGCCTTTATTTCCCTTGCTTCCATTCATCCTTGTCCTACCCTCTCAAACCATGTCCTCTGCTGCAGTCTGTGACACCAAAAAACAACCTATTACCCAACTAGCCACTAGGGAGGAGTCTCAATGTTTCTGCATTCTACTCTGCCTAATTAGCTTGCAGGTAATGTAAATCTTCTCTTCCATCTGTTTCTTGAATCTTTCTATATATCTCCATCCAACAGTGCCTTATTTAGTTCAGGCTCTTATAACCTTTTGCAGGGATTGCCACATCTTGTCCTCACCTTTGTCCTTACCCTATGCTCTACCCTGTGGTGATATATTGTACATCCTAATGAAGCTTGCCTGAGGATTAGAGGACAGAGCCAGCCACTAGATTAGACATAGAGTCCAGTCAGTGGTGGCACACACCCTTAATCCTATCACTTGGGAGGCAGAGATCCGTCTGGATCTCTGTGAGTTCAAGGCCACACTGCAAACAGAGCCAGGCAGTGGTGGCACACCTTTAATCCCAGTACTGGGAAGCACACACTCCTTTAATTCAAGGAAGTGATGGCAGGGCAGAGAAAGGTATACAAGGCTTGAGGAAAGAGGAACTAAGGCAGTTCAGCTGAGACCCTTTTGGGTGAAGACTCAGAAGATTTCAGTCAGAGGATTTGTGGAGTTGGTGAGGTGGTAAGTGGTGGCTGTGGCTTGCTCTGAATCCTCCAATCTTTCAGCTTTTACCCCCAAATCTGGCTCTGTGTTTTTTATTAAAAGACTATCTAAGATTTGAACATTACCCCATTTGATTAAATAGTTCTCCTTTTTTTTTTTATTTTTTCTTGAGTCTTCTTTGAGGTATAACTATTGCCTGGATGGCTTTAAGCCAGTCTACAGATCATGCCCCCCTCAAAAAAAGAGCTATATTTTGATAATCTTAAAACCTTCTTCCTTTTTTATCTAAAGAAACTAGTATTTGTTTTTGTCACTGGTGTCTAGAACCCTGAGGAGGGCTGTGGAGATGGCTTAGTGGGTAAAAGGCTTTCAGTGCAAACACAAAGACCTGAATTTAGATCTCAGCATCCACATAAGAAGTTCATGTCAGTTTTCTTTGGAAATTTAGTGCTTAGGTGGGGGGCAGAGATGAGCAGATCCTGTAGCTCACTGGCCAGCTAGCCTAGGTAATTGGTGAGCTCCAGAATCAGTGTGAGACCTTGTCTCCTAAAACAAGATGGAGAATGACTAAGAAGATACTCATTCAACCTCTAGCTCCTGCATGTTCATGCACATACACACACACACACACACACACACACACACACACACACACACCTCCCCCCCAAAAGAAGAACTCATCTGTAAGATTGGTTCAAAGAAGGTTCACAGTAGGACAGAATCTGAGGTAGAGGCTGAGGTGGAATCTTGCCATGTGAATGAACATCCCAGGGCCTATGTGAGACACTGATACAGCACATCAGTTTCTTCAATTTGCTGGAGCACTTTATTGAATCTGGAAGTGATCAGTAAACACTTCCAGTCACATAAGGTGTGCTACAGAGTCATGAGACCTGGGTTTTGAATAGCTCTTTGGCAAGTCAACTAACCCTTCCAGCTCTAGTTATCCAACCTGCTCATGAGAGGCTGATAGATGTTAAGGACCTGTTTTCTATAGGGTGATAAAGACTCTTCACAGCCTTATACTGCAGGTATTTATGAATTCTAAAGAGGCAGGTTGGATGCAGAAACCATACTTCATTAGTATTTAGTGAGCTTTTTACTATGAAGCATAAAGCCCTGGGGCCTACTTTAGCATGTTGTCTTAGTTAGGGTTTCTATTGCAGTGAAAAGACACCATGACTACAGTAACTTTTATAAAGGAAAACATCTAATTGGGGATAGCTTACAGTTTCAGAGGTTTAGTCCATCATCGTTATGGTAGGGAGCATGGCAGTGTGTAGGCAGACATGATGCTGAAGTAGGAGCTGAGAGTTCTACACCTGGATCAGCAGGCAGTAGGAACAGAGAGTGACACTGGGCCTGGCTTGAGCATTTGAAACCTCAAAGCCCACCTCCAGTGATACACTTTCTCCAGCAGGGTCATACCTACTCCAACAAGGCCACACCTCTTAATAGTGCCACTCACTATGAGCCTATGGGGTGGCATTTTCATTCAAACTGCCATAGGAGTGATTGATTAAAAGGATAATAAAATAATAGAACTTTTCAGATAAGTTTCTGGTGTTTGAGAAACTTAAAGGTTAGGGGCCAATGAGTAAGGTGAGAATAATGATTGGAGCCTGGTTACTGAAGCTGAGGGCAGAAAACAGAGAAGATTGGCTTGGAGACTTCAGGTCTCAGCAACTTGACAGCAGGTGTGCACTTCAGAATAATGATGGCCTGGGAGACTTGACTGACAATCTTTAGAAGCAGCAAAGCATGTGTGAGGACGTATTTCTTTTCTGGCTCATGCTGCAATGCTTTTCTTGTTCTTGGGGCTTTCAGTAGAATCTGACTTTCCTTTCAGCATTGTGTTTAGTGCTGGGAGGAATGAAAAAGATAGCTTCATCCATGCATGGGGTGAAGACACACAGATGGAGTAGAAACCAAGTAGCGGGGCATTTGAAGTAAGAGGTGAGAGGTTCCAATCAGGAGACTATACACTCCAGATATTCCTCCCCACCATTAGAAAAAGCAGAACCTTGGGGAGCCACTGTCCTGGAACTGCTTCCTCACTGGCTCATGGGTGGTTTACATTGGTGGCGGATAATAAGAAGGTGCACAGTTGCTATAAGGCCCTTAAAAATGTCAGGGTTTGTGGCCATTATTTTATTTTTGAGGTAACAAACCAAGGTAAAGGGAAAAAAATGATAATGGGACTGTGCTCACGGCCTGGACAAGCTGATTGCATGTGGAGGCGTCACTACACCTGGCTCTAATTAAACCAAATGCTTCCTAGCTACTTTTGTTGAGTCGGGCTTGGTTGGCATGGCGCTCATTTGCAGTTGAACTGTTTTAGGACTAGAAATAATTAGTCTCTGAACCCATCCCTTCTACCTACTGCAGACTACCTCCAAGAAGACATGTTGGCATTCTAGTCCCTAGCACTTGTGACTGTGACTTTTGTTTGTTAATAGTCTTTGCAGATATAGTCAGGGGCACTGAGGTAAGTTCATAGGCTGACCCTAGTACAATATGACTGGTGTTCTCACAAGAAGCAACAGAGGTTTTTCAGAAATAAGGGCTCATGGCAACAGAGACAGAGACTGAAGGGAAGGTAGCTGTAAGCCTATGGTCACTACAGATGTCCAGCTGCAACTGAAAGCTGCAGGAGACCGTGAAGGGTTCTGTCTTGAGTCTTCAAAGAAGCATGGCCTTACTGACACCTTGCTTTTGGACTTCTGTCCTCCAGAACTATGAGATATCAACTCCATTTGTTTCCCTAGTAGCACCTGGAGGCTAGCACGCCATTGCAAATCACCATATGGCATGGTGGAGTTCTTGTATTCTCATCCACAGTCTGCAAGGTTTGCTCATTCTCATCATTCATATGTGCATGCTGCTGTGCCAGCTGCTTTATGAGGACTCCAAATCTGAGTTGTATTCTAAAGTGAATTCCAATATTGGCTAACAAGAAATGCACAAAGGAGTGCCTGAGAGGGTGGCTAGAATACATGTCTGGGTAAGTCTTCAGCATCAGATTTTTGTTTGTTTGTTTGTTTGTTTTTGGTTTTTCGAGACAGGGTTTCTCTGTGTAGTTTTGGTGCCTATCCTGGATCTCGCTCAGTAGACCAGGCTGGCCTTGAACTCACAGAGATCTGCCTGGCTCTGCCTCCCGAGTGTTGGGATTAAAGGCGTTCACCACCACAAACAGCATCAGATATTATTGTGTATGATATCACATGAGGCCATGGGTATGTCACGCTCTAGAGCAGCCTAGTTGGGTAGAGCCTCAGCTTTTCTGTACCCTTTTCTGTCTTTCTTGAAGGGTTTTCCTCTTTTGCTCCAGCCCTCTGCTACATTCTACTATTTGGTTTCATCATGGCTCTCAGTCTCTGAAATGCTTGTATTTATTTTTTGCTTATTTGTGGTAGACTTTCTCATTGTTGACAGGGTTGACATCTAGCTCCAGAGAACTTTGTGTGAGGCTGTTCTGGGAATTGTAGAAAGTGTAATAGGATCCCTGGCCTCTACCTACTAGATGCCAGTAGCACTTTGCCCATCATGACAATAAGTTTCTAGACATTGCTGAGTGTCCCTTGAGGGGAAAGTCCTACTCTGCTGTGGAGTGTTGATAACAGGCTTGTTTCTGAAAGCAGGCATTATGTGTGTTTTTGTTTACTGTCTTTCTAGCTTCTTATGTGCTGTTAAGTCAAAGGAAGTGCTGCCTCTGAGTTAAAATTGCAGTTCTATCAGAACTTGGAGGAGAAATGCTCCACCTCTGGTTTGAAAATTCTCAAGGAGAAGTAGCTGATCTGCAACTGTAGTCCACACCAACATGCTTTATCCTAGCCAGAGGTGGGTAGTGGGGATGCTAGGCAGTAAAAGGGAGGCAGTGGACTGTTTTTTGGGATGTTGGTGAAATAATCCTATGTGGGATGAATAGTAGAAGGGGGAACAACTCAGGGTGGCCACAGGTCATGCGGGAGACTCTCAAAGTACTAGGCTGAGGCTGGGACAAAGGATAAAATTTCACTTTAAGATGTCTGATTAGTGAATTTCCCTCTGAAGTCATTACTCTGCCTGATTATCCCCTTGATTTGTGTTTCTTGCAGACAGATTAGAGCTTCATAACATGGCATTGCCCCTATAGCTCATATTTCATTGTCTTTACTTTTGCTCAGCAACTATCACATCTGATCATTTTTACATTAATTGTACATAACGCCGCCTTGCTTTAAACATATTATTTTAAAACATTTTGTTTTACAGTTCACTTCCCAGCTAGAAATTCTGTAGACAGTGGCCATAAATCTCTCTTGAAAGAAAACGAAAGTTGTCTGTTTTAATTTCATATCAATTCCCTACAGCTTGGGCAAAGAGATGGAAGACAGAAAAAAAAAATCTCTCAAGCACTTGCAATTATCTACATTTTCTCCCCTACTGGTGAGGGGGTTTGCTGTTTTTAAGCTGAATAGATTACTTTCAAATGCATTTGTTTAAGTTTGGAGTTTGAAAATGTATTTTGTGACAAGGTGAAAGATTTTGAATAGAAATAGCAATTGAATTTGGGATGTGTGTGTGACCAAATAGATAGTAGCAATGAGATTTATAAAACAGTACGGGTTCCTGCCAGACAGATTTTGCTAAAATTCTGCTTTCAGTGCCCTGTAGTTCTGTAATCCTAATGACAGGGGGGTGTAGCCAATCACTCTGAAAGCTTAGTGCCAAGAAAGGAGAAACAAGAATCAGTTATTTTGCTTACAACATTTTTTTTTTCTCTTCTTGGGCAGATATCAATATAGATGACTTGCTCTGGTTCTCATGGCAACAGATTCAGTGTTGAGCATATTGGATGAGAACAGATTCATCCTGGAGTTGGAGGATACATTTCCAGTGTGGTAATATCACTTAGTTGATGAGTTGGCATTGATTTGTCAATGATCTCAATTGAGTGCCAGTAAGCAGGGTCACTGCATGTGGACCTCCCAATGTGACAGTCTGCAGTCAATGCATCATTTACATGATGTGGCTTTCCTGGGGATGATTAAGAAAATGTATGCCCGATTCAGGGTAGTAGCAGGAATACTGTATCATACTAGCATTAGAGCAAGGTCACACGTAGAGGAGCGTATGAAACATGAGAGAAGGTATAGTATGCCACAAAGACTGCAGAGCACAGACCACTTTGTAGATTGTGTGCTGGAACAAATGTTTAGTAAGCAGTAATAACTCCCAATTTTATGAGTCAGGTGGTGGTGGGCAGTCATTCACAACCCAGACTCGGCATCCTCACAGATATGGTTTATTATAATAGAGAGATGAAGAGAAGAGAGAGGAAGTGAGAGAGGGGTCAAGGGGCACACACCTTTTGGGGAGAAAAACAGAAGAAAGAGAGAAAAGGAAGGGGCTGCGCCAAGGGGAAGGTCAGAATATTAATACCCTCTCTTTCCCAGCCTCTGGTTACTGCTATGTTACTTTCTGTATTTCTGAGCTTCTCGACTCTAAATACTTCATATGAGTGAAATCATGCACTGCTTGTCTTTCTGTAACTGGCTTACGTCACTTAACATAATGTCCTCAAAGATAATCTGTTCATCCATCAAGCACACATCAGAGATTCCTTCCTTTTTTTTTTTGTCTGGACAAATTTGTCTGTTATGCCCAGATTGCAGGGACCCCCAAAAGACCACCATGGAGACCGAATCCCTTATGTGAAAGTAAAGAGCCTTTATTTCAAACTCCGAGCGTGGTCTCTCTGTGCGTCTGACAATGAAGCAATGTGAGCAAAGAGCCCAGAGCCCAGGCAGGGTGGGGTTTTTATCATAGCAGAGGTTGGGGTGAGGGGATTTCCAGAGTTCAGGACCCTGATTGGCTGACATTTGTCTGGGGTACAGGGAATGTTTGGAATGTCAGGTATTTCCCCTTAGATGCAGGCCCTCCCTGGGTGGGGTCAGCTCATGGCTTCTCCTGGATCTGGGTGTTGCCTGCCAGTAAGCCTGTCACAGAAGCTGTGTCTGGGCCTCTAAACCTGTCATGGCAGTTGTGTGGTCAAGCTGTTTGCCCCCCCCCACCCCCACCCCCATTGTCCACTCGTGTATAGTACATTTTCTCTATCTGTTCATCTGTTGATGCACACTTGGGTTGCTTCCACCATCTGGCCGATGCAGTCAATGCTGCTGTGAGTTTCCATTGTAATTAGTCATTCTTGGGTGTCTTTGGGATGTACTCTGTTTCTCTCACCACCCCTGCTGTGAGCTGCATCAGGTACAAGCTGCATCTTCTGCTTCTCCTCAGCACTGTCTCTCTATGACCCTAGATGATAACTGGCAGTATGCAGGTATTCAGCCTTTTATAAACTAAGAGAACCTGGAATGTCTTGAAAATTATCTCAATTTTCCATAGCTACTTTCCTATGATACCTCATAATTCTATGAAAATACATAGGAGTGTGTAACTGGCTTTATAGAGAGAGAAAAGAGAAAGTTGTGCTACATGATAATACCATAACAGAGGGAGATTTACTTGCCTTTGATCAGTTTTAGCAACCATGGCAATATAGAATCACATAGGTTAGGTATTTGCAATAGTATTTGAAGTAGTTTTTAGACATCAGATTTTTGGGATGTGATACAAGAGCTTTTGTTTTACTCTGTCCTTCAGCAGAGGCATATTCTAGTTCCAAATCCAACTCAACCTCCTCACTAAAATGCTGGGAAGAAATCTTAGCCATTCTCAAGAAGAAAGTAATCGGCTCATTTAACACTTTGTCTAATCCTATTCACTAACTAATCCTAAGGTTAGTTAGTATTTCTAAAATTTATGGAACCTCTCAAAACAGTATTATAATAAACTCCCATGGACTCATGATCCAATTATAACAATTATCAACCCAGGGCTCATATTTTGTCATCTGTTGCTCTGTCTACTGCTCCCTTTGCCTAGATTATTTTGGAGCGAATCCCAGACACCATATAATTTAATCCATATGGATTTTGCTATGTGTTTAATAAGTACCCTTAAAGAAATATAACCACGATGCTATTTTTTTTTTTTTTTTTTTTGGTTTTTCGAGACAAGGTTTCTCTGTGTAGCTTTGTGCCTCTCCTGGA
This sequence comes from Peromyscus eremicus, assembly GCF_949786415.1. Taxonomy (NCBI): domain Eukaryota; kingdom Metazoa; phylum Chordata; class Mammalia; order Rodentia; family Cricetidae; genus Peromyscus; species Peromyscus eremicus. Next base: position 36,447,651 of record NC_081426.1, read on the forward strand.
ACTCACTTGGTAGCCCAGGCTGGCCTTGAACTCACAGAGATCCGCCTGGCTCTGCCTCCCTAGTGCTGGGATTAAAGGCGTGCGCCACCACCGCCCGGCTAACGTTGCTATTTTTTTATATCTGAGTAATTTAAAATAATTTCTTGTGATAATAAGACATTGAGCCTGTGTTGGGATTTTTCTAATTATATTTTCAAATAGATTGTTATACCTGTCAGTGAACTGTGCTTCTTACCTTGCCCAAACTTCCCGTAGCCACACTCCCACCAACTTCCAACTTATTTGTGGAGTAAAATGGCTGATTTGGCCTGTAACCGGTCCCACATTCCGAGTTTGCAGACTGAAGCCCAGTGGCATCATGTAACACACTCTGCCATCCCTGTTTCTTGTAACTTGGCGGTTAGAGTTTGCAACTTGATAGATCCAGGTTGGAGTTTGGGGAAAAAAATTTCACAATTTTCAAGATTTTTCCATCATGTCTAAAGAACTCTTTCTATCCTATTAAAATCTTTGTGGCCATGTCTAGACCCATTATTACATCAAGACTCACAAATACAAATTTCTAAATTTATTACTTTTCATTTTTTTTTTTAGAGTGAATTATTTCTGTAAATACTCACTGTCTCATTAGCCTTTTTGAGCAACCTCAAAAGCATTTTGTATAGCAAAGGCAGAATAAGTGCTTGGCCAGTTTTACTTCCATTTACTAGTTTTCAGAATTTTGAAAGTGGTGATAGGAGTCCCGTCCCCGTGTCGTTCCCCCCCCCCCCCCCCCCCCCGTTGCTCCTTGTCTTCCTTCCTATTTCTCCCTTCCTTTTCATTTACTCATGAAATAACCAGGTCCTATTTGTTGGGTTTCAGAGGGCTTGTTACTTCTTTTTTTTTTTTTTTTTTTTTTTTTTTTTTTTTTTTTTTTTCCGAGACAGGGTTTCTCTGTGTAGCTTTGCGCCTTTCCTGGAACTCACTTGGTAGCCCAGGCTGGCCTCGAACTCACAGAGATCCGCCTGGCTCTGCCTCCCGAGTGCTGGGATTAAAGGCGTGCGCCACCACCGCCCGGCCGGCTTGTTACTTCTTAATGTTAAATGGTATGTTGATATTAGGGGAAAACATGCTGAATAGATGTGATTAACACTTTCTTTGACTTTTTTTTGTCATCTGCTTGTTTTAAAATTCAGACTGACCCTGTCATATATCAGTGGATACATATACTTAGGTAAAAACTGATCGAATGAGACTTCCAAGGAAACATGTTTTCCTCCTAAAAGGATAACAGACTTCCTGCCATTTTCTTTTTCTTCCTACCTGCAATAAAGATGCAATGGCAGGAGGGATAATGTGACAGTGTCACAAAGAGGATGAACACTATGTACATGCTCAGATGGTGGAATGGAAAACTGTGGGAAACAGTTCCTTGATGATACCCTTAACTAATGACTCTGTCTTGAGATCACTGTGCCTGACTTCTTATTATACAATGTCAAAACCCCTTTGATTTTTAACGCATTATTTATTGAGGTGTCTTCATTGATGCATTTGTCCAAAGTCATATGCCTAATAAGTGGGTGAGCTGGGTTCTAAACCCAGGTTTGATAATAAGTAATGTTTATGTCCTCTTGCTAAATAATGTAGAGGACCTATAAACAAGAAGTGTAACTTAATTTTCAATACAGTACCCCATCATTAACTCTTCAATTACTCTCACCAGTTCCTTATGCCTAAAGTCAAGTGGTTCCTGAATTAATACACCTTCTCAGCCTGTCCTCATCAGGGGAAGGGATGCCTGTACACAATGACCTGATAAAGGACATAAGTCTTTTCTTGATTCTTGACAATGATAACTAAAGCTAACATTTCTATACCAAAAATATCTTTTTAAATTTAATTCCTTGTAAAGTATGGCATACTTGTAAACATTTTACTAAATAAACTACACTTGATAATAGTATTTAATCCATTTTACAATTTTAATCCAATCAATGTAAGCTTGATTTCTGATCCACATGAATAGTGTTCATACCTCGCTACCCTGAATTGGTTCTAATTTCAGTTAGAAATAGGGAAACTCTGGTTTACCAGTACATCCTTACATTCTGTTAGGATTTTAAGACTGATAAAAATCCATGATCAGGCTTGTAGATTTTGATAGGTCTGGAGAATTTCCTAGGACCCAGGTTCACACTCCTTCCTAAAGAACATGGTGGCAAATGAACCAATCAGCTCTCAGCGAACCCACAAAAGATGTAGAAAAGTTTTCCAGGCAGAAAATGGAAGTAATTCTGCTAAATGCTCCTCTTGATACCACAAACTTCTGAGTTGAGACGACTATGGCTATCCTTGGCCGTCCAAGGTCTACTCACTCCTGTGTTTCTCATCTCCCACCTGGAGTCTCAAGCCAGGCCTGGCCACTGAATACTGAATGTGGACCAACTGTGGAGGCCAACCACAGAGGTAAGCGGGCTGTAGAGGTGATACTGTGTAGGTACCCAGCTGGTCTAGGAGTGTTTTAACCCTTCCTCTCCTCTTTTTTTTTTTTTTTTTTTTACCATGGCGTCGTGTTCCTGATGGTTGAGTTCTGTTTGTAAAGCATTTACGCAGCATGTGCATAAGCCACCCATGTTAGACACAGACTCAAGAAAATGAGTAAGATCTATAATTTATGGATGGTTCTCCTGCATTGATAATCAGGTTCTTGCTCACTTGAAAAATTCATCTACCCAGCAGCGGGACTTGGGAGGAACTGAATGGCTAATGGTATTCTCCTCTATCTATGGCTTTACCCCCAGTCACTGATGGGTCACATTGGAGCCCAGATAGCGTCTATCTCCTCAATACTGTGGCTCCTGCCTTTCTGCTAGCAGAGACACTTTGATGTATCTTTCTGACCAGATTGAGATCTTATGTGCTGCTCACCTGTGTGGTTCTCGCCCACCAGGTGGGGAGAAGACAGGGTGAGGCAACTGCAGAAGAAGGCATGTCTCTGGCTAATGCTGTTGCAAAAATGACAGCTTAGTATTCTGGCTAGATGAAACTCCAGAACACTGCCTACCCCATTTCATGAACTACACCCCCCATCTACCCCTACACCTCAGCATCTAACAGAAGAGACCTGAATGCATTTATTTTGTCATGTCCCCAATATCCTGTCATTCATTCTCTGGCCTAGGTCTCACGCTTTGTCCTTATCTTTTGTTTCCATTTCCCCTGTGTTCTCCATGCCCTTGGAACTAGCCTTAAAAGGCTGCTTCTGCCAGTCTTGGCATGGACTTAACTACTCAGCCAGAATTTCCACTTAATTTACTATTGACATTTTCAAACTGATAAGTGAGTACTGTCAGTTAGGTCCCAAGTACAACATGACTCACATACTTTAGAAGAGTATGTGGAGGATGAAGGAAAAGGAAAAAGAATGAGGAAAAAAAAACTGAGAATGATTTTAGTCATGTAAGTCATGAAAGTGCCCACCAGGCTGTTCTGGTTTTGTTTGTTTTAAAAAATGACTGGAGGCCATAATGTTTGAACTTTCCATTGTCAAATCTGCTGAGAATTCAAGCAGGGCTGACCCCTGGAGACTCCTTTTTCTTCAGTTCCTGAGATGGAAAAATGAAAGCCTGAATCTTATTAAGCAGATCCACAGGACTTGAGTAGAAAGAAATATAAAAACACGATTCTGTGATCAAGCCTGGAAAGGAAAAAACTTCAGAGGGAGCCAGACATGCTTTGGAATAGCAACACAGTGAGGCGAAAGCAGTGTGTGTGTGTGTGTGTGTGTGTGTGTGTGTGTGTGTGTGTGTGTATGTGTGTGTATGAGAGAGAGAGAGAGAGAGTATTCATCACCACAATAAAAACTTGTTTGAAAATTTACAGAAGACATTAATTTCTAGAAAAATAACTACAAATATATCAGATTAATTGTAAAGATGGAACTTACATTTTATGGAAAAGACGCATTTGTGGATCCCCAAAATTTGGGAAGAAAACCTCTGCCCACCCCTGCATTATAGTCCTACAGATTAATAGGGCTTTGCTCCCTGAGCCCTGTACTGGTCTCGTTCTTTACAGATACTCAGTAGCCCTTATTATTGGTGCTAGATGATCAAACTCATGCTCTTTTAGTCTGTCTGGACATCTTTAACAAAATACTACATGCTGGGAAGCTTATAGCCATGGAAAAGTATTTCTAATGGTTCTGGACCAGTGCCAGCATGTGTAGGGGCTGGCAATAACCCTCTTCAGATGCAGACCACTGCCTCTTTATTGTGCCATAGCCCAACAGTAAGAGGATAATATAGCTGACTGGAGTCCTTTTTACGAGGACACTAGTCCCATCTGGGACAGCTTCACTCTCATGTCCTAATCACACCCTAATGGCTCTACCTCCTCATACTATAGTCTTGGGTGTCAGCATTTGTTATAGTTTAGATATATGTTCTGCCCCCACACAGGCTCACGCTGACCCTTGCTGGTGGCTCTGTCTTAAAAGGCTGAGGAGTCTTTGTGACAGGAGCTATATATAGTTGGTGGAGGTACATCACCAGGGGTGAGCCTTTGGGCATTATAGCTCAGCCTTGCTGCTGGCCTGAGCTTTCTTTTTTATGATTTTCCAAGTTCCAAATAAGCCACAAGCTCTCACTACTATAGAACTGCAGACAGGATCACTCTCCACCATGATGGATTAGAAGCATTATTGGCTTCTGTAATGAGAAGGATTATGGCGTAGATGAACATGGATGGATAGGATATGGTCAGTTCTGGATACCTCAGCCCAAGTCTCTTTGTAGTGGAGCCTTCACTTGTCTCCCAGGTATGATGCCCAAATATTTTACTGCTCTTAGAGAGAATGGCCTGAGTATGTAGGTGCCTCTTAACTAATGCCCAGGTCTTTGACCTCTGATGGTCTTGAAAGTGAATTACTGTGGTTCCCTTGAAACCCTGGGCTATGTTTAGACATTTGAAACATATCTTGCATGCAAGCAACTGATTTCTCCGTGTTTTCTGTCTCTGTGCTTTGGAAGAGGATCTTTACTCTTTCTAATTAAAATTCCCTGTAAGTATTTCCCTCTAAACCATGTCTTCCATCATAAAGGAATTTGAGCCTTTCTCTCAGAAGAAAGAGAATTGCTGGCAGCTTTCAAATGTCAGGGGCATGCTTCTACCTGTCAAGATTTCCAAACACAAATGCATGAGGTGCTGCAGGATCAGCACAGAGCATGTCAACCATCTTCTGCCTCTCCTATCCCTGCACAGACATGAAGACATACATTAGCATGTTGTGCTGCACAAAACTGATGAACCTATTCTGATACAACTGTTAATTGAAATCTGTTATTTACATCAGCTGACTCTGTTGTACAGCTCATGGGGTTTGGACAAATAAAATGCATCTTATATATGTACCATTGTAGTACCAGAGTAGTTTCCTTGCCCTAAAAGCTCTCTCTTTCATACCCTATACACCTGACATGTTTTACTGCTCATATAGTTTTATCTTTCCCAGGATATCATGGGATTGGAATCTATTGCCAAAACTACAGTCTTTGCAGTAATTCTAAAATAAACATTATAGAACTTCTAGAGCTTTGGCAATATATTTCTTCTTACCCTGTTCTTTGCCTTCGGTGCAGTATGGTCTATTCTGAATCTTTCACTTTTCTGTACAACGTTTAGAACACGTTCATCAATGTCCAGAGAGTAACTTGTGTTGGTGGTATATTGGTGAGGATAGCTGCCTGCTGCTGTGGGATGGTCTGTATGTCAAGTGTGTTGCTGATTGGTCAGTAAATAAATCACTGATTGGCCATTGGCTAGGCAGGAAGTATAGGCAGGACAAGGAAAAGAATTCTGGGAAGTGGAAGGCAGAGAGAGAGACACTGCTAGCCGCCATCAGGACAAGGAAGATGTAAGGTACCAGTAAGCCATTAGCCATGTGGCAAAGTAAAGATTAATAGAAATGGGCTAAATATAAGAGTAAGAGCTAGACAATAACAGGCCTGAGCTAATGGCCAAGCAGTTTAAATAATGTAAGAGTCTGTGTGTTTATTTTATAAGTGGGCTCTGGGACTGGCGGGACTTGGTGGCGGGAGCTGGAGAGAAATTCTCCAGCAACAAATGGCGTCCAACGTGGTGGCAAGAGTTTCCACCTAAAAACTTAGAAAAAAAATTCTAAAACGGACCTAAAACAGCTTCCTAATTGTCTCTCTCAAATAAGCGGCAGCTGCCGGTTTGAGCTACTGGCGGGTTCCTAGCGTGCGCTCTCGACCTGCAGTATGGCGGGAATCAGGCCTCTGCAAGTAGCACACTAAACTGTGTGGTGGATTTAGCCTTTGCTAGTACAAAACAAAAAAAGAGGTTTCTGGGCTACACGCTACTTTGGTAAAAGTGTAGACCCACTATTTCTGAGAGTCATGGCTCCCAGAGCTGGCGGAAAGCGGACTGCCGCCATGTTGGGAAGCTGAAGTGGGCGGAGCCAGCAGCCACTGCCCCATTTCAGGCTTAGAAGGCTGCAGTTTAAAGCAATAGGCTCATGCTAATATAAAAAAATAAGCCACGTAAAGATGGCTACCACACAAAGAATCTGGATTATGTTCTCTTTGATATTCGTAACTGCAGAAAAACATTTGATTGTAAAAGCTGTTGAGTTATGCCAAAATGTATATTTTAAAGGTACCTTGACTTCAAAATTTGGATATAAGGATATGTTGCTTTGGAAAAGAGTCTCTGCTTTTGTTTCCACAGAAAGCCAGAGACTATGGATTTGTTCCAGATTAAGATACATCAGGTTTGACCAGCCAAGACCCCCTGAAAGGTCTCCAATGACACCATGGCCCAGATGATTCAACATCCAGAATGGTTTCAAGTCAACTGGCTCAGATATACAGCCTCACGGACTACTCCATGATCCTAAAATTTTCTTTCTGTCTCCAGAAGATACAGCACCCCCCTCCAGCAGGAAGTAGTAAGAGAAGCTACGCCCAAATTCCCAAATATACCAAGCTGGCTTTAGAGATGGAATTGGCTCACTCCCCCTCTAAACCCAGACATATTGCTCAAAAAAAAAAAAAAAATGGTTAAGAGATTCTTGTGTCCCAAATCAGAAGAGCCCTCTGGTGTGGGACAGAGAAAAAACAATATTTTTATTTAAATCAGGTTGATTATAAATACAATCTCTTTCTAAAACAAAAAGGGGGATAGTTTAGATATGATAGGATGAAAGGGTAGATTAATGAACCTACTTTTAAAGAGTAACAACTTGTTTAAAATGTTTTACATTGCTATAGATTTAGTTTATTGATACAAATTTAAACTTAATTTTGTTATACTGTATATATATTTCTATTCTTGTTTGAGATATTATGTTTATGTAACTCATTTAAAATTATAATGGATAATTAAAAAATAGATTAATAATTAATCATCTATGATAATCATATTTGTAGCCATGTTAGTTAAGTCTTTTAGGTATACATAGTTATATTTCAGATAGATAGGTAGTCTTCAAACACTTCAAAGACCTACAGAATATGGCATTTAAAATGTTTTAAAAATTTAGACTTTCTGGACAGTGAGACATGTCTGCTCCTGACAGCACCGATTTACTTCAGAGAGGAGGATGGGCATCGAAGACACTCCATACGGAGTTTATCTTCACCTTGACACAAATAGCCATTTGGGCAAGAAACTGTTCTTGCCTGGACTGTCTGATCAACTGGACATGCAGGACCCATACAAAGGTGACCACTGAACTTTGCTTGACAAAATGGTCCTTCAGGTTCCTGCTTTGCAGAGAAAACTGCCAGACATTCTACAGGACACAGAAAAAAATAAATAAGAGACTCTAGGCCTATGGGCTGAAGACAGATGCCCCAACTTTACGAGAGAACTTTGAATGACTGTCCAGGCTGCCAGCTGTCTCTGTCTACCCTACAAGACTCCTAAAAGTTGCTTATATCCTTCTCCATTTCTCAGGTAGTAATATATCCTTCTGAGGTCTTTGATGTGGTTAAAGACTAGATACTTACAATTTTCCTTAGTTATAATAAAAGATAAATTAGATATAAAACCTTAAACTTACAAATAAAAGATAGATAGGATCTCTTCTTTAATATTGTAACTGTAATTCTTGCTTGATAATTGTTTTGTTATATGTAATTTTACTATGTTAAAGTTAAAACCTTCCTTTTTAAGAAAAGAAAAGGGGAAGTGCTGTGGGATGGTCTGTATGTCAAGTGTGTTGCTGATTGGTCAGTAAATAAATCACTGATTGGCCATTGGCTAGGCAGGAAGTATAGGCAGGACAAGGAAAAGAATTCTGGGAAGTGGAAGGCAGAGAGAGAGACACTGCCAGCCGCCATCAGGACAAGGAAGATGTAAGGTACCAGTAAGCCATTAGCCATGTGGCAAAGTAAAGATTAATAGAAATGGGCTAAATATAAGAGTAAGAGCTAGACAATAACAGGCCTGAGCTAATGGCCAAGCAGTTTAAATAATGTAAGAGTCTGTGTGTTTATTTTATAAGTGGGCTCTGGGACTGGCGGGACTTGGTGGCGGGAGCTGGAGAGAAATTCTCCAGCAACAGCCTGCCAAAGAATAATTTGCTGATATTTTGAATAGGGTAGTGTTGAATCTGTTGACATAGTTGGGAAGAACTGATCTCTTCACATTGCTGAATCATCTGACCCCAGGAATGTGGACTGTTTCTCCATTTACTTTAATTTGCCTTGATTTCTTTTGTTTGAATTATGTATTTCCTCCTGTGTAGATCTTATACATCCTTTGTTAGATTTATACCTAAGAAATTTTGGATGATGATAATGACGATGGCATTCTGTCTTAAATTTCAGTTTCCAACTGCTCATTGCCAGCATATAGATTTATTTATTTTTGTATCTCAAAAGAAAAATCTCCCATGCAAGCTCAAATTGCCTTAGTGCAAATAAAATCTCTCTAGAGATTAAAGGATAATACTTATGCAAAGATTGATTCCTACAGTCTCATCAGGAGCTCATTTCTTAGGTGCTTGAATGTTGTCACGGTGAGTAGATCACTGCCTCCCAAAGCCACTCAATGTATTTTGAACTTTACTTTTCGATTGTACTTCTCTATATTTGATTCCTCATGGGTGAGCTCTCGCTTAATTATAAAATGATAAAGGCATTTGTCATTTAAGTTAATAGCTTCACCTGCACTCTCACTCGGATAACTATTGGAAAGGTTTGATGACTCCAAGGAGTCCTGGATGCTGTGCAGTCAGACTCTAGAGTACCAGCTGAACACCTGACTTCAGGTTTGGGTTTCCCACTTAGCTTAGTAATTTTGGGTGAGCTCCCTCTCTCAATTGCTTTATGCTTAATAGTAGGAAAATTCATATCCCCAAAGCATAGCCATATAAAAGCATCAAGACGATAAACATGAAAGGGGTTGTTAATCACACTGCTCAGTGGATATGTGATTTCAAACTCATCATCTCCTACTTTTTCTATCACTATCCAAATCTCCAAATTATTAATTGTATGCAGAAAGAGAGGCAGAGAGAAGCAGATTTGGCATCCTCACACTGAACCTCACTCTTCATTTTCAAGCTTTGAATGTCTTGGTTAAAAAGAATAGAGCATATTTAGTTTAACTCCTTAATTTCACTGGTCAGAAAATTGAGGCAGAAACTCCACCTTATGAACCAGGTTATTTAGTTGCTAGAGTTAGAAAGGTCCTAGTCTAATTCTTAATGCCAGTGTCTTTCTCGTAACTCAACAAGAGACACTTGGAGCTTCCCCACGGGCTCTGCCACTTCCCATGGTTTCTTGCTTCTCCTCTTATGCTGAGGTACTGGTTTACAAGTTGTGGCTTTCCTTGTAAAGAACTGGGGATGGCTACATGGTGGACATTTGCCTTACTCCATTTTGTACTGGTAACAGAGTACCACAGGCTGAATCCTTTATAGGGAAAGAACATTGTTTTACTCATAGTTCTGGAGACCAGGAAGTCAAACAATACTGCATTTGGTCAGAGCCTTTTTTCTGTGTTGTCCTGTACAAGTGGCCTGAGGGCCAGACTTCCTGAGAAAGCAGGGTAGCAGGAGGGAGGCTGGTAACTGGCTTTTATAACAAGCCCACTTCCTCAGTAACTAGCCTGCTTCCATACATTAATCTTGCTAATCACTGCTGGGAAACACATCTAAATTACAGCAGCATTCCCTCCCTAGGGTATTGACATGAAAAAGGTACATAGACCCTGAGAACTGAACAAAAACTTAGAAATAAATCTATACATCTATACTGTTTATTGACACAGGTGCTGAAAACATACAAATAGCCTTTTCAACAGCTGGTACTAAGAACATTGGGGATGTGTCTGCAAAACAGTTAATCTAGATCCCTGTCTCTCCTAAGTCACAAAAATAAAATTGAAATGTATTGAGGACTTAAAATGCAGGATGGTGAGCTAGGAAACTCGCTGGAGAAAATAAAAATGACTCAGTATATTGGGGTAGGTAATGATTTTTTTTGACAACTTCTAAAAACAAAGTAAAAAAGAACAAAATCAGATGAGTTGAGACGATGTCAAACTAAAAAGGTTTCTGTTCAGTAGGACATAGTCATCAGAGTGAAGAAACTCTGCAGGTTGGGAAAAGACTTATAAACTATACATCTAAAGGGAGTTGAATATACAAGGAATATAAAAACTCGATGCCAAGCAAATGAACAACCTGATTTAAAATGGACAAAATAACTAAGTGGATATAACTCCAGAGACAAAAAAAATATGCTCAGTATGACTAATCACCAGAGAAATACAAATTGGAACCATAACAACATTGCTTCATTTTGATAAGAATAATTATTACCCAAAAGGTGCTGGCAAGGGTTAGGACACAAGGGAGAAATAGGAGTGAGCATGTAAAATGGCTCAGCCATTGTTGAAATTGCTATGAAGTTTCCTAAAACATTTAAATAGAAGTTCCCTACCATCCAACCGTCCCACTACTGGGTACGTCTACAAACAGTATGGGAGGGGATGACAAGGCAAGAGTGGGAATAATCAGAATATACTATATAGATGTGCGAAATTGTCAAAGAGCAAATTTCTGTTAGAAGACTTTTCTTTTATTTACATTTAAAACTTTTTATTTTCTTTTGAAAATATATTTTAGTTTGTTTTTTTCTATAGATTATATATTTATCATACTCTTTCAGACACTCCCCACCCTGCTACTCACCCAACTCCATGTTTCTTCTTTCTTTCAACAAAGCAACATAAAACAAAACAGCAAACTAAAAATGAAAGTCAAAACAAACAAAAACCTCCCAAATACTAAAACAAAACAAAAAGGACACACTAAAAAAAAAATCATGGAGTCCATTTTGTGTTGACCAACTACCCCTGGACATAGGGCCTTCCCTGAAGTGAGGTTGAGATACTCAGTAACACCCCTTTGTGGAAAGGTGATTTTGTTTTTCCCAGGAGGTGTCAGTTGCAAATAGCTTTTAAAGCGCCAATTTAATTAATCAAAAAGGCAAATCAATCATTTACAGAGACATTTGTATTCTCATGGTTACTGTAAGACTATTTACATAGTGAAGAAATGAAAGCTACCTAAATGTTGATGGCTGAATAAAGGAAATATGACATACTTTTGTAATAGAAGAGAATTAACTCCCCCTGAAAGAATGAAATCTTGTCACTTGCAATGATATGCAGGAACTAGAGATGATTATGTTAAGTTAAATAAGCCAGGCACAGAAAGACAAATGATCTCACTCATACGTGAAATCTAAAAAGTTAAGAATGGAATGGTGGTTTCCAGAGGTCAGGGATAGAAGAGGAGGAGGAGAAGGAGGAAGAGGAGGGGGAGGAGGAGAGGAAGGGGGGAGAAGGGGAAAAGGGGAGGATGGAAGTTTAATTATTTGTTACAAGACTTATTAGTGATAGGTAACAAGGTGTGGTGTGCTCTTGCAGAATAATGTGACTATGGATAAAATATGTTTTGTATTTCAAAACCTAGAAATAAGTATTTTGAATGTCTTTATGAGAAAGAAATGATAAATGAAGATATAGATATATCTAACCCGATTTAAAGATTATATAATCTACATGCATTGGAACATCATATGATGCTCTATAAATATGTCCAATTTTTTAAAGACAGGTTCTCTCTACATCACCCTGGCTGTCTTGGAGCTTGCTATGTAGAACAGGCTTGCCTTGAACTCTCAGAGACCTGCTTGCCTCTGCCTAGGATTAAAGGTGTGCACCACCACACATGGATAATATCTGTAATGCTTATATTCTAATGTATTAGTAAAGTGTTAATTCAAATTCAAAGAAACAAGAACTGAGTGTTCACCTCTGCAAAGACAGATGAATGTTCTTTGAAGCTACACGAAGGTAAGAAAAGCAGAGAAACTTATTTTGTACATTAGCTTCTATTGATCAAGAAAACCAAATTCCATTTTGGTGAGCAAATGTTTCATAGAAACTAGTATTCAAATATCCCACTGAAAACCAACACTATGATTTTCTTGGAGGGAAAGATGAGGATATTATAAAAATTTTTATATGCTACCGAGTACACAAATGTGCTGTAATCTTTGTCCTTGAGTAGCTCATATCCTTGTATACTGTCTTGTTGCATTCTATATATCAGTCTCCAAGAACGTCACAACCTTTGACAGATGGCTCAGCGCCCATCATTTCTTAAACGGCTGCAATGAATGGTCACACCTCCTCAGACTGTACTGTGAGAAGGTATGTATGTAGAAAGCTCACAACTCAGTACCAGGAGGGCAATAAGTAGGTGCTCAGAGCCGGGGAGCTCCCAGAATTCAGGCTTTGGAGTCAAATCCCACATTTAGGTTTAGTTCTCACCGCAGGACCTATGATGCTGACTTTATTTGAAACAAAGTTTGCAGATGTAATTGCACTAAGATGAAATGATTACAGAGTAAGATGGTTCCTAAACCCAGTATGACTGAGAGGAAAAGAGACAGACTCTGTGGTGCAATGATTACCTTCAAATTGAAATTTCTTTTCTCCTGAAAGGAGAATGGAGATTCATAAGTCTCAGAAGTAAACAAAACTTTCAAATCTCAGAAGGATGAGGGTTGAAAGATTTATAAGAGTTCTTCAAGGTCACACAAACAGTAATGATTGCTGGGTAGAGACCCTCCCAAGTTGGGCTGCATGCAAGTACTGCAGGGAACTCCTGGGACTTCTGGTTGAGAGCCCTTCCTTCTAGGGTGGGCTTTTTGGTGATGTATCCACCTTTGAGTCATCCATGTCCTTATAAGTAATGCCTCACTCATACTCCCATAAGTAACCCCTATAAACTCACTGGTTGACTAAATGTCCTGGCTAGTCTTACGTCAGCTTGACATACAAACTAAAGTTATCTGAAAGGAGGGAAGCTCAATTGAGAAGACGCCTTCATAAAAGCCAGTTGTAAGGCATTTTTTCAATTAGCGATAAATGTGGGAGGACCCACTCCATGGTGGGTGGTGCCATCCTGGGCTGCTGGTCCTGGGTAGGATAAGAAAGCAGGCTGAGCAAGCCAATTAGCAGCACCACTCCATGGTCTCTGTATTAGCTCCTGCCTATAGGATCCTGACCTATTTGAGTTCCTATCCCGACTTCCTTTGATGATGAGTAGTGATATGGAAGTGTAAGCCAAATAAATCCTTTCCTCCTCAACTTGCTTTTTGGTTATGATGTTTCACCACAGCAATAGAAACCCTAACTAAGACACAAAACCACAGACACGGACACACATACACACACACACACACACACACACACACACACACACACACAGAGAAAGCAATTGAAGTGATAAGTATGGATAGCTGGCAATCACCAGACACTTAGGAGAGCCAAAGAAGTGTTGTTTTCTAGATCCATGGTCCTGATCACAGGTTTCTAGCTTCCCAAGCTGTGAATTATGTCACTTGAATTATGGCACTTTGCCAGCTGTTGTCTCCTGACATGTATAATAGCAACACAAAGAAAAGATATAGTCTTGGTCTCTTCCTCTGGACTGTTATATCTGTATGAGTCTTGTGAAATCTTTCTGTCCTTGTTGCAGCCATGAGGATCCAGTGTGAAGACTATGGAGACAGGCTGGTGGCTATACAGTCACTAAGCTTAGGAGTCCTGTTCTCACCAGTTAGGTAATATATCTGACCTTCTGTTTAAGTTACACTGGTTTGTTTTTCCTTTCATTTGCACATAAAATTATCCTAACTCATTCAGAAAGGCATTTGCTCTTTCCCTGGTTTCTTCCTCTATGATTGCACACTATAGGATTTTTGTGAGGGCTCAATTAGGTACAGGATGATCCAGATTGTTTTCAGTTTGTCTGATTTTCATTAATTCACTGTTTAATTCAGCTACCATTACAATTATTCAGTGAATATTCAGTAAATACTCCCTTATGAATGGATGAATGAACAGAGTTACCCTAATGCAGGAAGGAATGTGGAAATGGTAATTAGGGAAAAACAAACACCATGAGAGGTGGGGAAATTCATCAGGCTAGACTCCAAAACAACCTCACAATGCTTAGGTTGGTCAGGACCAGGGCTCAAAACAGGCAAATCTGGTGCTTTATGCAAAGATATTTGAATTAAAGGATGCATTCAGGAGGTTTGCAGATATACCAGGGCAGGACTGGCTGGAGAAGGTGAGCCTCAGAGGCTGCTCTACCAATCCCCTATCCCACAGCGCCCCAGGATTAGAACAGAAGTGTGAGCTTTGTTAGGTGTCAGAGTTAAGGAAAGGGGCTTGCATTTTGCCTGAGGGAGAGCAATTGACTGTTTCTCCCAAAGACCTTGTTTGAAATTAAAGTCTTGGAACACTGGATTCAATTAACTACCAGTTTAGGGACCTTGGGGATTCTAACTTGCTGTGTGCTTCATTTTCCCTTACAAATCATTCTCTGGCTTCTTGCCTCTATGCTTCTCCCATCTACAGAAAATTCAGTCTGCAGCGCTGGGTTAAAACCGGCTCCTTTTCTCAGGTTAAAGTGAGGAATAAAGGCTACACTCACTCTGCTTTCAAAAATCAGTGTTGCTGTCCATGTGACTTAGAATGGAGATCTTGAGAAAGTGTAAGAAAATATATATAAGTATATAGTACATATATGAGTGCTCACGCATGTATTATTATGCATGCATGTATGTACGTATCTGCATGAATGCATCTAAACAGTAGTTGGGGAAGACTTACATGTTCAATCTTTTACAACAATCACAGTCTCCATCCCATGACTACTCAACAAGAGATGCACACAGCATTTATGTCCTTTGGAACTCCCAGTTTATGGGAAAACAGATGAATTGATAAGTGCCTCGATACGGGCAGGTGCTGCAAATACCCACATTGTGGTAGTCTGCAGGACAGTTAGTGAACTTGGAAGGGAGACAGGCTGGTAGTCAGGAATAGGGTGGAGTCGGAACAGGCTTCCCAGAGGATGCTGCCTTGTCAATTGCTTGAGTGATGTGAGCAGTAGTTTGCCTTGTGCAGGACTAGACAAGATGCGGGATAGCTGCTCTGCTCTACGAAGCACATAAAGTATCTCCAGGGAAATAGGTATGAGGTGACAGTTGACCCACATCCCTACTTCTGTCTCCACTTGTGCTTGAAGGCATGCAAATTGGTCTTTGTCTTAACATATGCAATAAAGTCCTTGCTTTGTATTTGGAAAAAGTACTCTTTGATAGTAATTAATACATTTTCATCCTCAACGCAGAAGTTTTTGACCCTTGCAAACAGCATTAAGAAGTGTGGGGAAGCACATTTGGGGTAGAAAGAGGGCTGAGTTTATTGCTGTGTATCAGGAACGGGGAGAAAACCAGGGGCTGCGGCCTTGGGACTGAGAACAGAAGAGCTGGAGAAGGGCCAGAATTGCTTTGGCTGAGAGAAAGTATCCAAAAGGTCTCAGAGCATGGAGTTATTTCCTAGACATACTCTATTATGTAATAGAAATTCCTCTCCTCACCTTCTCAATGAAATGCTGAATTGTGGACTAGATTCTATATTTTCCCAGATATACCTCCTCTCCCCTTATCCTCCTTTCCTTTTTTGAGACAAGATTTTACTACATTGTCTATGCTCATCTGGAATTATAAATCCTCGTGCCTCAGCTTGCTCAGTGCTACAATTACAGGTATGCACCATTCTGCCTGGCCTAGGCCTTCTAATTTAAAAATTATGTGTGTGTATGCTCACATACACATGTATGCTTGCATGTGTTATGGTGGTAGATGATAAACTTGGATGTCATATTCAGGAACACTGCCCATTTCTTTTGAGACCAGGTCTTTCATTGGCCTGGAGTTCATCAATTAGGCTAGATTGGTTAGCCAGTGAGCTCCAGGTAATGCCCTGTTTCCCTTCCCAAGCACAGGATTACATGTATGTGCCATGCCCAGCATTTTAACATGGATTCTGCTGATTGAACTCAGGGTTTTGTCTATCCAGGCAAGTTTTTTCTCTTTCTTTCTTTTCTTCTTTCCTTCTTTCCTTTCTTCCTTCCTCTCTCTCTTTCTTTTCCTCCCTTCCTCCCTCCCTCCCTCCCTCCCTTCCTCTCTGTCTCTCTGTCTCTGTCTCTGTCTCTCTCTCTTTCTTTCTTTCTTTCTTTTTCCAATGGATCCCTCCCTCCAGTCCAGGACTTTTGGTTTTAAAGAACATGAAGAGCATGTAAGGTCATAAACCATTATCTACCAACCTACAGAAGATTATATGCTCTTGACCCTCTAGTGACTGGCAAAGTATCTTCTCTCTATCGATGATAAACACTGAAAGAAATTTAAGAGTATTAGCTTATAGGAAGTTCAACTAATAAATTCAAGTGGAGAAAACGGTGTGTGTAGAGCCCTAAGATGTGGTCCTCCATTTGGTGTGTATAGTAGATGGTTTCATGGAGCTGTAAGAGAGGATGTGAAGTAAACTGGGTGGAAGTTGAGGAGGGGAGATGGGCCGGAGCTGGGTCAATGTTTCCACGAATGCTTGTGGAAAGGCTTCTACTTATCTCCAAAAGTCATGTTGACTTCAGAGAGCCACTGCAGGGGAATTGCTTGATCATTCCAGATTTTGTAAGGGACATTTGGCATTGGTCTAGAGAGTATCTTCCCAAAGATAGTCAAGTCTGGCAGAGTCCCTAATGTTGATTCGTTTCCCTGTCATTGCTTCCTGCTGTTCCCCATCGTAATTAACAGAAAAGCATCTTGAGAGATTTTCTAGTGGAAGTGTCTCCTGGGTAGCTTACAGGCAGAGTGGGGATGATGCATCTGTTTGGGTTCCAGCTTCATCAGTTGGTAGCTGAGTGTAGGGCAGCTAGTGAGTTTCCCAGTTTTCCCGAGACTTTTGAATAATACAGGTTCCTGAGACCTTCATAAGACATTTAACATGCATCAGCTGTCCTACAGGCAAAACTCCCCCAGGCCAGCCAGCATTTGCCTCCTTCTATTACAGCGTCTTTCATCCCTGAAGGACAATACAGCATGAGGTCAAAAGTGTGATTCAGGCTCTGGCATACAACTCCTGCTGTTGTACCAGGCAGCTGTGTGATCTTAGACAGTCCATGGTATACTGGGATCATTTACTTGCTATTTCTACTCCTCACATTATGGGCCCCAGTCCGTGTAATCTATCCTGTGCTCAGCAAATGTTTATTGAATGAATAAATGAAAAGGCAAATGAGAAGTAGTTCATTGTTGAGTGTTTGTTGAATGCACAGATGAATAATTGAAGGAATTCGGAGAAAATTGGTCAAGTACACTTCTTTCTGCTTACAGTTGATCTACATGTGTAAATCTCAGGCTCTTCTCAACTCTCAGTTCCCTGCCCTCTGTCACACTCCTCTCTTAAAACCACCCACCCCAAATAACCCAGATGATAAAAGACTTTATTTCCATTCAATAGGGACTCTTGTGCTATGGGACGTCTTCAAGCGTTTATGGGCCAAATAAAGACTGTTTTGCTGGTCTATGGAGATGGTTGGCTGACAGTAAAGCCTCCTCCAGCACTGTGGCAGCTGAGTGGACAAGGCAGAATTAAGTCAGGCTGCCAAGCATCACAACTCCACTGTTATCCCTCTACTGTACAGACTAGGGACCCTGCCTACCCACCCCTGTCCTCAGCCAACAAGAGAAGTTCCACAAGCTGGAGGGGCACTTGGATCATAGCTTATTCTGCCCCCAGGATATATCTCTCATCTTAATTGTGCTTATTCAGCTGTGGGGATGCATTGATATCTGGCCGTTGTTTTGAAAAAGTGCAGAGATCCATTTAAAAACAGAAGCAAATCCTTCTTCGGAGATAGGGGCCTGGTGTGGGAGTGGGGAGGGAGGGATAAGAGAAGTTTCCATCTTCTTTCTGATATCCGTTGCTTTGTGTGTGAACATTCACAGAGATGCCTGCAGGCAGTTCTCCAAAGCCTCGTTTTGATCAGAATCAATAAAGCTCTCTGTGTAGGAAGTTCTCTCACAACCAGCTTCATACTTTGTGCCTTCTTGTGGAGATAAGTCATCTAAAAAGCACACAGCCAGGGCTCCTTATCTGCCAGGGTCTGCTAACAGCACTGGTGGCAATTATCTGTCCATTAACCATGAATGAAATGATTCCTATCTGCCAGGCTCTGAGCTGACTGCATTTTGAGGAGAAAGGGATTCAGAAAAAAAATTAATAAAAGTAATAGCTATTATTCATTTTTTGTGTATGCCTGCTCTGTGCCTGGCACTTACACACACACACACACACACACACACACACACACACACACACACTTCTTTTGTGCACTATTTGTGAGGAAAAAGCATGGTATAATAATTTTTGGAAATATGGAAACTCAAACTGCGCAAAGGAAATAATTTGCCTAAAATCATGTTACACCCAAATGCATGGGATTGACAAGCAAAGACATCTGAGGAAGAACAATTGGTTTAAGAGAGGCAGGGGACAGAGGACCCATCAGGTTCTGTAAAGAGTTCTGCGTCGGCCGGGCGGTGGTGGCGCACGCCTTTAATCCCAGCACTCGGGAGGCAGAGCCAGGCGGATCTCTGTGAGTTCGAGGCCAGCCTGGGCTACCAAGTGAGTTCCAGGAAAGGCACAAAGTTACACAGAGAAACCCTGTCTCGAAAGACCAAAAAAAAAAAAAAAAAAAAAAGAGTTCTGCGTCATTGTCTTCTGGGCTCTCCTGAGAGGGGTTGGATGGGCATGCAAGCTTGAGAAGATAAAGATGGCTTGGAAGAAAGTTATGTCATTGGGCTTTCTTTCTAAACACCTGGTTTATTGCTGTCACCAACTGTAATATGGATTAATTATAGGTAGGACTGAGGTAATAAGGATAATCAATCAAACAATCCATCAGTGAGTTTATTGTGTTTCTACATTATAAAGGCAATATATACTCATTAGAAACATTTTGGAAAGTGCCAAAAAGTAGAAGGTAAAAACATTGATCCTTGAGTCACTTCCCAATGCAACCACTCCACATTGGTGTATCTCTTCTTTCCACTGGTTGTTTATGGGATGATGATTATGTTGTATATAAAATTTGACTTCATATTCACTCATGGCAGTGTGATGTAACCTTTGTAGATATTACAAAGCCCTTAAAAACATGTACACTAAGTTGGTGTGTAACACAGGGTTATAGTACCTGTCTAGCATGTACAAGGCCCTGAATTAAAACCCTAGCCAAAAATGTTTGTGGAAATTCTTATAGCCTCTTAAATGAATATGTCAAATTTTATATGAACAGGATCATAGAGTCAGCTATCTACATGTTTGATATTTTTCATTTTGATAAGTAAGGTTTTCATGAGAATCTTTTTTAAAGATTTTTCTTGAAAGTCAAAGTGACTTCTTTTTCTAAATTTAAGATTTTGTGTGTGTGTGTGTGTGTGTGTGTGTGTATGACACAACACATATTTGGCAGTCAGAAGACAGCTTTGTAGAATCATTTCTCTCCTTTCACCTTTAAGTGGGCTCCAGGGGTCAAACTCAGGTCATCTGGCTTCATGGCAAGCATTTAACACACTGGGCCATCTAGCCAGCTCTCTCATGTGACATTTGTGTGGAATGAACTTCTGGCTGGACTGCTTTGCCAGAGATGTTTTCTGAGTTACTGAGTTGAAAGGACATGCATTCTTTCCAGTGATTCTAATATAAAAGAAATGCCAATTGAAAAAAATATAGTTTATGAAGATATCCTGGGCTGACTCAGGAACCCATGTTCTTCTTGGATTGTTAAAAAAATTACGAAATATTATGAAATATTAGTGGCTGGAAACATTATGAACTTGTATTTGTGTGTGTGTGTGTGTGTGTGTGTGTGTGTGTGTGTGTGTCTGTGTGCCTGCCTATCTATGATTTAAGACTAATGAGTAAGGAAACACAACTGTCAATACTGGGAGGCCCCTTAGGAAAACACCTGGCAAAGCAATGTCCAGAACTCTAAACTCCTCACCTGTTGGCCACTTTTTAGCATAGATATTGTATATTATCAAGACGGGTTCTCTACTTCTATCTGCCTTAAGCTGGTCTTCTTAACATCATGATCCAGCCTGACCATAGAAAAATGGCATGTTCCCAAAAGTCAAAGGCACTAAATCCACAGAAGGCTGTAGTAAGATCTCCAACAAGAATATGGTTTGCATAAGGTTTAATTCATTTCCTTCTCATCCCTCCCACTCTCAATTGGAAGACAAATGAGTTACATATGCAATTCACGTGCTTCACCATTCCAGGCCTTCTATTGGGAGGGGCCTGTCTCTTCTCTTCAGGTCTTACCAATTTAATTAGATTGCTCCAATTTTGCCCAATGAGATTTAAAAGGAAACTGGCTGGAGGAGGGTTGTGGATGCTTTCTCTGATCATAAAAAGAATGACTCAGAAAGACATGCCTTCTTTTCTGGATATTATTGTGTCTGCATGCATTGCTTGAAACTACAGCAGCCATCACGACTGAGAAAGAAAGTATGAAAACTTGCCAGGGATTTTGGTGTAGAATGATGGGTCTTCGATTGTGTCTCTAAATTGGTAACTTAATTCTGAGGCCTTTCTGCACTTCTTGCTATGGGAGATAAACTTTGTTCATTGTTTCAATGAACTGATACTGGTTTTTCCAGTGTTGAAAGCTCCAATCATGCAGTGGACTGCAAGGTCTGTTGCCATCACCAGGGGCAATTTTCCCCATGTGTGAGGCTTTGCATTGCCTGTACTGTTAGGATGAATCAATCCAGACGAGAAGTTAACAAAATAATAGCAATCACTATTTTTTTTCTGAATGTCTATAGACAGATGACTTTCTGATATCTTATATATGAATGAAAGCCTCTGATGTGGAATGACCGATCTGGACACATTTATGAAATCACAAAACTTAGCTTTGCTACCATCTCCCTAAGGAGGTCATCCTGACTTCTGCCCACACTTCTGCTTTATTTGAATTAGCAGTCTCTCTTGAGTTCTCATAATAGCCACTTTGATTTTATTGCATGAATAATGTTTCTGTCTTCCCATCAAGCTATACATGCCATTGGTGTCTATTTTTTATCTTCGTAGCTGCACGCTTAGAACTCAAAATGCAAAACAGACTGAACACATGGCTCAGTGGCTCATTGGAACGTCCATTTTCCATAAAGGCACTGAAGTGATGCACATTTATGTTATTTTTAACAGAATTTGTATCTGCAGGTATTTGCATGCCTTTTGTATGTTCTTCTCTGTCTTTCTCATGGAGAACATCTTTCAGAATCCAATATAGTTGAGATGAAGCTCCTTTGCCTCCAGGGAGACTTAGCCAACTTGGAGCATCCTGCTTTGTTTGAGAGGCAAACTGAAGAGCAAGTGGGGAAAGAATTCATGTTTATTGTACTGAACAACTCCTTCAAATGCTACTGGCTGCAAGGTGTCTGTCGCTTAGAAAACAGAATGTGAAGCTTCTGGAATGTGTCTGCTGCCACATCTAGCTCCATGACACCTGAAAAGTCACTTAAGGATTCTGTAGGTGGCTCAAAGTTCTACCCAGAGGCTTAGAAAGTCGTGATCTATAATACTTATGGGATGACTAAGCTGGAGCATCAGGAAGCTCGCTGATGACTAATAATTATTCTCATTCCACAGTGTATAGTTTGCAAAACAAAGCAAGCAAGGCCTCTGCCCTTTTGTTCTGTGACTCACTCCTCTAAAGTCTTGGTGAGAAGGCCATGAGAGCACCAGCGATGATGCCCATGGGCACTCTTGCTCTTTTCCACTTCCCTTTCCTCGAGGCTGCAAGCCCATTTTTCCATGCTTGAGGAGAGGTTGTGCTGTGTGGTGGTTAAGAATCAGACTTTGCATTTTAATTTGGACATCCTCATCCGGGTGCCACCATTTCCCAGATGCGTAGCCTTGGGCCAAGGGCTTTAACATCTCTGAGCCCCACTGGTTTTCATCTCTTAGGTAGAAACAATGACAAAAGTTAGAGGTTGTTATGGAAACGAGTGGCTATAAAGTACTTTGTACACAGTTGGTACAGACAGAGAGATGAAGGCATGGTAATTATTATTAAGATTAGCTGCAGGTTTTCTTCAGGCTATTTCCAAAGAGTGAAATACATACACAGTTTGGAGACTTAAAGATAATAATAAAAAAACCCTCTTTCTATTCTGTTGTTTATTCATTTTAAAACCAATTTCAAAAATTTTAACTTTGCAGCTTTTTAAAGGGAGCAGAGCAGGATGTGGCAACATACCAGCACGGAATGCTGGCTTTAACATGTGTTCTTTTCTTTCTCTGGAGTGCACTGAGACACCATGATGTGTTCAACCTCCTAATTGTGCTCCCAGATCTTCATGGTGGAAGGCATAACTTTTTATTTTTCTTTAATCTTTATGTTTGTGCACGTGTGTGTGTGTGTGTGTGTGTGTGTGTGTGTGTGTGTGCATGTGGAAGTCAGAGGACAAGGTTGGATTTCAGGCCTGGCCTTCCACCTTGTGGGGGAATAGGAATTTTTATTGATAGCCATTGCAATCACCAGGCTGCCTATCTGAACTTGATGTCTCACCATATGGACATTGAGATTACATGTGTGAGGTATTGCATATAGCTTTATGTGTGTTTTAAGGATCTGAAATCAGGTCCTTGTACTTCTGTGATTCAACACTCTTCTCACTGAGACATCTTCCCAGCTTGAAATGTCACTTTTTAAACTATTCACCCCTAAAGGATAAATTCTAAACATTAAGTTTATAGATGGGCACTAGCCATCTGCCCATCTCAAGGGAGAAGAGACAGAGATCACCCACAACCATTGATGATCAGTGGGGTTTCCTGCCACACTGTCCATTGGAGGATTGTAAACTTCACTTGACTTAGACAAACAAAATGATGTGGCATTTCTTGGGTGCTAATGTTAAATAGGTTCATAATGACTATGTTTATAAGAAACACACAAGGGAAGGCTTAATTGAAAGGGTTTAGTGCATAGTGGCAGAGTGAGCCAGGGAGACTTTAGGCCACAAAATGGTGCAGTTACAGATTTTGAATCCTGGAGTGAGAGAATGAACAGAATTAGTTTTGCCTTCCCTTACCATCTTGGGATGTTAAGGCAGGTCAATTAATCTTTCATCCATGAGGCATGGTGATTTAGAGTATCTCTCCAGAAAGTTTTTAATTTTAAGAATCATGTGATAGGACCATTTCTAGCTTACATAATTGATCAACAGGCATGCTGTTATTATTAGTGTCACCATGATTGTGTAGAAGAATTTGAAAAGGGCTTTGTGCAATCCTCATCACAGTTTTTAAAGAAGGTAAGCATGAAAGCTTGTCAATTCTACCCATACTATGCTTGTTAGCATTCAATACAAATATTTCTGGGCTGTGGTATGGCCAATTATATGCAAGATTAGAAAGAATCCTTTGAGAATCGGCATGCATTTTCATGTAGATGCTCTGAATACAATGAGGTCTGTGATGTTGAGAAAACTCCAAGGACAAAGTTTGGGAGACAGGCCATTTTGTGGGGAAGATTTAAGGTGTTTTCCTTAGGAGGTAGTGATGGAATTGGAAAGGGAGTCAGCATTTTGGGAAAATAGAAACATTGCAGATACATTCATAATACTCTTTGGAAATCTAAATACACTTTATTCTTTTACCAAAATAAATCATGTCACATAAATTGTTTTGTTCCCGTTTTTCCTTTGAAGATCTGAAAGCTTGGCTTAGAATAGGAGGAAAAATAAAAACAAACATCTGAAGATTTGGAGGAGGATTTTCTTTACTGCTTATTGTGCTTTATTTTGAGAAAAAAAAGAGTCTGGTATAAAAACATTGCTAGCCACATGTAGATTCGGGAAGGGGTGGGGTGGGCCTTCATGCTAGAGTCCCCATAAGCTCATAAAAATATCTTCCTTATCTTCTTTACAGTTCAATTAAATATATTTTATTTCACTGAAATTTGATGTAGCCCAATTCAATTCATTCTCTATGCATGGAGTATGCATACCAGCCCAAATATTCTAATCTTAGTCATAATGGGGACATGAAAGGAACAACTCCAGTGTTTGCTGATTTCATGGCTCCATTGGGTAGTGAGGAGGCTCTACATGTTACTGTGAGCATTCAGAGGAGCTGGCAAACCAAACAGATGCAGGTGTGAAGAGCCCCAAGTGTATATTCTGCCTCTTCTCCTACTCCATTCTTTAATTTTTCTCTCCGATGTTGTTTTCAAAGTGATTGCATGGAAAGTGATGAAAATTGAATGATGTGGAAAATGTTAAAACCTCCCTGTGACAGGAACAGCTCAACAGTCTACATAGTCAGCACTCCTACATTTTTGTGTACCTACATACAAGGTAAGGCAGAAACCATGATTATCCTCTCAGATTTGACTCCAGTACTTACGCTGAATAATAAGTATTCAGATGTTTTCATTTTCTAAAATTATATGGTAAACTATCAGCTAAATGCACAGGAAACAATAACCGACTTATTCTTCCATTTTTAACTTATTGCCCACCTCTACACAAAGAATGCTAAGAATTATTCAGAGTTTGGGTACTTAGAAAAGTATTTTGAAGAAAATTGTTGGAACGAAATACTCCTTCCTTGTGAAAGCAATTTGTGTCAGTGAGCTTTTACAATTAGTGCTGTGCAACAAATAATTCCATGATCTCATTAGGTGATGACAATAGACATTTATTTTCATAGATATTCAGGTTGACTACAGTTAAAAAGCTCTAAATTGGGATTGTTTAGGTGCCCTTCAGGCTTTGTTTTGATCAGAATTGTTTCTAATTACAGATTGAGTCCAAGCTTATCCCATGAAACTTGTCATTCTGGAACCAGTGACAACCAAAAATATGGTTTTATAGTGATGATACTGGCACAAAAATTAGGCTCAACATTGTATGTCTCTTAAGATCTTGATCAATGGGTACAATGTTGCTTCTCAGAATTAATTGGCTGAAACAAATCATATGTCCAAGCCCACTAGCACCTGAAGTGAGGAAATAAGTAAGTTCTACCTTTCCAAAGAATTTATTTTTCAAATAGCAATTTTACAAAGAAAATTATCACCAAAACTTCACATTTGTCTTGAT
Source organism: Peromyscus eremicus (assembly GCF_949786415.1). Lineage (NCBI taxonomy): Eukaryota > Metazoa > Chordata > Mammalia > Rodentia > Cricetidae > Peromyscus > Peromyscus eremicus. Next base: position 36,473,228 of record NC_081426.1, read on the forward strand.
ATTTGGATAACATAAAGATGAATACCTGACACAGAATTCAAAAAATTTATAGAGGAATATGTTAGGAAGAAACCATAGTTACAAAATTTGGCTCTGCAATCTATTTGTGTCTCTGGTTGGCTAAATTGGGTCTAGTGGAAGGGAACAAGCCATGGAACACCTCGTCACTTGTCAACATTTTCAGAGAAGAAAACTGACTAGAAAGATGAGGGTGAATGTAAAGAAAGTTGCAAGCAGAAGAAAATATTAAAACATTGTATGGCCATCTGCTGGGAACACTAAAGCACGAGAAACTGAATAGTTTTCCCCAATGTATCCACTCAGGTAGAATTAAGAAACAGAAGCACCATGATGTAGAGTGATGTAGAAAAAGGGCTAGATTTTTGGATCACTTCTAGTGAAGAAACATTCATGCAAAGCTGGTGTGATCCCGAGGTCACTGTAGTTAATGTGGGGAGGTGAGAGGAACAAGAAAAGGGAAGAACAAGGACAAATTGGAACCTGCAACTTTTTGAGGGAAGATGTGTTAGATCCCCAGAACTTTGTCAGTCTGCTAGCATCTCTGACACCTCCTACCTTAATGATGTGATAGCTTGCAGGGGAAACTGGTACCCTTCATCACAGAGCTGCATCTTCATCTGACCAAGGATGAAGACAGGAATAAAGAAAAAAAAAAAAAACGTAAAGAGAGGGTCCGAGCAGCTGAATGCCGGGTTGCTGTTCCCCACCAACAAGGAAGCAAGCTGGAAGATCAGCAGCTATGTGCAGGGACTGCAACACAGTTTGACACCTACACCAAACCTGTAGACTCAGGCAGTGGCCTGTTTCATTTGGTCTTTTCTACTCAAACACGTTCTTTTATAGTCTCTCTAGCCTGCAGTCTCACAGAGAGGAGACTCTGGAAGATAAGTTCCTGATTATCTAAACTGATGCACTCCGAAGCCATTCTATATTCTATATTTGTTAGAGTTTCACTGAAAAGCAAGGGACAGGAAGCAAGTCACAGTGAAAAAAAAACTCTGTTATCAAGGCAGAAGGGGCTTCAGATGGCCAAGAGACTGGATGAGGCTACTCTGGACTTTGCTATCCACAATGAAAGTATGTAGAGAAATGACTTTCTAAAGATGCTGATGAGAGAGGCTCATAAGAGTAGGGAGGAACAGAAACAGAAAAGGTGCAAAAAAGATGTTTTTGGTCCTATTTTTATTTTGTTCATATTACATACTTGCATGTGTATAATTATACACCCCTCTCTGTGTTTAGGTTTATTGAAGCATATCAGGTTGCCGGGGGTTACAAACATCAAAGAATTTTCACCCCACCCACTGTTCTCAATAATGCTGCATTAAGTTTCTTTTGCCTGTGGTGCAGCATGCTCCATATTTTCATATTGCTTTTTTTGCTTAAAACAACTTCTTCCAGTTCAAGAGATGGAATTCACCTTTTTCTCTCTCTCCAATGCTATCAGGGCTTGGGGGCTGTGAGGGGAAGGAACTCGCAAGCTTCTGCCCTTCTTCCCTCCGCCTTTTTCTTCTCCCTGTTCCTATGAATGTCAGATGCTGCATCATGTTGGGAGGGGAAGGAAGGAGGGTAGGCAGGCACAAGAATCACTTATTAAAGTAGCCATCACAGCAGTGTGCTCTGTTGGCTGTTACTGCTTCTATGGGTTCCACTGATGGGACCTCAAATATCTCTCTGCAGCCGATTGTCATCTCTGGGGCTTCCTTACTGTAGTGCTGTCTTAGTTTTCCTTCATGTTGTTATAACAACACACTCCCTGAAAAGCAATTAAATGGAGAAAGGGCTTATTCTGGCTCAAAGTTAATGGCACATTCCATCATGGTGGGAATTCAGAGCAGCACGAGCTTGAAGAGGCAGGTCTCATTGCAGCCACAATCAAGAGGCAGAACATGATGCTTGCTGATGCTTAGCTCCCTTTCTCCACTACAGAGTTCAAGAGCCCATCCATGGAATAGCACCTCCCAAGGACAGCAAACCTTCCTACCTCAACTAATGCAATCAAGATGACCTCTAACAGGTGTGTCCAGAGGCCCATCTCCCAGGTGACTGTCCAGTCTGTCAAGGTGTCAGTGATTACTACCTATCACAGGTGCACTGACTTTTCGAAGGCTTTTCTTAAGATGTCTTCTAACTATAGGATCTCTCTCTCCAGCTGATAAGTCCCAAGCTTCTCTTAGATGCTCTTTAGTGGTTCGTTAGCAGCCTCCTACTACTCAGGTCATCACCTTCTTTGGCCAATAATGTCTTGAATGGTGTCAAGACTATCTTTTCCAGTGTCACCTGGACCTCCAGAAGGTTGCTGCATTTCTTCCAAGACAATTAGGAGAAGCCCCCCCAGGAGTATCCCCTACTACAACATTAACTGCTACTAAGGCAGGAACAGAGCAAATAAACAAGGCTACTGTCTAATCAGTTGCACAGCCAGGGAACAAGGAGCTGGCATCCATTCTTGAGAATTTTTCCTATTTTTTTATGTGTTATTTTTTGGACACATTTCACAGGTATGGGATATTCATATCTCATATGTCACAGACACCCATTTGGCTCTTGGATGTGCCTTATATCAGTATTGCTAGCCAGCAACCATAGGCATCTGTTTTCTCCTCTCTTTGATCTGTTTTGACAAAGGAAAATAATATGAGGTAGTATAGATGGATAATGGCTAAGGGTAGCAGTAAAACCCAGTTACCTTTTTTACTTATTTATTTATTCTTAAAATTCCATATTTGATTGAGGTATGATTGACATGTACAAACAGATACATATTTAATGAAAATAACTTCATGAGTTTTAAAATAATTATATATCCATGAGACCACTATCAGTTTTTCTATCTGTCCTAGCTTGATTTCTGTTACTGTGATAAAATATTATGAACAAAAGCAGCTTAGGGGAGGAAAGGGTTTATTTAAACTTACAGGTTAACAATCCTTCATTGAGTGAAGACAGGGCAGGAACTCAATCAAGATCTGGATGCATAAACCAGGGAGGAATAATGCTTGCTGGCTTACCAACAAGTTCATGCGCAGATAGCTTTCCTGTGTATCTAGGACTTTCACAGGAAATGGTGCCACCTACAGTGAGTTAGGCCCTTCCATGTCAATGAACAATTAAGACAGTCCCCCCACAAACATGCTTACAGGCCAATATGTTCCAAGCAATCACTCAATTGAGACTAACTTCTTACATGACTTTAAACTGCTAAATTGACAGTTAAATCTAACCAGGACAAGGGCATAGACATGCCCATCATTTTCCATCATTTCATTTACTGTGAAAATTGTTATATTATTATTATTATTTTATTATTTATTGTATTAAAACTCTTTAAATAAGAGCTGTCCTTTCAGTAAATTTTAAGTAATTAATACTCCAGTGCTGGCTGTATTAAACCATATGTCAGAACTTCAAATCTTATTTTGCTTTCATAACTAAATCCTCATGCCATTTGACCCAGCATCTCTCCATTTCCTCTTTCTTAGAGCCCTGGCAATGGCCAACCAACCCTGTCTTGCATGTTTCACTAGTTCAGATTCCACATAAAAGTGAGGTTTTACAGAACTTGTCTTTCTGTGCTTAGTTTAATGATATACTTTGCATGGTATCCTACAGTTTCATTCACATTGTCATAGGCTGAAGAATGCTGAGTTCTAAATTATTATTATTTTTTACCCATTTATCAATTGGTGAATGCTGAGACTCTTTCTGTATCCTGTCCAATGAATAATACTGCAATGTACATGGGAGTAAAGAAACCTTCTTAAGATACTGATCTCATCTCCTTTAATAAATGCTCAGAAGGAAGGTTGCTGGATCATACACTCGTTAGCAAGATTTGAGGAAGGTATTGGTTGTATCATACTTAATAGCTCCTTATTCAAAGTTTTGTTAATTCTGGACTATTAAGCCCCAGTTTCTATATGATTATAATAAATCATACATATCCACTTACTCAGACCTGGCCCAAACACTCTTCCCCACATTCATATCTCACGAGAGGGGGGAATGCAAGAGGAAGAAAGAAATTTCCTTATTGAAATGTTTATAATGGCTGCCATTAGGTAATAAAATTAGAAAAATTTCTTCTGCTACATTGCTTTCCTTTCCTCCAAAGCAAGCACACTCCTCTTAAAAATAAAAAGATGAAGTACAATAAACATGATTTTCAAAATACATCTGAGCTGTGGCACATTCCACTGATGGGCCAGATGTGAGGGGCAGGGTCTTGGGTTTTCTGACCTCCTGGGGCTCTCTGCAGGCTCATGGCTTTATGAAGTCTCAGCTGTTCTGCATTCCTGCAGCACCTGCCACAACAAAGGGAGGCCTTCTGCTGAGCATACTAATGCGGTTGTACATGCCTTCAGAGAACAAAGAAACCCAGATGAGCAGGTCGTTAGCCTCCCTTGGACACTGTCCATCTTATCCTTGCCTGAGCCCTCTGGAGGAGGCATGAATCCACCTGCAAGGGAGGATGTCTCTCATCGTGTCCCCAGATCTTCCCTTTGTCCTCTCTGGTGGTCTCATCCTTCCTTGTTCTGGTCCCTGCTTCCCATTTGGCTTGTATCATGGCTTTTTTGTTCTGAGACCTAGTCAGCATCTGTTTCTCTGGCTTTGCCTCTGTATTCTCTCTTGAGCCCAAATGTAGCCCCACACATCAAGGTTATGCTTAAATGACAGATTGGCTCCTCAGGGGGCTAAGGACAAAAATGAATGGGCTACTCTTCAATCTGCAGAGTTTCTTCTTGTCTGCTTTCTCACATTCCCTACTGGTACTTTGTCTCATCCTCAAAGTTATCAGCTCCCTTCTTGGCTCCCTACAGAGACGACACATTGATGTCTTCATATTAAATTTTCTTTTCAGAGTCTACTCAACTTCTGCCATTTTTCCCATATGTTGAATATTAAGGACAGAGAGTAGTCTCCTCATCCCCTCTCCACCCCTCAGGGTCAAAAAGAGGAATGACTAGTTTGATGGTCTCAGTTGAATGCCCATCTGAGATATGTTTATTAGTGGGTGAGATCACTGTGTCTGAAAGGTAAGTTCTAATCTGTACCCTTCTTGTGCTTCAACATAGTGCTTTCTCTTTTGTTTCTTTTTCCAGTGTTTTTACCATTCTTCCTTGAGGACCTTATCCTTCCTCAAGGGAACCCAGTGCACAGTGAGCTACAGCTTACTTCTATTGACAATAAAGTGAGGCAGGCTGGTTATTCTCATTTGAGTAATTGTCTGATTAGACACACAAAGAGTCTTGTTGCTCAATTAATGTGTGTGTGTGTGTGTGTGTGTGTGTGTGTGTGCGCGCGCGTGTGCATATATGTTTGCTTTTGTTAGCTTGGTTGACTTTGTGAGACAGAGTCTTATGTAGGCTTGCTTTGAGCTATTTCTTCTCTAGTACATTTGAATTTGTTTTTCTCAGAATTTCAAACCTAAGAGATTCACTTTAAAACAGCTTTGACTTGGGCCGGCATCACAGCTCTAGTCTGAAAACCTATGGACTAAATGGTAAGTTTCCTTCAATGTAAGCGTAATGTGAAGGTGAGAGAACCTGTGCAGTACCTAATAGAGATTTGGGATTAGACAGAACATTTTCTACAGAAACTCTCTGTCTTCCCCCTTGACTTTGGACTGAGCTGTCCCTATTCTGCTCACATTCTCCCATTGATCCATGCCAAAGTACCACTGTAGGGACTTGGTTCTTTTGCAGTAGTGTCTATGAGATGCCACACTTTCTCTGTGCTCTGGCGTGAGATTATTTCCTGAGCAACAACAAGAATTATATGAAGACTTATTGGTGCCTGTGTGAGTAAATGAATCACACCATGTGCTGTGCTGAATCCAATGTGCCCAATGAAGAGTGGAATCTGTGCTCTACTTCAAATATTCTCTGATGAGTAAAGCTTGAAATGGTTTGGTGGGAGCTGGTAAAGGTTATATAAAAACCTGGCCATCGTATTCTTACTAGCAGTCACCAAAGGAAAGCAAACCAAGGTCTTCTGGAAATTTGGATCCATCTAGAATCCTTTTGGAAGTATAATGAAAGATTGTGATGTTTTTTCTTTAAGAAAGTGATACTTCCTTACCAATGTGGGGTATCATGGTTAGAGATGCAGAAATCCAGGTTCAAAGAAGAGGAAAAGTAGGGAAGAGGTTAGGAATTTGAGATCTGCATCCCCATGATTTAGGTCTGAAAACTGACTTGTTTACTATCACTGAAAACTTGGACAAGTGACTCAACCTTTCTTATTATTGCTTCTATTACCATTATCATAATTTCAGTGGTAAAATGAGAGACACTTACCATAACCTATGGAATTGTTGGGAACTATTGACCTTTTAAACAGATAACGTACTCAAAGTTGTTCAGCACAGGTCTGGACATATTGTAAGCATTAAACACATGGTAGCTAAAATTCTGCCTCATTATTTTATTATAAGAACATTCCATTTTCACTGTGGTGGTTTAAAAATGGAGCACAAAGAATCAGTGAATGCAAAGCAAGGGATCAGAGATGGATACCAACTGTAGGTAGATACAGTCTGGGTAGAGGCTCAAGGTCCAAGGTGAGAGAATATCCAGGACACTGAACTGTTTTCAGTCTATCCTCTTTGAGATTACCAGGAAGCCCTGTATGGGCTCTGCATAGAAGCTATGCTCAGAAGCTGGAAGAGGCAGTAGACCCCCCTTGAGAGGTTGTATTAAGTCAAGCTCTTCACTCATATGCTCAATTCTTAGGGTATATTGGAATAGTGGCTTCAGTTCCTTTTCCATTTAGCTTTGCCCTTTGCTATGTGACTTTGTAAATTCTCTGACAAAAGATGGAATCTTTTATCCGCATCTTGAATCTGGGCTGGCTTTGTGACTGGTTTCCCATTTCAAGTCTAGACATTAAGAGGGCTGTGTGCTTCTATTTCTCCACTCTTCTGCCATACTTAGAAGGACATGCACAGTTGTTACTATGCTGAGTATGAGAGACACATAGGCTAGGACTGAGTCACTCCACTTGAAGTCTGGGACACTGAGCTCTCTTCAGGCTGTATGAGTCAGGCAAGTGAAGGGGGAACAGAGTCATCCACAGTGACAGCTTAAACACAAGAATAACAAATGTGTATGGCACATGAGGTTTGCTGTGGTTTTTCTTATGTCCCATTGCTGTGTAGAAAGATAAATGAAAAGTGACCTTGGAAATAGAATTTTATGTTATTCCCCACCTTACATTCACTCACTCACCCAACATGTACTGGCTGTATACCATGTACTATTCTATTGTGTACTAAGCATTGTTGTACAAAGAGGAGATGGTATTTTTTTTTCAGCAGGAAAATGTGCATAGAGACGAGATTGTGCTATGAGAGAGGAGATATTTTCTATGTTATTTAGCAAAGCATTTTCATGACCTAGAACAGAAAGCTATATCTTAGCAAGTACTTGTTGTCTTAGGCTGACATATGGCACAAGACATATGCATTGTCACATATGAGTGTGTGTGCACTTTCCTGTGTGTATGTATGTTATTTGTGTCTTTGTTCCAGAATACAAACTTACTATTTGACAGGAATAGGTCTCCCCATTTCTTCTGCTCTGTTCTTGGCTGGTAGGAACGACTTGTCCTATTCTCTTATGCACTCATTTTTTTTTCTCCTTCTTCATACAATGTCGCAGGAGAAACTGCGGTGTGCTATAAATGTGCCTCTATAATAGAATATAGATGCATAAATCAAAACAGCTTCTAATGGTTGTCTGCAGTAATAAATGCTACAGAGGCCGCCCAACTGGCAGCGTAAGAGAGATCATACAAACCACTGCCTGCAGAAAACAGCATCGCGAATAACCTCAACCTTGAATTATTTATATATTTTAGTCCCTATTTTCTCTTCCCTATTCTGAAAGCCTGAGAATGATTTTCATTGAGAGCTAGGGATGCCTGGGTTTGGCTCTAAAATAAAAGCTGCAGATAATTGTGGACTCACTGTCAGGGGAAGGATGGCTGTTTTCCATGGGGATTCAACAGGGCAGGCAGTGTGATGCAGTAAGTGGACTCTGCAGAGTACTCAGGAGAGGACTACTACTTTTATCCCAGCATGGGTCTCTCCAGGGCTGTTGTGAACCACCTCAGGGACAAGCTGGCATAGGGAGAGCCTGAGGGCCTGCATCCTCCCCCCCCCTTTCTTTTACCATGGATCTGTGGTCTAGTTCATTTTCATGCAGTAGGTTTGAACCTAAGGTTTTGTTATATATTAAAAACAAAGCAAAACCAAACAAAAACAAATAGAACCTCCCACCCCGGTGATTTCAATGCAAAAACAAATTTGTAAATCACTAGCAAGGCTGATCTTTGAAGCTTTTCAAGTGGGCCTCTTGTCCTGCTGCCCACTCAAGTCTTTCAGAGCCTTAAGAAAGTGTAAATGCCAGAACTTGGATCCAGATCCACTGCAGGTGTCTGTAGATGGTTCTGGACACCAAGATTTTTATTACCGAGGTTCCTTAGTTCATTGTCCACTCTTGATAACAAGGTACCACAGACTGTTCAGTTACAAAGAAAAGAGTTCTGTTTTGGATCATGGTTTGTGTTCACAGCTTAGGGTACTTGACGATTGCTTCTAAATAGCAGCATCCTTAGGTGGCCCAGGATGTCACATGTTAAGGGCATGGAGTGTGCCCTGGTCTCTCCTCCTTCTCTTATAGAGCCAACAAGAGTCAATTACTCAATCATGAGATGCTACTCTGATGGTCTGGTCTAATTCTAATTATTCTCCAAAGACCCCCATCTCTCAATACCATCTTCTTAGTGCTTCCCCTGGGTTTTAATGTGAATATGAGCGCTCAGCAGGGGACTGAAAAGCGAAGAATGAGACAGGCTCTGTCTTCACTAAATTTACCGTTTAGTAGACAGGTCCAGATAATAAATACATAACTGAAACCTGGAGAATTTGTGTTGATATGAGAAAGTGAGGTGCTGTGAGATATACACCAGTAATGATAATAGCAAAATGAATACTATTTGTTGCTGAAATGCCATCATCTCAGTCCCCTTTTAGGCCAAGGCACTGTATTAAAGAACTCATACAAAATCTTTTATCAAATTCTCACTACAGTTTGGTACATATGTTCTCTAGAGTGGGGAAATGACTTTCCCAAGGTTGCCCAGCACACAGAAGTAGAGTGTAGGAGGGGTGTCTCTTTTTTTTTTTTTTAATTTTTATTTTGCAATACAATTCAGTTCCACATATCAGCCACAGATTCCCTTGTTCTCCCCCCTCCCGCCCCCCTCACCCTCCCCCCCAGCCCGCCCCCGATTCCAATCTCCTCCAGGGCAAAGCCATCCCCACAGACTGAGATCAACCTGGTGGACTCAGTCCAGGCAGGTCCAGTCCCCTCCTCCCAGGCCGAGCCAAGGGACCCTGCATAGGCCCCAGGTTTCAAACAGCCAACTCATGCAATGAGCACCGGACCCGGTGCCACTGCCTGGATGCCTCCCAAACAGATCAGGCCAATCAACTGTCTCACCCACTCAGAGGGCCTGATCCAGTTGGTGACCCCTCAGCCATTGGTTCATATTTCATGTGTTTCCGTTCGTTCGGCTATTTGTCTCTGTGCTTAATCCGACCTTGGTCACAACAATTCTCGCTCATATAAACCCTCCTCATTCTCGCTAATTGGACTCCCAGAGATCCACCTGGGGCCTAGTCATGGGTCTCTGCATCCAGATCCCTCAGTAGTTGGATGAGGTTTCTAGCACGACAATTAGGGTGTTTGGCCATCCCATCACCAGAGTAGGTCAGTTCGGACTGTCTCTCGACCATTGCCAGCAGTCTGTTGTGGGGGTATCTTTGTGGATTTCTGTGAGCCTCTCTAGCACTTTGTTTCTTCCTATTCTCATGTGGTCTTCATTTACCATAGTCTCCTATTCTTTGTTCTCCCTCTCTGTTGTTGATCCAGCTGGGATCTCCTACTCACCCAAGCTCTCTTTCCCTCGACCCTCGCCCTTCATTACCCCCACTCATGTCCAGGCTGTTCATGTAGATCTCAATCCATTTCTCTGTCATTGGGCGATCCCTGTGTCTTTCTTGGGGTCCTGTTTTCCAGGCAGCCTGCCTGGTGATGTGAGTAGCAGTCCAGTCATCCTTGTTCCACATCTAGTCTCCTGTTATGAGTAAATACATACCATGTTTGTCTTTCTGAGTCTGGGATACCTCACTCAGGATGATTTTTTCTAGATCCATCCATTTGTCTGCAAACCTCATGATGTCATTGTTTTTCTCTGCTGAGTAGTATTCCATTGTGTATATGTACCACATTTTGTTTATCCATTCTTCAGTTGAAGGGCATCTAGGTTGTTTCCATGTTCTGGCTATTACAAACAATGCTGATATGAACATAGCTGAACAAGTGCTCTTGTGGTGTGGTTGAGCATTCCTTGGGTATATGCCCAAGAGTGGTATAGCTGGATCTTGGGGGAGATGGATTCCCAATTTTCTAAGAAATCGCCATATTGATTTCCAAAGTGGTTGTACAAGCTTGCATTCCCACCAGCAGTGGAGGAGAGTTCCCCTAGCTCCACATCCTCTCCAGCATAAGGTATCTTCAGTGTTTTTGATCTTAGCCATTCTGACAGGCATAAGGTGGTATCTCAGAGTTGTTTTGATTTGCATTTCCCTGATGATTAGGGATGTTGAGCAATTCCTTAAATGTATTTCAGCCATTTGAGTTTCCTCTGTTGAGAATTCTCTGTTTAGTTTTATAGCCCATTTCTTAATTGGACTGTTGGGCATTTTGGTGTCTAATTTCTTGAGTTCTTTATATATTCTGGATATCAGTCCTCTGTCAGATGTGGGATTGGTGAATATCTTTTCCCATTCTGTAGGCTGTCGCTTTGCTTTGTTGACCGTATCCTTTGCCCTACAAAAGCTTCTCAGTTTCAAGAGGTCCCATTGATTGATTGTTTCTCTCAGTGTCTGTGCTACTGGTGTTCTATTTAGAAAGTGGTCTCCTATGCCAATGCGTTCAAGACTACTTTCTACTTTCTCTTCTAGCAGGTTCAGAGTAGCTGGATTTATGTTGAGGTCCTTGATCCACTTGGACTTAAGTTTTGTGCACGGTGATAGATATGGATCTATTTGTAGCCTTCTACATGTTGATATCCAGTTTTGCCAGCACCATTTGTTGAAGATGCTTTCTTTTTTCCATTGTGCACTTTTGGCTTCTTTGTCAAAAATTATTTGTTCATAGGTGTGCGGATTAATGTCAGGGTCTTCAATTCGATTCCATTGGTCCACATGTCGGTTTTTATGCCAGTACCAAGCTGTTTTTATTACTGTAGCTCTATAGTACAGCTTGAAGTCAGGGATCGTGATGCCTCCAGAGGTTGTTTTATTGTACAGGATTCTTTTGGCTATCCTGGGTTTTTTGTTTTTCCATATGAAGTTGAGTATTATTCTTTCCAGGTCTGAGAAGAATTGTGTTGGTATTTTGATGGGGATTGCATTGAATCTGTAGATTGCTTTTGGTAAGATTGCCATTTTTACTATGTTAGTTCTGCCTATCCATGAGCATGGGAGATCTTTCCATTTTCTGACATCTTCTTCAATTTCTTTTTTCAGGGACTTAAAGTTCTTGTCAAATAGGTCCTTCACTTGCTTGGTTAGTGTTACCCCAAGGTATTTTATGTCATTTGTGGCTATAGTAAATGGTGATGTATCTCTGATTTCCTTCTCCGCTTTTTTGTCCATTGTATATAGGAGGGCTACTGATTTTTTTGAGTTGATCTTGTATCCTGCTATGTTGCTGAAAGTGTTTATAAGTTGTATCAGTTCCTTGGTGGAATCTTTGGGGTTGCTCAAGTATACTATCATGTCATCTGCAAATAGGGAAAGCTTGACTTCTTCTTTTCCGATTTGTATCCCCTTAATCTCCTTATGTTGTCTTATTGCTCTGGCTAGAACTTCAAGTACTATATTGAATAAGTATGGGGAGAGCGGACAGCCTTGCCTCGTTCCTGATTTTAGTGGAATTGCTTTGAGTTTCTCTCCATTTAATTTGATGTTGGCTGTTGGCTTGCTGTAAATTGCCTTTATTATGTTTAGGTATGTTCCCTGTATTCCTGATCACTCCAAGACCTTTATCATGAAGGGGTGTTGGATTTTGTCAAATGCCTTTTCAGCATCTAGTGAGATGATCATGTGGTTTTTTTCTTTGAGTTTGTTTATATGGTGTATCACATTGACAGACTTTCGTATGTTGAACCATCCTTGCATCCCTGGAATGAATCCTACTTGATCATGGTGGATAATTGTTTTGATGTGTTCTTGGAGTCTGTTTGCCAGTATTTTATTGAGTATTTTTGCATCAATGTTCATGAGGGAGATCGGTCTGTAGTTCTCTTTCTTTGTTGTATCCTTGTTTGGTTTGGGAATCAGGGTAATTGTAGCCTCATAGAAGGAGTTTGGTAATGTTCCTTCTGTTTCTATTGTATGGAACAATTTAGAGAGTATTGGTATTAACTCTTCTTTGAAGATCTGGTAGAATTCTGCACTGAAACCATCTGGTCCTGGGCTTTTTTTGGTTGGGAGACTTTTAATGACTGTTTCTATTTTGTTAGGGGTTATTGGACTATTTAAATAGCTTATCTGGTCTTGATTTAATTTAGGTATGTGGTAACTATCCAGAAAATTATCCATTTCTTTTAGGTTTTCCAGTTTTGTGGAATAGAGGTTTTTGAAGTATGACCTGATGATTCTCTGGATTTCCTCAATGTCTGTTGTTATGTCCCCCTTTTCATTTCTGATTTTGTTGATTTGGATGCTCTCTCTCTGTCTTTTGGTTAGTTTGGATAAGGGCTTGTCTATCTTGTTGATTTTCTCAAAGAACCAACTCTTTGTTTCATTAATTTTTTGTATTGTTCTCTTTGTTTCTATTTTATTGATTTCAGCTCTCACTTTGATAATTTCCTGGCATCTATTTTTCCTGGGAGACTTTGCTTCTTCCTGTTCTAGAACTTTCAGGTGTGCTTTTAAGTCACTAGTGTGAGATTTCTCCAGCTTATTTATGTGGGCGTTTAGTGCTATGAATTTCCCTCTTAGTACTGCTTTCATAGTGTCCCATAGGTTTGGATATGTGGTGTCTTCATTTTCGTTGATCTCTAGGAAGTCTTTAATTTCTTTCTTTATTTCTTCCTTAACCCATTGGTGATTCAGTTGGGTATTGTTCAGTTTCCATGAGATTGTAGGTTTTCTGTAGTTTTTGTTGTTGTTGAAATGCAACTTTAGACCATGGTGGTCTGATAGAACACAGGAGGTTATTCCAATTGTTTTGTATCTGTTTAGATTTGTTTTGTGACCAAGTATGTGGTCGATTTTAGAGAAGGTTCCATGGGGTGCTGAGAAGAAGGTATATTCTTTTTTGTTAGGATGGAATGTTCTGTAGATGTCGATTAAGTCCATTTGAGTCATGACATCAGTTAAGTCCTTTATTTCTCTGTTAAGTTTCGATTTGGGGGATCTGTCCAGTGGTGAAAGTGGGATGTTGAGGTCTCCCACTATTAATGTGTGGGGTTTTATATGTGATTTAAGCTTTAATAATGTTTCTTTTACATATGTGGGTGCCCTTGTGTTTGGGGCATAAATGTTCAGAATTGAGACTTCATCTTGGTGGATCTTTCCTGTGATGAGTATGTAATGCCCTTCTTGATCTCTTTTGATTGATTTTAGTTTGAAGTCTATTTTGTTGGATATCAGGATGGCTACACGAGGGGTGTCTCTTACTCACTGAGTCACAATGATATCTTCACGCTTCATATCCTTCTGGGTGTTCTGCAGAGTGGCAGGGACTGGGGAATGTCAGAGCACATGCTGAGGAAAGAAACTTTCCCAATGAAGGCATGCACCAGCCTAAGGTGGGTCCCCATATGTACACACACACACACACACACACACACACACACACACACACACGTTCACAATCTGTTGTAGGCAGAAATGACTGAACAGTCAGCTGATGGTACAGGCTATGCCATACTGACATGAGAATGCAGTTTCTAATTCTCCCTTGGGGACTCTTCCTTTTATTTGTGTGTGTGTGTGTGTGTGTGTGTGTGTGTGTGTGTGTGTGTGTGTATACTCTTCATAACAGGATGGTTTGATTTGCAAAAAAATGCTTCCCTGATCCTTTATTACCACATATTTTTTGTTACTCCATCTCCTCAGTTCATGACCCTCTCTTCCTTTAACCACCACTGACACTTTACCCTAGGCGTTATAAGACACTAATTTTGAGGGACCAGTCAGGTAAATTCTCAGCTCACATTGTTTATACTACCTTAGCAATGTTGTGATGACAAAAACTTTTGAAATGAAACATTCCATGAACCTCACTACTTGAATGGTTGGTGAAAGACTTGGTCTGAAGTAGATCTTTGAGGAATGCAAGCTACTGTCTTGGGACTTGTTCCTTCACTGAAGAGGAGGCTCCAGCCTCCAGATGGGACAAGACAACACATAGATGAATAGAAATGGGTTAATTTAAATTATAAGACCTAGTGGGACAAGACTAAGCTATAGGGTGAGATTTTATAATTAATAAATCTCCGTGTTATTTATTTATTTATTTATTTATTTATTTATTTATTTATTTATTTATTTATCTATCTATCTATCTATCTATCTATCTATCTATCTATCTATCTATCATCTATCTATTTATTTATTTATTTTGTGAGCTGGTGGCCCGAAGAAAAATCAATCTACATTGACTCCTGTCATCCTGCAGTGCTCTGCAATTGGTAGGCTGCCTGCTTGGTGCTTCTCACTCTGTCTGTCTTGTTTGACTTTGGTCTTATGAGGCCTGATAGGACTTCAAAGTGGCTAGGGATCATGCCATCAAGCTCTCATTGGAGGGAGCTGTTTGTCTTCTCATTTGGAGATAGTTGTCAGGGTTTTCATGTTGGTTGTGTTTATTTCTAGAGAAGAGTACTAGGGCATCTTGAATGTATTCCTTTAGGGGTCTTGACTTTTTATGACTAATGAGAAATTACCCCTGATGCCTTTACCTTCAACTGTTCAGCAATTAGGTAATGATGCTATGTGTTGAAAACATTATTACAGCCTCTGGAGGGAGCTCAAGGCCTTTTACCACCTTCTGCATCCACTCTGCAAAGAGGGAGGCAATCTGTGAGATTTAGGGTTGAATGACATATACAGAAAAAAACTGCATGTAAGATATATGGGAACATTTAATGGGAAAGAAAAGGGAAAGCTTGGATTGTTGTCTTGTTAACTGAGTGGTTAACAGTTCACCTTTAAAGGGCCAGAGAGTGGTGTCTTTCCTATTTGTTAGGCAGAAATCTGTAGGCCAGTTGGCTACAGGAATGAGTGGGGCAGCTGAAGTCAGTTCTCCCTAGTTTGGCACAATGACAGCGAAGGGTTTTTGATTTGTTCTTTCTTCCTTGGAGTGGGAAGATCTGAGGTCAGTTTCAGTGCTCAGACAAAGCCACAGTATTAATGAGAATCCCCATGGCCAGCCTACCTCTCTGTCACAGATTCTTCCAGGAGTTGTGGGGTTTTGATGGGATCTTAGTCCCAATCATCTCTCAGCTTTATTAGAAAAACAGAGACATAAGAACATACAAAAGAAATCAGTCTGTTTTGCCACTGACTGTAAATTCCCAGAATTCCAGCTTCTCCAGCTAAATACAAGCATCATACTCACCTAACAAGCTATCAGGAGATTCGTATGAACATTGGTATGAAAACATCTAGCCTGATATATATCACTGTGTAGTTGTTTGTCATGTGTTGACTGCAATAACAGGCATGGGTCTGGGTACCTAATGATACCTAATGATATTGGCTGCTGTTAATGAGTCCTATGTGACAGATGACTAGTACTGTGTTATTTCATCTTATCACTTCAGCACTAGGTACATCCTCATCATCCCATTCTCCACATGCTGCCACAGAAGCTAGAGAGGCTAAGGGAAAATTCTGGGGTCACATAGCTAGTAGATGTTTGAGCTGGAATTTGAATCCATGTTATGTTATGTTATGTTATGTTATGTTATGTTATGTTATGTTATGTTATGTTATGTTATGGTAATGCTTTCCACGTCCAAATATGGCCTAGAATCCATCATATGCAAACTTCAGCTCCTTTATGGAGGCTACCATTGGACCTTGTGTGCTAGAGGTTCTGCACGGGGAGGTATGGACTGAGGGTGTGGCGATGGCCAGTCTTAGAACATCACAGAGATGCATGCTTCTGTTGCAAGCAGCAGCTGTAGAGTAGCTCTCTCCTCCATGGATTCAGAAGACGCTGATGTATCTGAGTGCCACTTTTTAATCAAGGGGACTATCCATCTCCTGTTGTCATTTGATCTTCTTGAAACAACAGCCACAAATCTCTAGGCAACACAGACATGATGCCGGCAAAATGAAAGGGGAGGTAGCAGCATCTTGCTCTCATTAATGGGTGAGGAGAAAACACACAGCTCTGCCTCAAGTGTTTGGGGAATGTGGTATTTTTAGAAAAGAACATTTTGTGATTTAGTTGTTTGATTTCTGAGAAGGCTTTCTTTTAACTTTTTTTCAGTAAGTTTCAGGATCAAAAGGGAATGATAGATTGACCAAAAACAATCAATCAACAAACACATAGTGAGGGCCTTCTGTGTGCAGAGCACAGAGGTAGAAACAGAGTTAGAAAATGGTTAGGTTTTGTCCTTGCTCTCTCATGTGCTTCAGACCTATTAAGAAAGATTGCAACATTGTGTAGGTCCAGAGCCCAGATAAAGCAATTGGATTTACTCTGGTTCACTGCAAGAATAATATCCAGAGAGATGAAAAGCATAGAGCCTTGAAAAACACGGATGAAGTTGTTTATTCATTGTCCTTTCAAAGAATATGCACTGAACACCTTCCCTGTGTGTAGCAGATCCCAGAAAAAGAAAGCTGAATAAGACCTTGCCCTACCCTTGAAAAGTTTGTACAACAGTGGAAGACAGAATCACAAACCAAGAATGCTATGAGGGAAAGAACTGAAATTCATATAGATAATATATCCTCAGTAGAAGGCATAATATGTGACACCTAGAAGACAGAGGGCCTAGAAAGACTTTATGGAAGACAGAATACACAGATAAATAATGAAAATGAAGACCAATTGACCAGACAGAAGAAGAAATATTGCTTAGACAAAAGAAGCAACATATGCAAATATCTGTGAACCATGTCGATGAAGATCTATTTATAGCTGGAATGTCCAGATCTTGGAATGGAGGAATGGGGATAAAAAGGTGGCTGGATATTCCCATGTCTGGAGGAAATGGGGATATTTAAAGGACAGATGCAATGAGTGCCTTGGTCCAATACATGTTTTGGGAAATAAGGTTCACAGTTAGGGGGAGGTGATTAATTGAGCCTATTTTGGTTTGAAAGTGAAAAGTGAATGTCCCTCACAGGATCAGGTTTTGGATGCTGGTACTTTTTTTTGGGAACATGTCGAGCTTTGGACACAGGATTTAGCTAGTAGAATTAGGGCCATAGGGGTAGGTCTTAAAGGTGGTAGGCTGCTTCATTTCCTATTTCCTTGCTAGTTCCTGAGATGGGAGCAGGCTGTTGTACATGTTCCAGCCACCATGGATGCCATCATGCCTTTCCTACCTTGATAGGATTTATGCTCTCAAACCTTGAGCCATAATAAACCTTTCTTTCTCTGTTCTTTCAGGTAATTTGTCTCAGCAGTGACAAAGGTGATTGGCACAAGAATGATTTGGGTTGCTATAGGGATTCAGAGAAAAAAAACCTTACCCTTTCTAGCCTGAGCCTGGCTACTGAGGACTTCTCAGAAAAAGTGACTCCTACAGGAATTAGCATGGAGGAGATGGAATGAGTCAGGAGAAGACAGCTCTTCAAGGAAAGAGAAAGGTTTGCAGCCAAGTTAACTTCTACTTGACTGAAGACGGTGTGTGTGTGTGCAGTTAGTGGGGTACCAAGCAGGGTGCTAGGACACTGCAAGGCCCTCTTCAACAGCCTACTTAAACATGATGGGTTTTAGGCAGGTACAACCTTTTCAGATTTGCTGTTCAATAAAGCCATCTGGTTGGTGTGCAGGAATGCAAGGAAGTCAGCCTGATGTGGAGGAAGACTGGTGATGAGGTGGTTCTTTTTCTTTCTTTTTTTTATTGGCTAACACTTACACCAGAGCAAAAATAGGAGCTATAGAGAACCAGGACAGTGAATTAAGTTTAAGAGCAAGTATTTTAGGCACAAGGAGAAAGGAAATGGTGATTGTTGGCATGGATTGGGATTCTGGAAAAAGAAAGAAAGCTAGGGGTGATGGGGTTTCATGAAAACTGGGAAAAGGGTAGTGTTTGGACGGCATTGAAAGCTTAGAGATACAATTCACAGGACAAGGAAGTACTTGGGGCAAAGTAGAAGACTTTATGGGCAAAGACAAGGATGTGACTGGTGTTGTTGAAGATGGGAGGGAAGTTCACAGTTTACAAATAAGCAAGTAAGGAGGAAATTACATCTTCATCCAATAAACACTATTTGAGTCACTGTGACACCCAGGTTTTAGGTTACATGTGGGCATAAAACTCCAATAAAGAACATTTTCAAGAAATCCTATGAGAGGCAAACACACACACAAAAACAGCATCCCTGTGATGCATCTGTGTGGCAATAAGTATGTGTAAAGTCCAGGAGAGTGTTACTCAGTGAGGTAAATGCTGGGGTTCATCTGCCTTGTGCCACAGTGGTGCTAGGTACTCTGATTGTGGCAGTGAGTATGTCTAAAAAGAGCCTTTCCTAAAAGAAGATGCTATTTTATTGTGGAAACTTATCAAGTAGATAAAAATGGGAAAAGATTTATATAAATACTGTGATGTTAGTTGGGTTCTGTAGAGGGTAGAGTAAGACAGTCTATTGAAGGAGCATGAGAAGAGAGTTGCAGGGGATTGGGTTAGCCGTCAAATGTCAATACTGGCACAACTCCACAGAGAAGAGAAGGGACAGAAGGCAGAAAAGTCTTTAACTGCTATAAATTGTTAGCAAGGTCCATTGAGGTTCCCAAGCCAACATGTCAGTCAAAGGAGCCCTTGTTGTCCTGCCTCTCACCCAGTCATTGGGCACATGTAACCCTTGGGATGTATGGCTTTTAGATTATGTGTGTGGTTGAATTACAGAGAACAATAACAGAGCATGACACTTATACTTCAGCAATGGAATGTCTGCAAGCCCATTCTTACAGTCAGCCACAACTTCCAGTTGCTGGGAGAAAGTAACACAGGAGAATGGACATTTAGATGATAAGGGTGAATGGTTTCCTGGGAAGGTGCCATTAAACCTAAGACCAGAGAATAAGGAAAACCCAAATGTGTGAAAAGCATGAAGGAGAGCAAGGGGTAGATCCTATGGAGATTTCTGAGAGTCACTCAGAGGGCAAAGGCAGCTTGAATATAATCATGAAAGAATGGCAGCAGCTGTGGACAGGAAGCCATAGTTGGGTTTTGCAGGTAATTTAAAGCAGTTCAGAACATACCATGTTTGCAAAAGGAAACTAGTCAAGAAGTAGAGGAGAGAGCAATGAGGCCTGACCTGTCATGAATACCACTTTTGTTTGCTCTGAGGAACAGGCATGTAGCAGACACGGGTAAGGTGACAACAAATGATAGTTTACATTGTCAGAGCACACTGGTCCCTTTTGGAGGTTTCTGGGGGGGGGTAGAGGGGATTGGTATGGTGAGCAGAGGCTTCATGGAAGAGAGGCCATCAGAACTCAGCCTTAAAGGAGTGAGATTTTAGGAAAGACTAAAGAATGGAAATGACCTTAGAGGTGAATCTCACTGGGTCTGTGAAGGGAGGAACAATCTTGTAGCATTTTCCAAAATCACTTCTCCAAATCATGGAGCCAAAGTGGCTTTTAATTTAGAGCCTTGTATGGGACAGAACATGGTTCAGAAGACACCAAGGACATTCACAGGTGAAAAGTGCTTAAATCCGAAAGACAACACAGTTAGGGAGAAGAGGTCTCCACCTCCCACTTTCTGGCAGGGGACATTGCAGACTGAAGTAATGTGAGTACATCACAGACTGAAGCAGAGAGATGAAGAGAACCCTAGACTTCCTTCTGAACTCAGCTTTGGATTCAAACTGGAGCAACACAGTGCACCATTTTGGACTTGGAGACTCAGGGGAAGGGGTGTTTGGATGGCATTAAAAGCTCGTTTTTCAGAACCCACTCTTTGAAACCTCTCTCTATGCTGAAAAACAAAACATCAAGCCTCCTGCCTCCACAGTCACAGCAGTGACACAGGACAGAGTGCTATGGGGTTTCTTTCTGTATGCTGTGAATATATATGCTGTATGTGTTGCTCTGATTGGTTGATAAATAAAGCTGCATTGACCTATGGTAAGGTAGCTTAGAGGCAGGTGGAAATCCAAGCAGACAGACAAGAAGAGAAAGGAGAGGCAGAGAGACACCAGCCTGCCACCCAAGGAACAGCATGCCAGCAGACCGGTAAGCCATGGAACACATGGCAAAACATAGATGAATAGAAGTGGGTTAATTTAAATTTATAAGAGCTAGCTAGCAAGAAGCCTGCCATATGCCATGCAATTGGTAATTAATATAAGCCTGTGTGTGTTTACTTGGGTCTGAGAGGCTGCAGGACCACATTTGTCTGGACTGTGGGGGGCCAGGCAGGACTGGAGGAACCGTCTGACTATAACAGAGCCCCAAACACCTGCAAGCCCTGCCTCCCAGCCGATCTCTGTTGCATCTCTTTATTTGTCACTGGCTCTGCCTTAGGTTTATACCTTTGAAATACATTTCCGCCTCCAGTAGCTTGTGTTTATATACAGGTCAAGTGTAAAAACAATGTACTTTTGGGTAAACACAGCCTAGAGAGAGGTTTTTTGGGACTTTCTGAATTAAAAATATCAGACAATTTCATATGAAAATGTATATTTCCTGTTTCTCTTGAAAATTCAAGTGATCTGACCACTCTGGCTCACACAGAGCAATGAGAAGGTAAGCCAAGAGTGGCAGGTTTTATTTATTCCATCGTAATCTCCCTACTAGCATTTTATTTCCTTTTTTTCCCTATGTGCCTGAGCCAAGAAGGAACTGAATTTTTCTAAGATACTAAGATGATACTTTCATACTTTTAAAGTTTTTTATTAGCCTTCTAGCCTGGAGGATGAAATTTAATTTTATCACCTTGGACTAAAAGGGTCTCTATAATGTTATCTCATTGTCTCTATGGTTTCTTTCTTTCCTTCCTTCCTTCCTTCCTTCCTTCCTTCCTTCCTTCCTTCCTTCCTTCCTTCATTCCTCCCTCCCTCGCTCCCTCCTTCCCTCCATCCCTTTCTTTCCTCCTTCCTTCCTTGTTTCACAACTGAGGTAAATTCATTGTCCCCTCCATGGATCTTTCTAACCACACTCTTCCCAGAAGCCATGTTGGGATTTTGTACCGTATTGTATACTATCCTCTGCCCTGTATACACTATAACTCTTTTCTTAAAGCTGAAACACCATTTTCTTTTCCACCCAGTCGAATATCTGCTGTTTGGTTTCAGCTCAGTCTCGAATCCCGTGACTTGTACTTTCAGGTTCCTTGATTCTCTGCATCCTAGTCACCATGGTGTCAGCTCTGTTATGACCCTTACCACACTGTCCTGACAGTTACAGATCCTTCTCCAGATGGCATGGCCCTTTGGTTTATAGCTATTTTTGCCTTTGAAGTTCTAAGGCAAGACAACTGAGTAGTATTAACAGTGGAATGGACTACTAATACTTCCTGTTCTCTTGTCAGAGGGTGACAAAGATAGTGACAATCAAGTGATGTCTTTCATAAAACTGTTGACAAAGCAAAGTATAAAGTAATATATGAATGAGCTAAATAATACAGAAATGATACATTCTTAACTTGCTTAAAATGATTTATTGCATTATTGCCATGGAAAAGAACAATCTGAAAGTCAGGGTGCCCAGATTATTTGTCCAATTTTATTGCCAATTACCTGTGTGGCTCAAGGCGAATTGTTCTGGCTCTCTAAACCTGTTTGCAAAGCTGAATGTTGAAAGTTTTACATTTTTTGTTTCTGCTTCTGTACATTTCTTCTTCCAGTTTCTTAGGTGTGAGGGGATTTTTATTTTTCTTAAAGACATATTCTGGATGGACTGTTAATCATAATTTAATAACGAATATCAGTAATCAGCTATTTTACTAACTGCACAAATAAATGACAATAGTACTTGTGTATGCTTTTTCATAATCTGGCATTGTTTTCATTATCTAATCGACACTAATACACTGAAGCACCTGAGTACAGAATCCAAAGACCTCAGCATCACATTACAAAGTCTACTCACTCTCTTCCAGCCTTTTGTTCTGTGGTCACATGGCATCTCCATCTTACCTTCCCCATCTTTATAAAGTCACCCGTGCGATTGATGGAGTTGGAAGAGCTGATGAAAGTAGGGAGACTGAAAAGGAACAAGGCCTTTACTTACTAAAATCTCTACTTTCTTTACTTGTTTTTTAAGTCACACCTGATAAAAGTTAACTCACTCACTGCTGGTTAAAGTTGGCTATAGCCCCTGGCATAGATTCCCTGTAATGCACAGTAAAATACCTATGAAGGCTCTGAAGACGTAAACTCAGAAAACAGCCACAGAGTCAGCCCAGTAACCACCCATGACTATATCTTGGTAAATATTTTCAGGCATTAATGCTTGAGTAGGTTAGGTGAGGTGGGTACATTCTATGTGAGATGAGAAGGCTCTCTGTGAGGTAGTGAGTAGGAAAGGTCATTAACCTTCTATCTTTGGGCTCCCACTAGGTCATGCTGCCCCTGGAATTTATATCCCTTACTAGAGGTCCTGGTGGAAATTCATAGATGGTCTCACTTGGAAACGAATTCTCTGAAGCTAATCAAGAAAGGCTGTACTGGATTGGGACAGATCCTACATCCAATGAGAATGTCCCTAGAGGAGACAAGAAAGAATATTTGAGATGTGCAGAAAATGATGGCCATGTGAATACAAGCACAGAGACAGCAGTGGTGCAGAAAGAAGCCCAGGAATGTCAAGAACCACCTAAGCTTACAGACAGAGTTGTGGCCTCTTTCTCCTTATGTTATTTACTCTGTTAGATATTATCATTCTTCAAAGGTCCTTGGTCAGAGTCTGGAGGGCAGAAACAGGTAGGCAAGGGCCTAATGGGAATGCCAGAGTTCTGAGGTAGAAAAATGAAGTTCTTGTACACTTGGTGGGGGAAAGAAATACAGAAACTCTTGTATTGGTATTTGGGGAGGACAGTTCCTTTCAATAAAGTTCTTACAGGCAATTGTCCAAGCCTAGACAAGCTGGTTATACATTGGAGAAGAAACGAAACTAAACAATGATTCCTCCTTAGGATCTCCCAGCAAACTCTTGGCTTTAATACATTCTTTTTTATTTGGGGATAGGAAAGCTGTAAAACATGAAGGAGATGAACTTCAACCTCCCATAATCATCTACTGAAAGAAATTGATTTGGTTTAGAAAGTATTTAGTGTCTTAAAATGAAATACAGGGAATAAGCCTCTAAGAAATAGGGTGTCATTAAGTGAGAAGAAAGAACAAGAAGATGGCCTGGAAAGGGAACGGGTAAGATGAGGGAGAAAACTAAGAGCATAATAGCAAAATTACATTAGCATTGAGATGCAGTCAGGGAGATAATTGGGCTGAGGGGAATCACATCATGGGATACGTGTTAGGCATCTTCTAGAAAGTGGGGCAAATAAATGAAAAAAGTCAAGAGATGGGATGTTTTCTGAAAAAGGCTTAAATAGGTGCTCTAATAATTAAGTATAGGTTGTTTCTACTTGAAGGAGAAAAGAAAAAAGGTACATTTAAAGAAGATTTGCTGCTTAAAAATCCCTGTAGAAGCTGTATGCAACTGATTCTAGCTGCAAGAGGAAAAATCCATTTTCTCCAATGGAGTGACACTTGGCGTATCAACTTTGTTCTGTGGCATGCCTCAGGCTCATGAATAGTTGCCTAACACAAACATGACCCCATTTTTTTTATATACATTTCTTGAGAGGAAAAAAAATACATGAAAATGGGTGGGTAGGGAAGGGTGACTATCTAGGAGAAGATTGGGGAAGGGAAAGAATTTGATCAAAATGTATTGTATGAAAAATTTTAAAACTTTTTAAAAATGTAAAAAAAGATCAGTTTGTGTGTAGCATAAATCTTACTAACCATGCCAGGCTACCAAGCCCAGAGCCAGAGAAGAAAATCTTGGTAACTTGGTCTCCATTGGAGACTACTCCAACAAAAAACAATGAACTGATGAGATCATTTAGTATATTTGTGTGGTGATATTGTGTTTCCCAATGTATCGTCCACCCTAATAAATTTATCTGGGATCAGAGAGCAGAACAGCCACTAGACAGACATAGAGGCCAGAAAATGGTGGCACTCACACCTTTAATCCTAGCCTTTCTGGAGGCAGAGATCCATTTGGATCTCTGTGAGTTCAAAGCCACACTGGAAATAGCCAGGCATGGTGACTCATGCCTTTAATCCCAGGAAGTAATGGCGGAAAGTAGAAAGGTATATAAGACATGAAAACCAGGAACTAGGCTGGTTAAGCTTTTAGGCTTTTGAGCAACAGTTCTGCTGAGATTCATTCTGGATGAGGACTCAGAGGCTTCCAGTCTGAGAAAACAGGGTCAGCTGAGGAATTGGCAAGGTGAGGTGGCTGTGGCTTGTTCTGCTTCTCTGATCTTCCAGCATTCACCCCAATAACTGGCTCCAGGTTTGATTTTATTAATAAGATCCTCTAACAATTTGTGTTACATATTTGTGTATACATGTATGTGTGTATACATTTGTATGTTTATGTGTGGTATGGGTATAGATCCCAGGGCCTTTTGCTTGCTGGGTAAGTGTTCCAGCACTGAGCTACTACTCTTGTGGTCCAGTTCAAGGAGTTTCAAAATGACTTTTGGGTAAATGTTCAAAACTTCTCAGCTTAAAGTAAAGTAGAAACCATCAAAATAGCAAAAGAAGAAAGAAAGAAGAAAACAAGAAAGAAAGAAAGAAAGAAATTTCTTAGACTTGATTCTTTATACTACGAGTAATGACAGTGAAACTAGCAACAACAACAACAAAGAAATGAAAAATTGCTCAGACACACAATTGCATCAATTTTCTCCTTGTCTTAGTTACAAATTGTAAAATACTGAAACACCCTAGAAGAATATAGCATAATGCCTTTGAGGAGGATGTGGGTACTAAGATCTGATCAGTGGACTTAAGCACCTTTGCTCTGAATCTGCAGCACCTGCAAATATTTGTTGGTTTAAAAGGAAAAGATCATTGCACTGAACATACCTTTGTGCTGTGCCTTTTGCCCCTTTCATGGAGCAATGCATTGTGGAGGTCTCTTGTCAGAACACGGTACTCCTATGTTTAATATCCAAAGCCAAAGAGGAGACTCTTTCCACCCATTGTACCTATTCCACTACTAATAAGCACTTTTCTTTCTTTTTCAACTCCAAATAGTATGTGTGGATATCCTTTCCTTTGCACATTATTTACAAATGGGCTTTGCTCAACTATCCAGAAAAGTCTCTCTAATATAGAATTACCCTGATCCTGATATTTAAGTTTTACTTAAAGATATGAACAAAGGAATTCTACAATGATACAGGTAGACATGAAATGAAGCAGATAAAACGAAGTTACCAAGTAGGTTACTTACAAAGGAGCAGAAATCAAGGCTTTCCTTTGGAAGCAGTGAAGGTTACAATGTGAATAGACTCACATCTGCAGCATTTTCAAGTGGAAAACCAGTATTGTGTACAGAGGATATTATTTCCCTCCAAGTAGTCTTTTGTATGAAAAAAAAAACAAAAAACCACGTTCTGGTAAACTTCTCTGATTCTTGATGAGGTGACTAAAGGGACTGGATTAAGAACTTGTCTTTTCCCATTATCAGAAGCTAATCACAAACAAAGAGGCCAAGGATAAGAAGGGCAGGATGAGGGTGCAGCAGCCTCCCTTTCCTCAGATTAGATCCACACTCAGGAGGCAGCTGAGGCGCAGAGCTGTGCACCCAGGGGCACCTGCTTGGTTGCTCTGATGAGCTGCCCTTCTTGGCTCTTCTTTTCCTCTCATTTTCCAAGACATGTGTGTCCAGAATCCTAAATTTCAGCAGTTCAGGTAGAATCTTTGTGATTGATGTCCATTTGGAACAATAATTCTTATTATTTTACTGACGCACTTGGAAATGATTGCTGAAATACAAAAACACTTAAAACACCACTGAGAAAATTAATAAACAACAAAACAATCCATTTCTTCTCTATAAAATTCGAGCTGTAGAGAGTGACATATGACCATTCTCACTGCCATGGAACAGGAATAATGACTTCCTGCTTCTTTAGCACATATATTGGGCCTAGGAAGAGCCTGCATTTTTTTAAAAAAAGAAATAAACCACCCACTGGCAGATATTATCTGTCATTAAGCTACTCTTTATTTTATTTTCCATACAGGAACTATGAACATGTCTGAGTTCTTTATGCTTAAAAGCAGTATTATGCCATTATTTCAAGCACATTAAAACACACAGAAAAAGTGTAGGGCAAACACAACTGGCTATTTTTGGTTACCATTAGTTACACACTTGATCATCACTGGTTTTAAAACATCAGGTTGCTCATCTTATCCTTTGCATTTTAAATTTTTTTCATTTCTACACAAAGAAAATTGCTCTATTCTAATGAAATGTAAGTGGACAGTATTAAAAATAACTGTTTAATTTTAACATACAATGATATGGTGACTAAAAACATATCCACCATTCAGACATGAATATTAATATGTGAATATTAACAGTAATTGTCTGGATAATGAAAGGAATAACTTTTCTTCACAGATTATCAAGAGCCTTTCTATTATAGATTATGGAAAATAGTTTAAAATTCTCTCTATATTAAGGGTTCACTCAGCAATAATTTTGTAGACACCTATTGTGAGAATGGCTTTGCGGCTAAACAGGTAAATGAAGCATGGCGCATTGTTCTAGGATTCCTATTGTCATGAGCTATTCCTTCCTTAATTGTCCATGTTAAACAGTGAGAAGAGAAAGAATCACTTCCATTGATAGAGAGAGGCCACACAATGGGCTTTCAGGTCTGACTGAGCTGGCCTGAAATAATCCATTAAGCATACCCTGGTGAGAAACACTGTGGAGTTTAGAAAGCATGGTCCATAGTGTCAGGCCTATTTGGATTAGAATTCTGCTTCATTGCAGGCTCGGCATGTGACCTCAGACTTGGTTTCCTCATCTTTAAAATGCAGAGACTACAATGAGTCGATGAGGTCATGGAGAATGAAATAATTATAAGAAATTGTGCATCACAATGACTATGGAGGGGGTCTTTAATATCTGAGAAAATCATATCTTTTTTTACTTTATCTGTACCATCTAAAATTTATGGTAGAAAGCATGGAAAACAGTACTTAACCATTTGCCGCTGAATTCCTCACCCAATCCTCATTTCAGTAATCCACAAGTATCAGGAACCACATTAGAGGGACTGGTGGGGTCAGACAATAGCCCTGCAAGGTGAAGGATGGGCATCCAAGTGAGACTAGACTAGCAGGCTCAGTCTCAGGGTTAGAGGGTCATGCCAAAGGCCAACATGGGGCCAAGGCTGAGTAACTTGCATTTTCCTAAGCCAGGAGGCTAAGTGCCTTCTTTTAATTAAAAAAAAATATTATTTTGTTTATATGCGTGGAGTGTGCCTGTTTGAGTTTTTATGTGTCTTGAGATAGGAGTGTGGTAAGCTTTCTGAAATAGCCAGAGGTTACTGTGGCTGGAATAGAGGAGAGGATGTTGGAGAAGTGGAACAGTATCTGACCCTGGTTTCAGTGACTCTGGTTTTCCTTTTGGGTGAGATAGAAATCCACAGGCAAATGCTTAGCAAAATGTGATATGTTGGAACACATAGGCTAACAGGTGGATCACCGTGGGAGGTGTGCATTTAGGGGAGGCAGAACCATTGTTACAAGGGAGTAGATATAGAAAGCGCCCCCATCCTTGGTCCTAACCAAGTTGTAGGACATAGACTTGGGATTCTGTGTGGGCCATAGTCTTTATGTGGCAGAGGTAACCATGAGAGAACAAGCCTCAGAAGGGGATCCTCACGGGGAGAGTAGAACTGTATTTCCAGCCGAAATTTTCTCACCATCTAGGCCACTTTCTCTGGAGATACCTAGGTGCTGAGGGTGCAAACACATTCCTCAAAGCTGCTCCTGATGACCTTGAATGAATCTTTCTTTGTAAGAATCTCTAAGAGAAGTACCAGCTTTGCCAGGCAACTTGGCATGAATATCCAAAAACATCTGCCTTTCCATGAGATAAGACTGAGAAACCTTTAGCCCTGCTTTGAGTTTGAAGGATAGGTTTTAGGCAAGGTTTCTCAGTCATCCTCGGTTCTTTTTACAATCTGCAGAATGTTTTGGTTTTATTTAATTTTTTTTCCTGGATTTTGACATTACTTTAGCTTTTTATTTAACTAAACAGTTATTATATGCTTCTAATGTTCTAGGTACTCAGGAATAAAGTAAGTGATAAGCAAAATATGATCTTTGATATCGAGTAGTCTAGTGGCTGACCAAAGTGATGAGACAGCAGGCATTAGCTTTTACTTCAAGGGTAATTGTACTATGTTTGATGGCGATTTGTTCTTCCACTTTACTTCTTTCACTCTTTCTTCTCTTCAATTAATGAAAAGGAACCACTTTTCATTAAGTGTTGATATTCACAATATGCAAATCAGGTGGTAGGATTGAATCTTATTCTTGCATCTATGTAGTATGACAGAGGAGCATGTTCAATAAGCTCCAGAAGTGCTTTGATTTTCCTAGGTTGTGATGTCTGCTTAAGTAGGATTTACAAATTCAATGCAGAACACTTAGATTAATTTGAACTTCACATAAAAAGAGCATTTTTTCAAAATACAGTGTACCTACATGTCATATGGATGTGTACACACAGAACATTATTTTCTGGATATCCTTCAGTCTTGTTTTTTTGCTAAGTCCCTAGACAATACCTATTAGATAATCCTGAGAAATTTTGACTCACTGGCCATTTTGTAAACTGTCCTAAGGAATTTGCCTATTTCACTCCTGATTTTAAGGAGCAATTGAAATGTGTTTTGCAAGGAAAGAAAAATCTCAGATTTGCAACTTATAAAACTAAAAGATTTGGAACTTCTAAGACTAATTGTGGCTATAGAGAGGATATCTGTAGAGGAGGACTAGAGGTAAACATGAGGCTGTCTTGTTGACTACTCATACCTCATCTCTTTCTGTTTCATTTATTTATTATTATTTCCAAGAATTTAATAGTCTTTTCACACCTTTATCAACATTTTTACATAGAATATATTTTGGTCATATTTTCTCCTCTCTCTCAACTCCTCCCAGATTCTCCACATTTCCCTATCCACTTAACTTTATGTTCTTCCTCCTGCTTAAAAAACATAAAGCAAAAGCTAGAACAAACAAAAAATCAATAAGATAGAAAACAGCAAAACAACCCCCCCCCCCCAAACCCAAGAATCCAAAGCAAAACAAAGCAAAATATGGAGTCTGTTTTGTGTTGACTGACTACCCCAGGGCAGGGGGCTTGCCCTGAAGTGTAGTTGATATACCCAGTAACATTCTATTGGAAAAAAAACTGATTTTCTCATTTCTAGCAGTTATCATTTATTAATAGTTTCTTGATTAGATGTGGGTCTCTTGACATATACCCCTTGATATTTCTGGGCAACTATGTGCATCCTTCAACTTTCAAAGTTCAATTCTTGGTCAAGTAATCTGAATATTTACTATTTTGTTCTTCTGTGTCAGAGTTTTGGGCTAGTAGGTTCGAATTTATGCTTTGTTTTAGCTAGTTTTCTACTGCTAGACTACTGCATACTGAGAATTATAGAGAAAATAAATAATTTTTTTCTCATAGTTGTGGAGATCTGGAAGTTCAAGGTCATAGTGTTGCATCTGGTGAACACATTCCGAATCAGGAATCACTCTTACCTTACAAGGCAAAGTCAAGCATATTAGGTACTGCATCTGTTGAAGGCATTCCTGATGCCTCTTCCCATGGCAGATGACATTATCTCTCTCAAGGCAAGAGAGAACATGTTAGAGAGAGATTGAGGGCTACAGGCCTTGCTTTCCTGGCAAACCAGTTTCCCCAAAGCTAACTAACCTAATTCTGCAATAACAACCTCAGTTTATCCACAGGGTCTGAGCCCACATTACCTTCATTTCCCAACACTATCTCAATGGCAATTAAATATCTCCTTGAGTTTTGGAGAGAATAAGCATTCAAACTGTAATGGGCTTGTATAAAATGTCAACCTTAAAGGTAAGGACTCAGGTATTAAGCTTTTTTTGCCCACTGCAAATGAAATGGGAAAGTTAGAGCTTGCTAAGAGACCAAGTCCTATTTGGTCAACTTTAATGATTAGGCAAGAAGCAATTGGCAGTTAAAATACTAAGATGATGCTGAATTGTGTCACCAAAGCGTGGCTTTTATCATGCCTGAATCATTTCAAATTCTTAAATATATTAATGTATTTATCTCAAATTATATTTGCTAGTAATGCATTTATTTACAAAGAATACTTACATATCAAACTAAAGTCTCAGAAGCTCAGAAAAACACATGTATTTTATATGTGCACAAGTATGTACACCCACATATTTACACACACATATAGCATTAAGTTTTTTTAATTGGATGAATGCCTACAACTGGATAAAGAAAAAGAACAGCTGTAACCAGGCGCTTGATGACTGACAACCACTGTACTATATTGGGGATTTATTAAGGCAACTCCATGTAGTTAAAAAGGAGGTTTATTTTGGGGGGTGACTTACAGCTAGTAAAGGGGTTGGTTACAGGATCTGGGAGAGGTGAGGTGCAGTCCAGCTGGGTTCTCTGGAGAACTCCACTCGGTCTACCATCCAGCATCCAGGATCATCAGGAACCAAGAGAGCTGGCACATCCGGATCTTGGGTCTTACAGGCTCCCGACTCGGCCCCACCTCAGGGCCAGGTCATAGGTAGGCATGACAATTACTGGAAGCCCTACTATGATGAATGAAGGCGATTGATTTGTACCTGTGGGAGACTAAACATGAAGGAGGAAAGTTAAAATTCGCTGAAAGACCAAGTCCTATCTGGACTTGTTATCAGAATGTTAAATACTAGAAAAGAACTAACTCATGACTTTGCAGCAAGGTGAGACAGGAGTAGGAGAGCAGCATGTAGAGAACACCGTGTAACAATCCTATGTAAAACGGTGCATTAGAGAAAGGATGGAGAGACAGTCGGTGTGATACCAATGGTATAATTTCACATCTGAGCAGGAGCAATAAAACCCCCATTTATTAGCAGCAGAAATGGATGGTCTCTTGGAAGACAGCAAAACGGTCTTGTTTTATGTGCTATTGGGGAAAAGAGACTGGAAAGCAGAGCCATGAACATTTATAGAGTGCACACGGAGCTTGGATGAGGTTACGATCATGCCTCAGCTCCCAGGTCCAGCTCATTGAAGCCTGCCATCCAATCATTCTTTAAGGACAGATTTTGTCATCTCTGCTTCATGCCTGAAGAAGCTGATACTCAGAGGGATTGAAGAACTTTGTCCTTCATCACAAATTAAGGAGCAAAACTAAGGTATGTGTTTGACTTTTTGTTTTAAAATCTATGTAATTTCTACTCCGCCAAACAGCAACCTAGGGTGTATGCTGGACATTAATTTTCCACCAGACATTTCTGCTCTTGTTATATGAGGGCCTGGGAGAAGTTTACCTCTGTTAGTAGACTTCACAGACGTCCCTGGAGAGCCAAGCCTTGGCTTCCCAGAACTGTGTCTCCTTACCACTGGACACTGGAGTACAATCCACACCATGAAGACCATGTTTTTCCAAAACTTGTGCACACACAACAGTTCCTAGGAGGATCCTTCACTTTTGTTTTGGTGTGAGGTGCTGAGGCTTGAACCCAGGGCCTGATGCATGTTGAGCAAACACTATGACAATACTACATCCCCTAGCTTTTCACAGCTGAGCAGAAATAGCTCTGCAGTGCTTCAAACTGTTTAGTGATCAAATTCTTTAAGGAGAGAAGGCTGAATATATACATATATATGATATATCATATATCATGTATCATATATATGCACATTTTCACTTATATGCTCATACATACACACATTCCTATATCTATCTGTCTATCTATCTGTCTATCTATCTATCTATCTATCTATCTATCTATCTAATCTATCTATCTGTATGTATGTATGTTTCTATATGTGTGTTCATGTACAGGTTCTGTACATGAAAAGTGCCATTTTCCTTACACCATTATCCAGCAGCATCAACTATGCATTACAGATTGTGTTTTATGTTTTACATTTTCAAGCTTGAAATAATTTCATCTGCTCTCTTACTTTGAAAACTGAAAAGTTGAAATATATCCAATAGAATTTCAATTTTATAACATCTGATTTGGTTTCTATGAGGATGCTAGTTTGCCCTAGCAGGCCCCTGGATCAAGTCCAGTGCATTCACTGTTTATCTAACTTAAGTTTTATTGGAATACTGAAATTTACTGTTCATACAACATCATCTGTTTCTGGGCTGGAGAGATGGCTTAGGAGTGCATGTGCTGCCCCTGCAGAGGACCTGAGATAAGTTTTCATCAGCTATGGTGGATGGCTTACCATCACCTGCAACTGCAGCTCCAGGAGATCTGCCCCCCTCTTCTGGAGTCCACAGACATAGCACTCACTTGTGCAGATTCATGCATATGTGTGTGTGTGTGTGTGTGTGTGTGTGTGTGTGTGTGTGTGTGTGTGTGCATGTGTATGTGTGTATGTGTATGTATACATATATGTATATACATGTATAAGTTAAAAATTACGAAACATTATTTATGCCTATTTTTTGATTAAGGACAGTGTCAAATTAACAAAGATAGAATTGTCAGCCAAACCATCAATATTTACTTCTGACCCTTTTCAGCATGTGCTGACACCTGGCTGATGACAACAAGAGATACTTCAATGTTACATTTTCATTCATGTTCTACACCTAGCTTTTAAGTCTCTCTTGTCAGAGAAACTATAATGTCACATGTAAAGCATGTATGTGACAGCAACATGGATTTGATCAGTCATTTCTTTTCACAAAGCCTGTATTTATTTCTCTAGAGTCTTTTTTTTTCTTTTCTCAAGGCCAGGGAAACATCTAAAATATGTTCCTAAAATACAGTGGTGTGGTTATTATGTCCATTTGGAGTGGAAAAAACACTTTCATTTTAAAAAATCAAATAAAACCAACATGGGGTACAGCTTCTGAGTACCTTCCTCATGGGATGGAAAGGAAGGAGGGATGGCAAAATCCTTTCTTTGAAGAGATGACTTTGGGTCATTTCATTTGACCCAAGTCATTCACAGTAAGCAAGTGTCAAGTTCTGAACTCAGAATTACATGGTTCCAAAGTCTCTTCAAA
The DNA here is from genome assembly GCF_949786415.1 of Peromyscus eremicus. Classification (NCBI taxonomy): domain Eukaryota; kingdom Metazoa; phylum Chordata; class Mammalia; order Rodentia; family Cricetidae; genus Peromyscus; species Peromyscus eremicus. Next base: position 36,506,834 of record NC_081426.1, read on the forward strand.
CTTGGACTTCTTGAATGAAGTGTCTAAGTGTCTTCCCTCAAACCTTCCATTCATCATGGGCTAAGGACAGACAGATGTGACAACATGGCCTCAGTTTTACTAGATGGTGTACAACTTTAGTGTTTTATGTTAAGATCAGTTTGTCTGAAGGAGAATGCAAATTTCAAAGGAATTTTAAAGATAAAGATAAAACAAAAGACTTCAAATAAATCAAGACTTGCAGAGCCTCTAAGGGTGAAGTATTATCTCTGGGACACTCTTACAGAAAGAAGAAAAGAAAAAAAGAAGCATGTCCTTGGGGAGAAAATGCACAAAGGAAGCCCATAATAACAAGGATCTAAGTAGAAAGAAGAAGAAAGAGAAAAAGTTTGGAGAGAGGCCTCCGATACAAACTTGAAAATGACTTTCACACAAGTGTCTTCTGTCATTCTGCCACCGAGGAGCCTAATTAAGACATCTGCTAAGAGTTACCAATTGATGGTGGGCTTCCTGTCACACCATTTTAATTGACATGCTGTGATTTTGTTCCAGATTAACTTCATAAGTGGCCTCCTAATAGAAAGATCACTTAAATTAAAAGTGGGCTGTAAATGGGGATTTGCGATGGTAATAGGCCAGTGTAACCTCTGTGTCATTTACATACATTTCCATTTTTTCCCAGTGCATATTTGCATACATTGGAGGAAGTCACTGAAGCTTTTATACGGGCAATATTAGTATGGTAATGAGCATCCAACTGGCACAGGGTCCAAAGAGTCAGTTTTTTGACCTTCCTTCAGCACTAATTTTGGAGATGCCTTTGAGCTTCCAACATTAATAATATTAAATCTATGTTTCAAAGAAAAAGAGTTCAGGCTATTTGACCAGGTACAATAAATGTTCAGAAGACTAAAGTAAATTGAAGCATGGAGCATTTACAACACTTGAAGGGTTGCTCAATACATTAAGGTTGCTAAAACATCTCCAAATGTCTTTGCTCTGTCAGCTCGTTAGTATTGCTCAAGTGTGATGGTCCAACACAGCATTCCTTTGAAACTGGAGGGCTAGGGTCCAAGGTTCACAACACAAGTTTCATGGAAAGGGCAATGGAGTTGGGAGACTCTCAGACCAGGTTCCAACCGTGAGTCAGCCCTTGTTTGATTTTCACCAATCTGAATCACAGTTCTGCGTTTATGAATGCCAGGTCATAGCAACTACCTGCTATTTGTAGTTAGATTGAGACAATGAGTGTAAAAGTACTTTATGTAAGGCTGACTATATGAATGCAGAATGTAGATCCTGGTAAATGAGGCCAAGATAAGCACAGAGGACTGCTTGGTTTACTTTGATGAATTTGGGGCTAGAAATGGGGAGGGAAAGAGGGAGGGAGGAAAAGAAGGGAGCAGGGGGGGCGGTGTCTTTTTAGTGGGATTTCCAATGTGTAATCTGAAAAACTAAGTTAAGAATCACTGTAACTATGCAATCAAGTTCTTGCTTTTCCTTGTCCTTTTTGTCACTTAGATACCCTGTTTCATCATGGTAGATCTGGAGGATGAGGGAAGCTTGAGTTGGAAGTTGCTGTCAAAATACATAGCAATAGGCTAGATTGTTCTTTCTTATGCAATTTTATTAACTATTATTTCTTTGGAGGGCAGTAAGCTTCATGCTTCCTAATATTCACAGACGACAGTGAAGACTGGAAGGGACAGGGGTCAGAATGCCACTGGATGCCATCTGGGTATGTTCGTGTTACATAGAAAACACTGATGTGGCAACACCTTTTAGAGTGCTAGGGGCATAATTTGGGTATGAAGATCTTAACACTCTTTTATTTTATTATTTAGCAGACTGTGATAATCTCATTTTATTTGTGTGTATCCAGGATGTTTTTGAATGCTCCTTTTTCTGATTCCTTTGGAGAATACCTCTATAATCCACATCACCTCTGTAGAATATGGACACTGTTCTTTCCTTACTAAGATAGAGAGGAAATTTGGACTGGACAGAGTTTAGCCCTGCTGCTCTGGACTGCGTGGGTGCATAAGAGCCTGGCACATTAACCCCGGGGGCTTTCCTAGAGTTAATGTGTGGAAGAAGGGAGCAGAGTTCTTTTCCCATTAGAATTATGAAACTAGGAAATGTGGATTTAGAAACGAGGGTAGATTTGGGACTAGAGGTTGAAGATAAGTGGGCCTGAGATCTGGAGAGGAAGAGGCTGCCTGAACAGCTCTGTTCTTGAACTTTTGAGTCATGTGAACCATAGAATTCCTTTTTCACTTTAACCATTCAGAGCTGGGTGTCTAATATGCAATTTAAAGTCAATTAAGGCTCAAAAAAGGAGGAAAAGATAGATGTACAATAAAACCAATGAAGTAGGAAATCAAGTGTTGGCAGAAGATCTGGAACCCGGGGGCCTGGAAGAGGTCAGGCTGTATTTTGGCACAGGATAGACCTTGTTCAACTTTTCATTAACCTTTCTAGCTTTTTTTTTTCTGTGAAAAAAAATTGTGCCCATAGTATTTCTAAGAATCTCTAATTATTTTTAGGTAACTGTCAGAATTTTTAACACTGAATTCTCTATTTATCATGTAAAAAGAATGCCCCTATTGCCACTAAGGGCTCTTTTCCCACACTCAAGTCCTGTTCAAGCAGTGTGAGACTAGAGAGAAACAAGATTGAGAAGGAATGTGATACCACAGCAAGAAGACTGGATTTGAAATTATGGAACAAACTTTTGGATACCCACTCAGGGAGTGCTTCTTGTGGCTCGGACCCTTGATTTTTTCAACATGGAATTTGGAGTAAGAGTAATAGTTGTTCTGACCACACATGGTTTTCATGTGGATGGTGTGACTCTGACAGAATGGCTGGCACTAAGAGTCATAGGCTCTAGAGGTGTTTGTGTGCTGTTTCAAGACAAATATGTGCCAGTGGTATTCAGAGGAGTCAGAGCCAGAACTTCTGTCCCCACCACAAGGCAGGGACAGAATTTTCTAGAGCCTGAAGTAAGTAGGGCACTTGTTTTATTATTTGCGCAAGTATGCGTGCGCGTATATGTGTGTGCGTGTGCGTGTGCGTGTGCGTGTGTGTGTGTGTGTGTGTGTGTGTGTGTGTGTGTGTGTGAGAGAGAGAGAGAGAGAGAGAGAGAGAGAGAGAGAGAGAGAGAGAGAGAGAGAGGGGAGAGATTGGAAGGCTTCATAGTATTTGTAGCTGGTATTTTGGTTGAATCCATTTATTGTTTGAGAATTTGATGCAGGCATATAATGTGTTTTGACCAAATCCACCTTCCTTCCCTTCCCCTCCCTTCCCCTTCCCCTCCCTTCCCCTCCCCTCCCCTCCCCTCCCCTCCCCTTCCCTCCCCTCCTGTCCCCCACCCCAATTCCTCTCCACCAATTCCAAGTGTGCTTTTTTTAAGATCTACTGGGTCCATTTAGTGCTACCAGTATGTGCATGGTGTAGCGCCATCTACTGAAACATGGGTAGCTCTCAGGGACTTCATCCCTGATGAAAACTCTCTCTCAACATTTGCCAGTGTCTTCTCAGGATATGTGGGACTTCATGAGCCCCTCCTCTATCCATGCTGTGATTTTGAAGTACTCTCTTCTTGTGAATTTACTAAAACTACTTTAAGATTTATTTTTTATGTGCATGAGTATCTGGCTTAAATGTATGTCTGCTTACACTGTGCAACCCCAGTGCCTCAAGGAGGCCACAAGAGGGTATCAGATCCCCAGGGACTGGTGTGACGGGCAATTGTGAGCTGTCATGTGAGTACTGGGAATCAAACCCAAGTCCTGTGGAAGAGCAGCCAATGCTCTTAATCACTGAGTCACCTCTCCAGCTCTATCTTGGGAACTTTTAAAAAGCCCTTCCAGGCAAAAAGGAACAGGCACCAGGTGCTTAAGGCTAACTCAAGATTCAAAAAGGAAGTTCATGGGTAGATCTCATCTTAGGTGTCTTAGTTTTCTAGGGTCATAAAATTACTTGTGTTTGTATTCTGTCTTTCCTAAGGAGAGGTAAATTCACAGACATCGTAAGTTTAGTGTTTTATTCATGTCAGCATCATTACCTCCACTCATAGGAACTAGTTAACTCAGCCTAAGTTGATTAATTTAATCTCTCCACCCACACAAAGCACAAAAGACAGTGTTAATATTTATCTATATAGAGGGAAGTTAAAGTTTTGAGACATGGAGGCATTTTCTGAGGGCTTTGGACAAAGCAAAACTAAGGTACCAATCACTGTGATGTGCACTGAATTCCAGCAAGTGAAAAATGTTGGCATGTGTAATAAAACCCAGGGCAAGAGCCTGATTTACAATCTACAGAACGAGAATAGAGTTGAGATCTGACTCCCCTTATTCTACTTGAGAGACTGGTATAGAAGGAATGCGGTGGGTCCAGAGAGCAGATTGGTTGCCAAGGGGAGAAGTCGAGTTTGCAGCCCTGGAAACAGTCCTGGGACATTCATTTTCAGGCTCTGCTGGAGCTTGGCTGCCAGCTCTGCCTTCCTGGGAGATGTGTCAATAAGCCATTTGCATGACCCTTTACTAAGTTAAGCCTATTATTTGGACTTCCATGCCGCTTTTATATAAAAATCTGTGACAGACACAGTAGGAATAAAATAATAAATGTTCACATGCTGGGTGCCTTCTTAGAAATTAAAAGTTAAAGTCAGAGAAACTTCACAGCCAAAAGTGGTGTTTGGCCAAGACATACTAAGTATTAATATAGCCAGGGCTTCATCTCATACTCTCATTACCACCTCTCAGCCAGTGGGCTTAGCTAGAGTTCCTACCCACAAGAACTCATTGGGATGGACCAATTAAATGTAGAACTGGCCACAGGAGGGTAGCATACTCTTTTGTCCTGTAAGAAACCTGTGGAAATCATGAATGACTTGAGGTGACACTGGCAAGTGAAGAGTATGATGTCATTCATATATATATATATATATATATATATATATATATATATATATATACACATTGTGTGTATGTGTGTGTGTAGTATTGAGCAATGATCACCACAAGCTCTCTGAAGTGCACTTGAAGTTATTATAAGTCTGTCAAGATTCCCAGAACAGAGTGGAAAAAGCTGGATATATTAAAAAAAAACAACAGAGATTTGGATATGATAGCAGACTAGAAGCTGAGCCATGTGCATAGGACATTTATGCAGGAGTGTCCTTGGAGTCTGAATCTATGGAGGAGAAGAAGAAAGCCACTGGGTAGAGGGAGAAGTTGAGTCGTAGCACAGGCCCAGCAACAACTTTGACCAGAAAAAAAAAAAAGAGAGACACTTCCATGAGAGTGACATTTAAAAGTTGTGTCCATTGTTGGGATGAAATGACCAGGGATTTGTTCTCCCTTACTGGTCACAAGAAGTAGGCAACAAAAGCAGAGTATGGCCTTGGGTGAGGTGATGCTATGCCTTGCAAGCCGTGCTGCAATGGGATGATAGTTGCTGACTATCATCAACTATGTATTCTAACAACTGAAAGAGGACCTGGAGACACATCACATGTCGCCGACCTCTGGTTTCTCCTCAGCTTGATATTGTTCATATTTAAAAGGCCTCTGGGAGGTTGGTGAGAAGGTAAGAGGTGGTGCAGAGAGGTTAGGAGTCTTCATTAATTACTTGGATATTCAATAAAAACTGTCACTTTCCTGTCTTGCATAGTCGGATCCTTAAACATGTGTGTTAAAGGCTAAGGTAGGCATGGTAGACAATGTAGGACCCAAACCAGACTTAGAGTTTTGTAGGACCCCTTCAACCCTTTAAAGAAAGATGTACATTTGCAATAGGCAGTATTACCTGCACTTATACTATCTGCTGGGTCTCAGGAGAATTGCAGTTGCAAGCCCAGTTCTAGTATTTTAGAACTGAGCTCAGAGGTTTTGCACATTGTTTTTATATCAGAAGAGTGCCTACAAATCTCTCCAGGGATTCTAATTTAATTTTGGGGGCATTCATATGTTCTCAGAGCTCCCTAGGGAAGTCTATGGTATAGCCAGAATGGAGAATATGGATCTAATTCAGCCTTTTATTTTCAGCTCAGGGAACTGGAATTTGGAGTAGGAAAGTGAGTTGTCCAAAGACATATACCTATTACTAGGGGAGCAAGAATTAAGGTCTAGTCTTCTCAATAAAGCCTGGGGTATTTCCCTCTATTTCATACCATGCTTAAGTTTGAGTGGGGAAAAGATGAAGCAGTAGGTAAGCTGGTTGAAACTGATGCCATAAATTTTACTCTTTGCTTGTTCCCCAACAAGCATTTATTGCCTCTAACTCATTTACTACCTGATGTTGCCTTCTCTTTCCTTGTTTCTGCAATTGAGGTTACAGGGAGTTCAGGAACTAAATGGTAGAAGGGGAAAGAGACCTCACATGTAGTTAGAAACTTCTAGACGACAGCATTGCTCTCAGTACTTTACCGTTTCTCAGTTTATGTAGTAATTCTAGAACTTTGGTGTTAATGGCTGAATTTCAAAATTAAAAGTCTCAGGTGGGTTTGGATAGGTGCTTAGGATCTTCCAGGTGATATGTGTTGTGGTTTAGGTAAGAAGTGTCTCCACAGAAGGCTAATGTGCTGAAGGATTGGAGGTTACTGTGTTATGAGGGCACCAACTTTGTTAGTGGGTGAATCCATTGAGGCTCTCATAGTTAATGTGCTATTAGGTCCAGGTTGCCAAAAATAGGATACTGAGGAAATGGCTTTAAATAGCATTTCTTGTCCCAAAACCTTCCTGCCTTTTTTAATCTCTGGCCTGGCTGCCATAAGAAATATTCTTCATGTCCACATCTTCCTTGCCAGGGTATTCTGCTCAAACAAAGCCCATAGCAATATGGCTATGACAGAAGGCACTGAAACTGTGAGACAAAATACATCCTTCTTCCCTCAGGTTACTGTACAATCAGTGACTTGTGGTTGGTTCATAACTTTGTAAAGCTCATATTTTATCAGAGCCTATGGGCAATACGTTCCACAGAGGTAGGTTTTTTAAAATACTGGATTTTCTCATTGATGCTTTTTCCTACTTACTATAACACTGACAGCTAAAAGCAGATTCTCAATAAAAATCAATTGGATTAATGATGAGTATCACTGAACTGCACAGGCTTTACTAATCAGCGTTAACACATTCTAGAATCCAGTAGCTTTCAAAGCACCTGTAAGGAGAACATTATATTTAAAGTTCCTTTTCCCATTGGTTTATTTTACTACTACTTGTTGGGTTTCATCTCTTTTAGGACCATGAGATATTTTCTGGGCTACTGTGGTGTAGCTGGAGAATTTTTCTCCAGCTCCCACCGCCAAGTCCCGCCAGTCCCAGAGCCCACTTATAAAATAAACACACAGACTCTTACATTATTTAAACTGCTTGGCCATTAGCTCAGGCCTATCATTGTCTAGCTCTCACTCTTATATTCAGCCCATTTCTATTAATCTTTACTTTGCCACGTGGCTCGTGGCTTACCCGTACTTTACATCTTTCTTCTCCTGGCGGTGGCTCCAGCTCGTCTCCCTTTCCTTCCTCCTTCCTCAATTCTCCTCTCTCCTTGTCCCGCCTATACTTCCTGCCTAGCCAATGGCCAATCAGTGATTTATTTATTGACCAATCAGCAACACATTTGACATACAGACCATCCCACAGCATGTGGAACTAGCTTCTGGGGCTTCAGCATATCACTGATAAAAGTTACAACTACTTAACCCAACCATCACCTCCAAATCTTCTCTAACATTCCAATGATGAACATGGAATGGTTCAGTGAGTTCACAACCAGGGCTGTTAATGTTCTTTGTAACCAAACCTCCTTCACTCCCATCAGAAGGTCCATCCCAGGCCTAGAACTGAAGCAAGCAAAAGATCATGTGGGAGAACAATGGTGGCTTTCCTACAGGTAGGGAGGACTCTTGACACTGCTATTAGCACAGGGGGAACAGCAGGCAAAACAGAGACATCTCCTAAGCAGGAGTATTCCAGGCTTGAAAGAGAACAATCAAGAGATGCTGAAGAGCAGGATGATGGGAGAAATGTGCCAATCAAATACACCTGAAGGTTTGACTCTACCCCCAGATGGGATCCTACTGAGAATGCTAAGTATCACATAAATGCGGGCATAAATCTTACACTGTTCCTTTTTATCGTAATGTCATACATCAGGCCAGGTAGCATGCTAGGATAACTTTTCACAGAAGTAGTTGTGAATAACCTATACATAATGGTAAGGAGTTCTGGGACATATTTCTATTTGCTAGCCTTCTTTTCATTTTGGTGCTGGAGACCTCTTCCTACCTTGTCATCAGTAATTTATAAGGAGTTTACACAATGGACTGATGGATGCCAATTCCTGTGGGCTGGATGGGAGACAAATGAACTGTCAGAAGTTATACATTTTCAGTGCTAAAATGACTATGGTATGGAGAACATGGTGACTATAGTTATTAACAATAGGTTGTATTCTTTAAATGTACAGATAGTAATCTTTATATTCTCATCACACATCTACACACACCCCATACACTGTTCAGTTTGTAACCTTTTTTGTTTATTAACCTACCCAGGGGGATTTTCCAAAGTCCTGTGTTCTGCTTCTCTCCCAGGAAACTTGATTTATTGTCTTTAGTGAATACTAAAACCATAAATTTCATAAATCTGTTAGGGGAACCCATATACATCCAGGTTTGAGATGCATCCTTTGAATACTCTTGTCCCATGGCTGTTCCCAGCTCCAGCTCCTACCGTTCCATGTCTACACAGCGCTTTTTGCTGGTGTCCCATCTCCCTTATGTGTTGGTGTAGTGAGCCCTGATTCACCCTTAACCATCTAACTCTTGCCTTAACTTTTTGAGCCCATTTAGGTAGCCTGATGCCAGACTCAGAAGAATGCTCCCTCATCTCCATTCCTTTTAACACTTTCTGCACACTCCAATTATGGTAACTGAACAGAAAGACAAGCTTTTCTGTTTTCAAATCTGTTCACTGGAGAATTGGGATCTTGTATTAGTCATTTTTGTCTTTACACCTGGTAGAATCAACCTGTGGTGCGGATGAAGCAATTGGTGTATAATTAGTGGGATTAAATTGAGGAGCTGAAAACTGCTATTGTGTGGAAGGGAAGAAATCTCCGTTTCTCATGATGCTGATTTCTTTGTTTCACTGCTACGGTTACTGCCTGGCATACCAATGTGCCTCATTTGTACAAACATTGTATTCCCACTTGAGTGCTGAAGTGTTTTCCTAATTGTAGGATTGCTTGTGGCTACCATGTGCTGTTTTGCATAAAGCATGCCAACCCAGAATTTAAAACCAAGGTTGCAAGGGCTGCATGCAGTCAGTGGTCTGTAACAGGTCTCGGTATCTAAGCATGCTAAAAACATGTCTGTAGATTCTATACGTATAAATGAAAGCCCATGAGATGTATTTGTCTAGTAGTCCTTCCTATGGTCTCATAAGATTTGACTTTTAATTAAGGACACTATCCATCTTTTTACCATGCCTTTTTCATTCTGGTGATAGTGAGTTTTACCACACAGTTTTTACACAAAGAGGGTAAATCATAAAGTGCTGAGCAGACCAAGGGGCACAGGACACTCAACAATCAACAGGTTCACAATGGGTGACTGTGCTGCTGCTAAAGGGGGTGACTAAAGTTGTTGCATGTGATGGTGTCCATTCTGATTGCTCATTTCCTAAAAGTTGGAATTGTAAAAGTTTTTCTTTTTTTAATTTATTAAGAAACTTTTATTCATTTTACATACCAACCACAGATCCCCCTCTTCTCCCTCTTCTCTCCTCCCCCTGCCTGCGCTCCGGCCTTCCCCCACAACCCACATCTCATTCCCTCCTCCCATGGGGAGTTAGCAAAGCCTGGTATATTCAGTTGAGGCAGGTCCAAGCCCCTCCCCCTGATTCAAGGCCCTGCAAGGTGTCCCACCATAGGCAATGGGCTCCAAAAAGCCAGTTCATGCATCAGGGATGGATCCTGATCTCATTGCCAGGGGGCCCCTTAAGCAGACCAAGCTATACAACTGTCTCACGCAGAAGGCCTAATCTAGTCCCATGGAGGCTCCACAGCTGCTGGTCCAAAGTTCATGAGTTCTCACTAGCTTGGTTCCACTGTAGGTTTCCCCTCCATGATCTTGATGCCTCCTGCTCATAGAATACGTCTTCCCTTTTTTCGACTGGACGCCTGGAGCTTGGCATGGTGCTTGGCTCTGGATCTCTGCATCTACTTCCATCAGTTACTGGAAGAAGGCTCTATGATGGCAATTAGGGTATTCACCAATCTGATTACTGGGGTAAGCCAGTTCAGGAAACCTCTCCACTATTGCTAGTAGTCTAAGCTGGGGTCATCGTTGTGGATTCCTGGGAACTTCCTTAGCACCAAGTTTCTCCCTATTCCCTCCAGTCAAGGTATCTCTTTCATTGCTCTCCCGCTCTGTCCCTAATCCAACTTGACCATTTCGCTCCCTTATGTTCTTATCCCTCATCCCCTACCGTCTATTGCCTCCCCACATCCAGTTCACTCATGGAGATCTCATCTATTTCCCATTCCCAGGGCGATCCATGAGTCCCTCTTAGGGTCCTCCTTGTTACTAGCTTCTTTGAAGCTGTGGTTTGTAGTCTGGTTATCTTTACATCTAGTATCCACTTATATGAGTGAGTACATACCATGTTTGTCTTTCTGAGCCTGGGTTACATCACTCAGGATGATATTTTCTAATTCTATCTATTTGCCTGCAAATTTCATGATGTCATTTTTTTAACTGCCAAATAGTACTCCATTGTGTGTGTGTGTGTGTGTGTGTGTGTGTGTGTGTGTTTGTGTGTGTGTGTGTGTATCACAGTTTTTTACCCATTCTTTGGTTGAGGGGCATCTAGGTTGTTTCCAGGTTCTGGCTATTACGAATAATGCTGCTATGAACATAGTTGAGCAAGTGTCCTTGTGGTATGATTGAGCATTCCTTGGGTTTATGCTCAAGAGTGGTATAGCTGGGTTTTGAGGTAGATTGATTCTCAATTTTCTGAGAAACCACCATACTGATTTCCAAAGTCTCATACAGGCTTGCACTCCCACCAAGAGTGGAAGAGTGTTTCCTTTGTGTAAGATGTTATCTCAGAGTCTTTTTTTTTTTTTTTTTTTGGTTTTTCGAGACAGGGTTTCTCTGTGTAGCTTTGCACCTTTCCTGGAACTCACTTGGTAGCCCAGGCCGGCCTCGAACTCACAGAGATCCGCCTGGCTCTGCCTCCCGAGTGCTGGGATTAAAGGCGTGCGCCACCACCGCCCGGCTCAGAGTCGTTTTTATTTGCGTTTCCCTGATGACTAAGGATGTTGAGCAATTCCTTAAGTGCCTTTTGGCCGTTTGAGATTCTTCTGGTGAGAATTCTGTTTAGCTCTGTAGACCATTTTTTTTTAAATTGAATTGTTTGATATTTTGATGTCTAGTTTCTTGAATTCTTTATATATTTTAGATATCAGCCCTCTGTTAAATATAGGGTTGGTGAAGATCTTCTCCCATTCTGTAGACTATTGTTTTGTCTTATTTACTGTGTCCTTTGCTTTACAGAAGTGTCTCAGTTTCAGGAGGTCCCATTTATTAATTGTTGCTCTCAGTGTCTGTGCTACAGGTATTATATTTAGGAAGTGGTCTCCTATGCCAATGTGTTCAATACTACTTCCTACTTTCTCTTCTATCAGGTTCAGTGTAACTGGGTTTATATTGAGGTCTTTGATCCACTTGGATTTGAATTTTGTGCATGGCAATAGATATGAATCTATTTGCAGCCTTACATGTTGACTTCCAGTTATGCCAGCACCGTTTGTTGAAGATACTTTCTTTTTCCACTGTATAGTTTTGGCTTCTTTGTCAAAAATCAGGTGTGCATAGGTGTGAGGATTAATGTCAGGGTCTTCAATTTGATTCCATTGGTCCACATGTCAGTTTTATGCCAATACCAAGCTGTTTTTATTACTATAGCTCTTTAGTAGAGCTTGAGGTAAGGGATGTTGATGCCTCTGGAAGTTGCTTTATTGTACTATAGATATGATAGGATGAAAGGGTAGATTATCGAACCTACTTTTAAAGAGCAACAACTTGTTTAAAAATGTTTTACATTGCTATAGATTTTAGTTTATTGATACAAATTCAAAGTTAATTTTGTTATACTCTCTGTATATTTCTACTCTTATTTAAAGTATTTTGTTTGTGCAACTCATCTGAAATTGTAGTATATAGTTGAGAAATACAGATTAATAATAATTAGTCATCTATGATAATCAAACTTATAGTCATGTTAGTTAAGTTTTCTAGGTATACATAGATATATTTCAATTAGGTAGGTAATCTTCAAACACTTCAAAAACATACAGAATATGGCATTTAAAATGTTTTAAAAACTTGGACTTTCCTGGAAAATGAGATATGTCTGCTCTTGGCAGCACTAATTTACTTCAAAGAGGAAGATGGGCATTGAAGACACTCCATATGGAGTTTATTTTCTTCTTGGCAAAGATAGCCATTTCTGCTTGACAAAATGTTGTATTAACTGGACATGCAGGACCCATAGGAAGGTGTCTACTGAACTTTGCAAGGCGAGATGGTCCTTCAGGTTCCTGCTTCACAGAGGAAACTGCCAGATATTCTACAGGACACAGAGAGAAATGACTGAGAGACACTAGGCTGAAGAAGGATGCCCCAATGTTGCAGAGGAACTTTGGATGACTGTCCAGGCAGGCAGCTGTCTCTGTCATTGTAGATTTTTGGAAGTTGCTTACAATGCATTTCCTGTTTACTTAGATAATATTTTATCCATATGGGGTCTTTGATGTAGTTGAAGACTAGATAGTTATAGTTTTCTGTGGTTATGATAAAAGATAAATTAGATATAAAACTTTAGACTCACAAATATAGAATAGGTAGAATATTTTCTTTAATTTTGCCAAATACAAATTGACTAGATATTGTAACTCTAATTCTTGCTTGATAACTGTTCTGTTATATGTAATTTTACTAGGTTAAAGTTAAAACCTTCCTTTTTGATTAGACAGAAAAGGGTAAGTGTAGCACGAATCTTAGAAGGTCTTATTAATAAATACAAACCCAAAGCCAGGTATTGGGGTGAATGCTAAATGATCAGAGAAAAAGAACAAGCCACATCCAACCTCACCTTGCCAATTCCTCAGCTGATTTTGTTTCCTCAGATTGAAAGCCTCTGAATCCTCTTCTGAATGGATCTCAGCTGAACTTCTGCTAAAAGCTAAAAGCTTAAAAGGCTCTAGTTCCTGGTCCTCATGCCTTATATACCTTTCTCCTTCCAGCCATCACTTCCTGGGATTAAAGGCATGTGTCACCATGCCTGGCTGGTTCCAGTGTGGCTTTGAACTCTCACAGAGATCCAGAAAGTTCTCTGCCTCTGGAATGCTAGGATTAAAGGCATGTGCTACCACTGCCTAAACCTATGTTTAATATCATGGGTGTTCTGTTCTCTGACCCTCAGATAAGTTTATTGGGGTGCACAATGTATCAACTATAAGGAAGTGCTGTGGAATGTCATTCTGTATGCTGTGAAAGTGTGTTGCTCTGATTGGTTGATAAATAAAATGCTGTTTGCCCAGTAGTCAGACAGGAAGTATAGGCAGGATAAACAGACAAAGAGAATTCTGGGATGAGGAAGGCTGAGTGAGGAGTCACCAGCCAGACACAGAGTAAGCAAGATGACAAGGCAGAACTGAGAAATGGTATCAAGCCACATGGCTGAACATAGATAAGAATTATGTATTAATTTAAGTATGAGAGCTAGTCAGTAATAAGCCTTAGCTAATGGCCATGCAATTCATAATTAATATAAGCCTCTATGTGTTTGGATCTGAGGGGCTACGGACCAGGTGGGACACAAGAAAACTTCAAGCTACATTATACAGATTCTTTTAGTTATCCTGAGTCTTTGTTTTTCCATATGAAGTTGAGTATTGTTCTTTCCAGGTCTGTGAAGAATTGTGTTGGGATTTTGATGGAGGATTGCATTAAATCTCTAAATTGCTTTTTGTAAGATTGCCATTTTTACTATATTAATCCTATCTATCCATGAGCATGGAAGATCTTTTCATTTTGTGATATCTTCTTCAATTTCTTTCTTCAGAGACTTAAAGTTCTTGTCATACAGGTTTTTCACTTGCTTAGTTAGAGTTACCCCAAGGTATTTTATATTATTTGCAGCTATTGTAAAGGGCGATGTTTCTCTAATTTCTTTTTCTGCCTGTTTATCATTTGTATATAGGAGAGCTACTCAGTTTTTTTTTTAGTTAATCTTGTATTCCACCACATTACTGAAGGTGTTTATCAGCTGTAGGAGTTCCCTGGTAGAGTTTTCGGGGTCACTAATGTATACTATCATATCTTTTGCAAATAGCATAAGTTTGATTTCTTCTTTTCCAATTTGTGTCCCCTCTTTCTCCTTTCGTTGTCTTATTGCTCTATCTAAAATTTGAGTGCTATATTGAATAGATATAGGGAGAATGGGCAGCTTTGTCTTGTTCCTGATTTTAGTGGAATTGCTTTGTGTTTCTCTCCATTTAATGATGTTGGCTGTCGGCTTGCTGTAAATTGTCTTTATTATGTTTAGGTATGATCCTTGTATTCCTGATCGCTCCAAGACCTGTATTATGGAGGGGTGCTGGATTTTGTCAAAGGTTTTTTCAGCATCTAATAAGATGATCATGTGTTTTTTTTTCTTTAACTTTGTTTATATGGTGTATTACATTGACAGATTTTCGTATGCTGGACCATCCTTGCATCTCTGGGATGAAGCCTACTTGATTAGGGTGGATGATTTTTTTGATGTGTTCTTAAATTCGGTTTGCTTTATTTTTACTGAGCATTTTTGCATCAATGTTCATGAAGGAGATTGGTCTGTAATTCTCTGTCTTTGTTATATCTTTGTGTGGTTTGGCTATCAAGGTAACTGTAGCCTCACAAAAAGAATTTTGCAATGTTCCTTTTGTTTCCATTGTGTGAAAAAATTTGAAGAGTATTGGTATTAGCTCTTCTTTGAAATCCTGGTAGAATTGTGTGCTGAAACCATCTGGTCCTGGGAATTTTCAGTTGGGAGACTTTTAATGACTATTTCTATTTCCTTAGGGGTTATAGGTCTATTTAAATTGTTTATCTGGTCTTGATTTAATTTTGGTATGTGGTACCTATCCAGAAAATTTTCCATTTCTTTTAGATTTTCCAATTTTGGGGAGTTCAGATTTTTGAAGTATGACCTGATGATTCTCTGGATTTCCTCATTGTCTGTTGTTATGTCTCCCTTTTTATTTCTGATTTTGTTAATTTGGATGCTCTCTCTCTGCCTTTTGGTTAGTTTGGATAAGTGTTTATCTGCCTTGTTGATTTTCTCAAAGAACCAACTTTTTGTTTCATTGATTCTTTGTATTGTTCTCTTTATTTCTATTTTATTGATTTCAGGCCCCAATTTGATTATTTCCTGGCATCTATTCCTCCTGGGTGAGTTTGCTTCTTTTTGTTGTAGAGCTTTCAGGTGTGCCGTTAAGCTGCTAGTGTGAGATTTCTCCAACTTCTTTATGTGGGCATTTAGTGCTATGTATTTTCCCTTTAGCACTGCTTTCACAGTGTCCTGTAAGTTTGGGTATGTTGGATATTTATTTTCATTGAAATCTAGGAAGTCTTTATTTCTTCCTTGACCCATTGGTGATTCAGTTGAACACTATTCAGTTTCCATGAGATTGCAAGCTTTCTGTAATTTTTGTTGTTGAAATCTAACTTTAAGCCATAGTGATCTGATAAAATACAGGAGGTTATTCCAATTTTTTGTATCTTTTGAGATTTGCTTTGTGACTGAGTAGATGAACAATTTTAAAGAAGGTTCCATGGGATGCTGAGAAGGCATATTCTTTTGTGTTATTGTGGAATGGTCTGTAGATATTGATTAAGTCCATTTGAATCATAACATTTTTTAGGTCCCTTATTTCTCTGTTAAGTTTCTGTCTAGCAGACCTGTCCATTGGTGAGAATGGGGTGTTGAAGTCTCCCGCTATTAGTGTATGGGGTTTGATATGCAATTTAAGCTTTAGTATTGTTTCTTTTACATATGTTGATATTCTCCTTCTTCTATCCCTGTTGTTCTTAGGTTTGGCCTTTCCATGATGTTCCATATTTCCTGGACATTTTGTGTTTGTGACTTTATTGGCTTTAGTGTTTTCTTTGTCTGACAAATTTATTTCCTCTATTGTATCTTCCATGACAGAGATTCTCTCTTCTATCTCTTGTATTCTGTTGGTTATGCTTGCATCTGTAGTTTCTGTTCTTTTACTCAGATTTTCTATTTCCAGCATTCCCTCTGTTTGTGTCTTCTTCTTGCTTCTATTTTAATTTTCAGACCTTGATCTATTTCCTTCACCTGTTTAATTGCTTTTTCTTGGTTTTCTTTAAGGGATTTATTGATTTCTTCCTTTTTTGTTTGTCTTTTCCTCAATTTCTCTAAGGGAATTTTCCATTTCCTGTTTAAAGGCCTCTATCATCTTCATAAAGTGATTTTTAAGGTTACTTTCTTCTGCTTCTTCTATGTTTTGATGTTCAAGTCTTGTCACAGGACTGGTAGTTTCTGCTGGTGCCATATTGCTCTTTATATTGTATGTATTTTTGCAGTGGTGTCTACCCATCTCTTCCTCCAATAGGTGCAAGAAGTGTCTGTGTCTGAGGGAGTTTCTTTTTGTCCAATTTGTGCTTGCTGTGTCTGTGTCTCAGGGTGGCATTCTTGGTCCAATCAGAGAGCTCTTGGTCTATTTGTAGCTGGCAGAGTCTGTGTCTCAGGAATCTTCTGAGGTTGCAGGGGTTGAATGGGTTTGGGGTAGGGAGTGGGTCTTGCAGATTTCAGGGTCTGATTGGGGTGTTCATAGGGATGCCTGCCCTCAGGAGTCTTCCCTGCTGGCCTGCAACTGGGCCTCCAGTGGGTGTGGGAGCATGGGTTATGTCACAAGGCCTAGCTCCTTGAAAAAATTTTCACCATTATTACTGTCAATATTTCATTCTAGGACCTACTATAGATACAGGAATCTTAAGAGCAAATTACTAATCAGTAGAAGTTTTTAAATTTTTTATGTGTATGAATACTTTGTCTGCATGTTTGTCTGTTCACTATGTACATGCTGCACTTGCAGAGGCCAGAATAAGGTGTTGGGGCCCTGGAACTGGAGTTATAGATGGCTGTAAGCCACTGGGTAGGGGGAATTGAACTGGTATGCTTGACCTACCAGGAGCCACACTTTCAAAGAAAACTTACTATCCCTTAGAAGCCATCAACTGATCATAGCTCCTCAGTTAGGGATAGGGTTTCTTGAATGCCTTTCCATCTCATGCCAGAATGTTAACCATCTTGTTCTTGTATATGTCTTATGTAAGCAACCACAGCTGCTGAGGGTTCAGGAGTGCAGCCATCCTGTTACATCAAGAAGACATTGTTTCACTCAGGTCATCTTTCACCTCTAGCTCTTACCATCTTTCTCTTCCCTTCTCCTCAATGGTCCTTGAGCTTTGCGGAAGGAGTATTATAGGGATGTCCCAAAATTAAGTCGAAGTCAATATTGACTAGGAGACTTCCTCTCTGCTGGATAGCTTTCATAGTACTGGAAGGTGCTATGCAGGCTACTGGGGGCAAAAAGTCTTACCCAGGTGTGAATGCTGTGAACTGCAATAATGACCAGCATGACATGCCTGTGTATGTAATATTAGTATGAATGTTTGGGGGAGTAGCCAATCACTTTCTGATTGGATTTAAGGCTTTCTCCAAAGGAGGAAACACATCCTACCTAATGTTGAAAATTTGGCCAAGAACCATGATTGAGGAGATCATAGGCCCCAGTGGTGAATCTACTTCTATTATTTTATGAAATGGTCACAGAATCAAATGAACCTCTAACTTCTTTCTCTCTGTCTATAGATTACTATAGTTCCCCAATCTCATAAGAGAAGTTTCTTTGTGTAGTTGACAGTGGTTAACATAGAAAATCATAATTGGTCAAAGTACAGAGAATAAGTAACAGAAGAAAGATTTTTAAAGTAACTTCCTCTGAGGAATCAGAGAGGTACAAGGTATTAATCAGGTGCAGTGTATCCCATACAATCAACAGCGACTGGCTGGACTGTGCTTTCTGGAGTGCCAGAGGATAGTATGTGTGCCAGAGTTCAAGGTTTGGATGGAAGTTTAGTACTAGACCTAATGGTGGCCTGGGTCTTAAAGGATGTCCTGTAATATTCCCTTCAGCTGTGTTAACTCAGCCAAGCTATACACAAGACTGTCTCTCCTAGTCAGCAATATTGTGGACAAGCAGACAAAACGCCAGGTTAACTTGGTAAGCATTTTCTTATCATTATAGATTGTGATTCTGATGTGGTTTGATCGTGTCCCCTAAATATGTGTTCATTGAAAGCTTTTTTTTTTTTTAAAGGGGGTATGGCACAAAGAGTTGGTAGAAAGCCGACAAGGTGGAGACTGTTGGGAGGTTGTATAGGTATGCCAACCTTAGAAGACATTGAAGTAGTTCTTGAAAGAGTTTGGTAGTTTCATGAGCAAATGTTGTAGTTAAAGATGCAAACTGTCATGCCATTGTTTTCTGGCTTCTTGTCTTGACATAGAATTCTCCCTCCTACATACATTCCCATCATGGTACTATATGCTGTAAGGTAATGCAACTGAGAGGTTTTTTAATAGACTAAGTAATGCCACTATGCTCTTGAACCTCAAACACAATGTATTAAATAAACCCAGTTTCTTTATCATTACCCATTATCAGGTATTACCTTATAGTAGCAGAAAGCAGATGAATTTTTCTATCATCCTCAACATGCTGTTTTCATCTGATAGTAAAATATGACTGCTGTAGTTTCCATTATCACATCTTCATAAAAGCTAACAGGAATTAGAGTAGACAAAAGGACCATGTGCTCATTATAACTTCTGACAAGTTACAAACTAACATTTCCACTCATTTGCTTAGCATATTGTCACTTCCTTCAAGAAAGTTTGGAAAACAGACTTTTGCCTTATGTCCTGTGTTAAAATTGTTATGCTTTGGTTGAAGAGAAGAATAGATACTGAGGAAGTAATCAGCCATCTTTCTCTCATAGAAGATTCTTTCCTGGTTACTATGTAAACTCAGCAAAATATAGCACAAATCTGGAAGCACTTGGAGAACACATTGAGAAAGACATTCATCTCAAGGTCTTACATGTTTTTTTAGAACAAGGAATCAATGGTTGAGGTTGCTGACATGAGGTTGCTGACATGCTGTGAGGAAGCCAAGAGTACATGATGAAGCTTCACCTATGTTTTGGTTATACTACTAGGTGAAGTCTTATCTGACACACAAGAGACCCATCATCCTAATGACTCCAGAACAAGACAGTATCTGACTGCAACTGCGTGAGAAACCCTGAATGAGGGCACGTGGCTGAAAACAGTCTCCTTGTGAGCTGGAAAAGCACAGAAAATGATTACTGCTGTACAGCACTGAGACTTGAGTGATTTGTTTCACAGCAATAAAAAGTAAATTGATTTGGAGATTCAGAAATAGCAGAAGATGTGGATTCCCAGTGCAGATGTTTACAGGCTGTAATGATGGGCAAGTTACCAGATTGCTCCATAGAACGGGACTAATGGTGGACATGGAGGTAGGAAGAATTGATTGCCTTACAATCCCTTTGTAACCTATACAAGTGTTAGTAATAGCATTGTGATTTGCAATTTGATCAAAGTTGCACAGTTGGTCACAAAGTGCCTGAACTAGGGTTTGAGACTTTGCATTATGAGATGTTGTTCATATTCCTCTCCCATCTTTCCCGAGCAGCTGTTGAAAAATCTAAGCTCATTCTAGCTAGCTTCATTTACAGCACTATTGGGGCAATTCAAAATAATAGTGGTTATTATAGTTACAATAAATACTGGAGATTTTGTGTTGATAATGGATATATTTTCACTATCCATGCCCTGTGCTTGCATGCACATCCATTTGTGTCATTCTGAGTTAGAGGACAGCTCACTACTAAGGTCCAAGAAAGTACCAGACATGCCAGCTGGGGGTGCTCATCTCCCCCTTCCAAACAAAAGGCTCACTGGGTTCTTTCAAGAGAGGCTCAGCATCATTGTTACTTGAGCTAATGCTAAGAGCTTTTGACTTGAGTCACTTTCCTACCTTGGCCTCAATTACTTCATTTTAGGAGCCGTTGACACATCGGCTTAACACTTCTCTCATTTTCAGAAGGAGGGTTTTGTTCTCTGGAGGTGCATAATCAGATGTGCATGGTCCTCTAACTCAGGGCTATGTGCTCCATCCTTTCAACTGCCTTACAAATGTCATGTATTTCAGGACTATGCACCCTATTCTTTCTACTTCTGGGTCTTGTTTGTTGAATTCTCCTAAAATCTGTGCAGAAGTCTAACCATCACCAGGAAAAATGTTATCTACCATTTCCTCACTTTAGGCACTTACATTACTGCTACTGGATTTCATAAAAAATGTAAATATATCTCCTTTCTACTGCCCTATTGGTTGCACATCTGAATGAAAGAATAGTGTAATCACTATGCACACTCTGATGTCCACTCACATAGTGAATGGATTTCCAAGTGATTTAGTTTCCTATTTTGTACATATCATGCATTTACCCTGTACCAGAAACTGTGCTGATACCTCCGTATATGTGATCATGTTTGTCCTCTAGGGCAGAAGTGAACCCACAGGTTCTTTCTTACTTTCTCAGGATCCTATTTCTCTTTGAATAAAATTACCTCTGTTTTTCAATGATTAACTACTTTTTCTTCACTGGATGTGCTCATGATGGGAATTTTCATTAAGATTCTCCACAGCGTACCCCATTGCCCAACATTAGCCAAGGAGTTGGGCACACCAGTCTCAGAGGTTCAGATTCTTCTTAATGGAACTGACTTAAGTATAGCCTCATGCAGAAGGCAGCCACCTGGATTTTAGTACTCAGTGGCTATGTCTTAGAACTTCTATCTTCCTTGTCTTGATTGATAATTGATGTGAGAGGGCTCAGCTCACTACGGGTGCCACCATCCTTAGACATGTGGGAATGGGCTGTATAACAAAGCTAGCAGAGAGCAAGCCCAGTAAATTTCTTCTTACAGTCCTTGCTTCAGCTCCTACTAGATTTGCTACCCAGAAGTCCTTCAGTGATGGACTGTTAGCTGAAAGTACAAGGTTAACTAAACCTTTTCCTTCTCAAGATGCTTTTGTCTGCTAATTTTTGTTGCCACATTTTAAAATCTGTCTCTAGTATATTTTCTGATATGACAGCAATTTCAGGTTAAATAGGTGGTCAGAATTATTGTTGGAATGAGTAAGTGGACAAAATTTAGACTATCCATGGTTGAGGTGTTGTCCAAATCCTGATCATTAATAACTTCCTTTTATTCTCTGAGCTTCCAGAATATTTGCATTACATGAGACAGCAGAACTCACATGGGCACACATGGCTTCTGTTGAGAGTTATGTCTTTGGGTAAAAAAAAAGTTGTAAGTGTGCATACATTTATTATTTGTTAGATACTTTCTAGCACTTGTCTCTATCACACTTTCTCTTATTTGCTCATCTTTGTGGAATTTTCTGTCCTTGTATCATATCTATCATTAATGAATACAATGTAATGAATGATTACAAGAGAATAAAAGTCCATATAATTGAAAATGGAAATCTCCTGGGTTTTGACACATATTGTCTAAGAAACATGGTGCTGTACTTGATTTATTTGATTCAGGGATCTTGGCATCACAACATTTTAGTTCGACCTTGTTATTTGTACCCTCTTCTATTTGCAGTAACTGGCAGGAAGGATGCAGAGGCAGGATGGATGCTGTATATCCCTGGGGAGGGAATCTTTCAAAGTCATCACTCCACTTGGTCTTTAGGAAGCTTGGACTCAGATTGTAGGAATGAAAGCTAGGGAGATGTGTCAGCTGGTAAAGTCTTTGGTGAGCAAGCATGGAGACCTGAGTTCAGATACCTAGCACTCATGGAAAATCCAGGTATGGTGGCACACATCTGTAATCCCAGTGGTTGGGAGTAAAGACAGGAGGGTCCTGGGACTTCCTTGTCAGCCAGTTTACCCAAATGATGAGCTTGAAATTCAAGGAGAAAATCTATTTCATAAAATAAGGAAGAGAGCCATAGAGAGCAGTACCAAACATTGGCCTCTACATGTACATGCGCAGGCACAAATACCGATGTACATACAGAGAAAGACACATGTGCACAAAAAGACTTTGTTCAGCCCACTATCAAATACCTTTCTAGACAAACTAGTATTCCTCAGTATCTCTAAAGGTATTTATACATAATTGATTGATACCACCACCTTCTCCAGAAACAGTTTTCTTTATGTTCTTTCCTTGTCTAGGGCTTTTGGGTGCAGGCACAGGCAGATCTGGTGGCACAGGCTTATAATCTCAGAAACTCAAGAGTCTGTGGCTACATGTTGCAAGCTCAAGGTCTACCTGGGCAACATGAGCAACTTAACAAGACTGTGATAAAAATAGGGTGGAGGGGTCTAGTTCAGGTGTATAGTGTTTGCCTAACGTGCTCAAGGCCCTAAATTCTACTCCCTTTCCACACCAAAGGAAAAACAACAATTTAAACCAAAACTAAAAGACAAAACCTTAAGCTTTTCTGTTCTTTGCTTTCTAAGAAGGTGGGTCACATACTATAAAGCAGTGGACAAAGGCCACAGGCTTTGGTATAAGACAGACATTGTAAAGAGAGCTTTACTACTCTATCAGTCAGGGACACCCTACTTAGCTTTCCTGTGATCTTCATTTCTCTAAAATGAGGATGATGGTGGAAACATCCTTAATACCTTGCCAGAGAAAAGCAGAGTGTGAGAGAAGGCATGCCTAGTAGCTGTTGTTTGGTGGGCAACTGGAACCCATGGCACTTTGTACCTATAAGCATGTGCATTATAGCCCCCTTCCACAGAATTACTCATTGATGTTATAGCTCTTTTGTGTCCTTTGATATCTAACTACATAGCTCAGTTTCTACTCACATAGTAAAGTCATAATTGTAGCCAGATCTTTATAGTCTTCCAAATTCCTGAAAGTCCAGGATTTGAGCTTTTTAAAAGTATTATGCAAAGGTACTCATTGAATTCATGAAAATGAAGATGTTAAAAATAAAGACTATTTTAAAATGATGTTAGCAATATTTGGTTTTTGTTTTTAAAGGTTTAGCAGGCAAATTCACACCTATTTTCAACATTTTATCATGAACAGGGGAGGGAATTTGGAGGCCCTGCCATTTCCTGATACCCATTGACAGCTAATGAGTTCAGGGAAAGAGGAGAGGGGAGTCATTGTCTTCAGTGGTTTTAGCTCTTCATTGGCAGGCCACGCTCATTCAAGCCACCCCAATTAAGCTCAATGGGTCACAAGAAGCAAAACCATGGATGTAGGGGGTGAATTTATTAAGAAGAAGAGGCTCAAAGTGGGTGGGAGGGGGATATGAGCGGAAAGTGGGGGAGTATTGGTGATGAAAATGCATTATACACATGTATAAAATTGTCAAACAATAAATAAAAATTTGTTCGTATAGAGCTCTCTTGATAGCTTATATAAAATACTTTTAAAGATACATAAACATCACCTCATTTGACCTCCTGATTGTTGTGCAAGACAGATAGCCACCACTTCCTAATTATAGGCAGTAAACTGAGGTTGCTCCCAGAGGCAACAACAGCTCACCCTTAAGAAAGCTGTCTGGGGGAAGTAGATGTGAGAGCTCAAGCCTGAAGGGCTACTGCACATTGCCCTCTCTTCTGTGCAGCACGTGCCCCTCTGGGAACATCCTGAGAGATAATGGATGTGAATACTCTCTGCAGACTCCAGAGTGGAATATGAATGTCGAGGATTATTGCTATTATTTCTAGGGCAGATGAGCTATAACCTCTTGTGGAATCATCTATCAACCAGGAAATCCTGTTGCTGTTCTCTGAACTGTACCCCTGTGACCCAAAAGATAATGTATTTCCCAATGTACTTAACTTAATACTATGGGCTGACCTAGACCTTGAACTGAGCCGGGTGAGGAATATTTAAATGCAGAGCCTGACAACTTATAACCCACAGCACTGAACTTCTCTCTGCAGCAGCTGCCAGAGAGGAGGGAAAGGACTTAGGTGTAAAGTCAGTGTCTGACTACATTCCTCTGCAAAGAACCCATGGCATAGACTTGTTTTTGATAGATTAATGAATGGAACATCTCAATTCATTTTGATTATTCAGTTCCTGGGGCCACTTCACACAGATATTTGTGGGTTGTCCAGTTTAATTTCACACTGGGTCAGAACCACTACAGGGTGATTAAAAATCTCATCAGGAGATCAACTAACTGAAGTTGGGTATCATGGTTCACTGGCCTACTGGATCCCATACCACGCTCCAAAACAAAAGAGCTGGTGAGATCCTTCTGCTGGACAGTCAATGGGACAGGGTGGAGTGCTTTTGACTTGAATGTCTCAAATACCAGACTGAAATGCATTTGGACTATATAATTGAGAGTGTGTATGAAATAGAAGGGAACATAGGATATTGACACAAAGACACTGATTTTATACACCACAAAATGGAAGCTCATAAAAGCAATTGATTTCCCATGTATTTAGGTGTCCAAAAATATCACATTTAGAGTAATACCTCGCCTAAATTGCTTAGGTGAGACATTTCTTATCCAGTTTGTTGTTCTTTGTGCCTTATCAAGCTGCTAACCACTGAAGGGGATATATACTGAATGAAAAGATGACCGAAATATGACTGGGGATGTGGCTCAGTTGGTAAAGTGTGTAGCATGTGCAAAGCCCTGGGATTGATTCTCTGAACTAATAAACCAAATGTAATGGTACACATCTGTAATCCCAGTATTGGATATTGAATTAGAAGAATAAAATAGCCATGCTCATCCTCAGCTACATAGCAAGTTCAAGGCCAGCCTGGAATACATGATATCCTGTCCCTATCCCAACAACCTTTCAAACAAACAATGTCTAGAAAGACTGGTTATTTCTCTTGTGTTCTAATGGTCATCAGTCATTCAACGAAGAGGAATTAGGTCCACTCTTCATCTGTTATTGGGCTTGGAGCTGTTAGGAAGTCCTAAAATGCTTTTAATTATGTTAAGATTACAGCATTACTATTGCATAGTGGAAGGAACAAATACTGCATTGCTTAGAGGTCAGCTTGTCCACTGCCTTCTATGTTATTCAAGGTTGACATGAAAAAAATTGTGTGTCTCTGGAAATTTGGGTGGAGTTTAAGAATGCCAATTCATACATATTTTCTTCTGTGGGCTCTGAACCATTTGAAAAATAGCACCAGATTCAAAGGTCCTAAGGACGTCTGTTTTATTATTAAAACTTAGTTGGGCATGATAACATAACACCAGGATTGAATGAACCAATCTACTTATCACAGGACCCAGAACCTCGAAAGTTACATGCTATGAGGAAGGATGTTGTGATAGCTCAGAAATTATACAGATGGAGATGGACTTAGAAAAGAGAGAGTTAGGGATGCAGAAAGGGAGAGAGGAAAGGGAAGGATGGGGAGAAAGTCATTGTTTTTTCCCTCTAGGAAGTCCTACCTCCTGATTAAAACTGGAGAGAAGATGAAGATGATGAAACTTTGTGCTTTAAAGGCCAAGGGAAGATTGTGCAAAGAGGAAGTGATGATCCATGGCCATTACAGAGGAGCAGAAGCAGATGATTTCATGATAAATATATGTTTTAAAGCATATTATGCCCCACAAATACATACGATGACATGCCAATTAAAAACAAATAAAATGGGAGAGTCTTTTTAAATTTGTGTTGAAATATACATACCCTGAAATTTACTGATATAATAATTCTATGAATATAGTTCACTTGATGCTGAAAATATTAAATAGAAATGGTAGACAGAAATCTACGGGTCTGTAGAGTCAATATGTATCCTTGCCTATTTTTCTCTATGCCCACATCACTTCAGCTTACCCAGTGTGTGGGATTTTTCTCCTACACCAAAAAATTCTCCGCCTCTTGGCAGTTATTGAGTGGGTGCCTTACAATTTAGTCTGATACTATGTAACTAGTGATAATGTAAAATTCCCCAGATGAAGGATTCTACCCTGTGAGGTCTCCCTTTACATCTGATGACAATTGTTAGTAGCCAGTGTTCAGGCTACTTCATAGTTCCTGTATGACTCAGTGACCACTTGAAGGTCGCCATAAGACTCCTCAAGAAGGACTTACAGACCTTATGAAAAACCATGTACTTTTTGTGTTATCCGTTTAATGTTAAAGGTTATAACTCTGGAACAGTCAAGTGTAAGAGATGCATAAGGCAAGATCTAGTGAAGGCATGGAGTTCCTATGCTTCTGGGGTCATTCCTCTTTCCCTCCACCTCCACATGTTTATAACTGCAGAGGCCTCTTGGACCTTGTCTTTCTTGGGCCATATGGAAGCTAGTGACATAGGTATGAATGAGCACTAGTGTTTAACTCATTCTCCAGCCCCTTGTCTCTCCCCTGAAATCTGTGGTAGGGCCTGAGGTTTCCAATTCTCTAATAAAGTTTGTTTCCCTAGCAACCAGCTCCCATCCTGTGGTTGTTTGGGTGTGTTCCAAAAGTTAGAGCATTAATATAAACTCAGATGTGTTCAAAGGTATTTCTCATAGATAACATTTTTTTGCCCATATTAATTGTTCTTATTATTTAGGAAATTCTAAGGCTTCCAGAATCTCTGACCAAGGAATATAGATATAAACAAAATGCATATTTCTTATTGTAAATTAAATACCACAGGGGATGTAGGGGTTAAACAGAACTGCTTTAAGGTATACCTGGATTTCAATCTCCCATCTACCATCTACTACATAGATTTGAACAGTTGACTTAACTTTACTGGGTTAGTGCTTCACAACTTTAATAGAGATGTCTAGAATAGAGCCCTGTCACAGAGCTTCTGGAGGCCTAAATAAGAAGCAGCAGAATGGTATGTGCTCCCAGGTAACTTGTATGAACACTGTAGGCTTTGGGACTGTGATGGGGGTCAGGTTTTAACCCAAGAGTGACATCACTGACAACTGCCTATTCTCTCCAAAGGTATTCCCAGGACTTTCAAGGGCAGCAGAGCCTGAGTAAGGGGACACTGAAGGAATCCATGATATACACTCTTGTCTACACCTTGGGAGATTAGGGAAGAGACTTACTGGCAGCAAGGTGATGAAATCACTTTTGTCTTTAAGGTGGAGAAACTACAGGGAACATGGACAGCATCAATTATAGCTAAAGCCAACTCTAGAAATATGGACATTGCTGATCTCATAAAGGGATCCAAAGCTATTTCATAAGCCTTCAGATGACAATGATAGGAGACCCAAAGGCAAATGGACAATGGCTTCAAATCTCACCTAATCAGCTGTTAGGTGGCCTAGTGAGATATAGTGCATGACTTATCTGGGCCTTGATTTCCTCAACTGCAAATCTGATAAAATGT
The DNA here is from genome assembly GCF_949786415.1 of Peromyscus eremicus. Taxonomy (NCBI): domain Eukaryota; kingdom Metazoa; phylum Chordata; class Mammalia; order Rodentia; family Cricetidae; genus Peromyscus; species Peromyscus eremicus. The sequence goes on from NC_081426.1 coordinate 36,534,385, forward strand.
TACTTCCCATAATGCTCATGGCTTCTAGTATAATAAAGTCTATAAAAGTTCTTTGTAAACTGTCAATCTGTGAACAGATTTGAAGTTGTGATGTCATTCCTGACTTCTCTGTGGTACTGTGGATTTTAGTTCAATGGTAAGAAGTTCTTGTAGCTCATATTTTATGTTGTAACATTTTTGAATTTAATGTTCTCACTCATCAAACACCTTAAAATGTGGACACACCTGGAATAGCACAAACAGAAGAGCCTACCAGCTAATTCAAACATCATTTCTCCAAGGCTCACTGAATGTGGAGTGGAAAACATTTCCTTTGCTGGGCTTGCTTAATTCAAGAGGGAAAAGAGCTGCGAATTAGTAATGCAAGTATAAAAAGATAAGCACAATGTGCTTTCCTTCAATAATTGTTCAAATAAGAACATCTATTCTCTATCCATACATATCCACACATTCACTCACATATTTAGAGACCAACTTTTAGTTAAATATCAAAGATCCATCTCAAATCCTGTCATATTTCTGTGTTTATTTATTCATCACATTTTATCACTGTTTGTTTTAATTTATTTGAGCTGCTATAACTAACTGCTATAGCCCTGGTGGCTTATAAATAACATAAATTGATTTTGCACATAGTTCTAGGGGCTGGAAAGCCCAAAATTAAGATACTATCAAATTTGGTATATAAAGAGGCTCTGTTTTTAGGTTCATACATGACTCTCTTCTCGTTGGCTTGATGTCTCATTATGGTGGAATAAAAAATGAACTAACTTGTGTCTTTTAAAAGAATTAAATTCTCACCACAAAGAATAAATTCCCATCCTGCACTGCCTAGTAAAAGCTAGGGTCATTGGAGAAGAAGCAACTCAACTGGAAAAATGTTTCTATAAGATCAGGCTATAGGCAAGCCTGTAGGACATTTTCTTAATCAGTGATTAATGTGGGAGAACCTCGCCCATTGTGAGTGAGGCTACCACAGGGCTAGTGGTCCTGGGTTCTATAACAAATCAGACTGAGCAAGCCATGAGCAGCGAACCAGTAAGCAGCACCCCTTCATGGCCTGTGCATCAGCTCCTGCCTCCAGATTTTTGCACTGTTTGAGTTCCTGCCCTGACTTCCTTCAATGATGGACCATGATGCAGATGTGTAAACCTAATAAACCCTTTCCTTCCCAACTTGCTTTTGGTCATGGTGTTTCATCACAGCAATAGTAACCTTAAATAGGACATATCACAACCTCATTTCAAAAAACTACCATATTTAAGATTGTATAAATGATGAGAGGTCATACATATTAAGTATATAATACTGTTTGAAATTATCTTATTATTCACCCGTAATGTCACCAATGCCTAATTCAGTGTCCAGCTCAAAATGGAAACAGAATATTTAATATTTTTGTAATGAATGAATGAATGAATATATTTCCAAACACTGGAGGTGATAGGAAGCAGAGGTAACAGGGCAATTCACTGAATACAAAGTGATAGAATAGTCTGGACAGGAGGGAGCTGATGGTCTGGTTACTCAGGAGTCAGGGGAGAGGTTAGGGCAGCACATTCTTGCATATGGACGTCAGACATTCCTGCCTGGAGTTACCAGTACCATCATGAATTTTCAAGACCAGCATGTTCAGAGGGCCTGAACACCACAAGCTCTGGCAATGGGGATATGGTGTGATGCTTGCAGTGGGGAGGAGGAGCTAAGAGAAGGCAGAGTGGAGAAAGGATGCAGGAGGGTTCTCACTGACTCATCTTAGACAAGATAAGCAAAGATCTTTCAGTGTTCTTTTTCTCCATGGGTGGCCTGCAGATCAGTTCTTACTCTGGGGATGCAAGGAATTTTAAAACAAACTGTTGAAGTTCCTCCCACCCCTGACCAAATTCCCTAAAACATCTGACACTTCTTAAATGTCTAAGGGTGTATATCTTAGGCACTGGGCTGAGCAGTTTACCATGATGTCTCATTTGGTCTTCACAACAGGTTCTTCCCATTGCATTCTTATTGTACACGTGGGGAAACTGAGGCTCATAGAATTGCCCTGACCTTCCCAGGTAGAAAGTGATAGAGACAGTACTGGATCCATTTGAGTCAAGATTCAGTTCTTTGACATCCCACACTGACATTGCATATGAGTAAGTAGTACGCCTTTGACCTTGGCTACTTAGCATTATGCAATAAAATATTGGAGGGCTTCAGGGTTCTGTCTTGAGCCCATTTCACTATTCTTTGTTCTTTTTACCTTACCAGTTACCAGGCTATTGCCTCAGTCTTTTCCTTCATGCTAACCTGCACATCAGCTGTTGCTAAGCCTCATGCTACATATCCAGCCACTGACTGACTTTTTTACCTGGCTGTCCTGGAGAGACTGCAACTCAACTGCCCATGACTGATTTCACCACTTCCTTCCTCAACCCTCACTCTCTTCACTGTTTCCTGACCTCATTCAGCTAGTCATCACTCAAAACAGGGCCCTCATTCAGCTAGCCATCCCAGCGGCACACCTGCAAACTATTCGTAAAATCCCCTCTTTCTTTCATACCTTGAATTGTCTTCCTCCACTAGAGTCTTGCTCCAGTATATTTTGTCCATCACAATACATACTCCAGAGTTATTATTGTTTGTTATACCATCTTCTTTCTAAACTGGTCTTCCAATGTCTTAAGTGAGCATTCACAAACCTACCTTCATTAGTTGTGCTGAAAGTCAAAACTAAAGTGAAATCTGACTATGTAATATCCTCTTCCCCTATCTTGAATATTTATCGTCGATCAGCCCATGGTAGATATCATACTGTTTTCTTCTTTTTCAAGAGAATGTGTGCATCTCTTCTCTATTTTATTTTATCTTTCGGCCTGGGTTTCTTGATTTTTTTGGAGTTTTCTTTTGTTTTTTTTTCTTTAGGTTCACTATCTAAAACATAAAACATTTCACATATATTGTCTCACTTTTCACAGCTCCTTGACAGGCAGAGAGAATTATCCCCATCTTAGCAAAGTAAAGACCTTGGCTGACATATGTCAGGTGCATTGTGACAATTCATAACACCAGGGAGTGCTGTGCCATGCTGGGTCCCAGGCTCTCAAGTTCCATCATTACTCTGATCTGTAATATTGTTCTTTGTAGGCAGGTGTTTTCACCGTTCTGATGCATCATAACAACTTATCATTGAGCACCCTCTGGCTCAAACCAGTTAGGACAAGTATTCAATCAGAGGCTGGCAGGGGAAGCAACACAGGATATAATAAAAAGGAGTCTATTGGCTGCAAAGAGTCTCTGTTTCTGGGACAGCCAGTGGATTTCACTTAGTAAAGGAGCCCTTCCATTTTCCTGGTTATTAGTCAAGTGAAAGTTTATGAGCCTAGCTTCTCTTATAGCTGTCTGTGGGTTTGTCTCACTGCTAAACATGAGTACAGAAGCTCTTCTTTCTTCATGACTCCAACACCCAACACAGAGATGGCCCTTCAGTGTTTATCTATTAATATTATAGATATCAGTGCTGAGGAGTTTAGAGGTAGAAGGGAACTTAGCAATTTCATGTACCGTAGGCTCCCACACTCCATTCTCCTGTGTGATAGAGGCACAGGATAGAGCTGTGTAGAACACACCATTCTTCCCTGTTCTCATTTATCATGTATTCATTATTTATTATTCACTGACTATTATTATCATCCCACTCTTATAAGAAAATAAATTGAAGCTTGAAGAGATTAGAGGGCTTGCCATGTCCTTCAGAACTGGAATTACTTAGGAATCAGTGTTAGAGACAAATCGGAGCATAAGCAGTCGGGTTCCAGAATCTGAAGTATACTTAGCCAGCCCTACTCACCTCCATAGCTAAGGTTCTCTCTGCTTCTTGTTCAAAGGAGATAGGCTGTAAGGAGACTGTGAATGGGGAGATAACAGCAGCCTGCAGTCATCCTGAGGCAAATGCAGGAAGCTTTATGGGGTAAGATTTTTCAGTGATTCCTGGGCAGAAGGAGAGAGCTTCTGGGGGGAGAGTAAGAGGGACAAGGAAAAGGGGCGAGGGAGAGGGGGAGACGGGGAGACAGGGAGAGGGAGAAAGAGATGTCTCCTGGGAGGTGAGAGAGAGAGAGAGAGAGAGGTGTCTCCTGGGAGGTGATCTGGAATGACAGGGGTGAGGAGAAACCAGTTCTCTCTCTCTTTGTACTGATCTGAGAGCACCGGTCACACATTTCAAGTCCACATTTTACCAGGAAAAGATAGAGTGCCCTCCTAAAACTGTTCTCTCTTCCATTCCAAAATGAAGGTCAGCAGGAGAGAAGGCGCATCGGAGATGCTAATGAGAGAAAACCCTGATGACTGCAGAAGCAATTTAAAGATTTGCCAGGATTTGTCAAGGCCCCTGTGGCTGTGCCTTCTACTTGCAATTCCTCCTCAGCAGTCTGGATGGGCAGATAAATACATTTTTTAAAAGTCCAACATCCAGGCACTTTTGAGAGTCGGGAAAGCAGAACCTGGGAGGCTTAAAATATTAATCATGTATCCAGGGTTGCCAGAGAAAAGAGGATGTAGTTTTGCAGGTATAACACGGGAGAAAAATCCCCTCCAGGAATGAATGATACAGGGGAATGAATTTTATGCATGTGTGCAGACAGAAAGGTTGATTCATTCTCACTGTGGACCTGAATTCCAAGGCTGCTTCCTTAAAGGGGAAGTAATAGCCACATGCTTGCTTCCTCCAGGACACAGCAGATCTGATTAGAATCACCACACAACCCAGAGGGTTCTGATTTGGTAATAATATTGGTCCAGAGACACTGATGAAAGGCGTCAGGAAGGTTGGATTAGAAAATGAAGCAGGAGGATTCGAAGGTAGGGATTTAGTGGCCATTTCCATGTCCTCAGCCTGGGGTACAGAAGAGACCAGCACCCGAGCACTGGCATAGCGATTCCATACACATAGAGCCTCCTCTGAGCTCTGTGGTTGACCCAGGAATCAGTCTGGGAAAGAATTATTTTGAATACCCAAGATCCCTTAGGTCTATCCATTGAAGATTCTCAAGGTCCACTTCTTATTCCCGCCAGTCCTGTTGTAATCCGCAGCCCTCCTTCCTCATCCTCTTTAAGATGGCCACCGTGAGCAAGTTTGCTTTTGCTTTGCTTTGTCGAGTTGGTTCCTTTTGTTTGTTTTGCTAATGGTTTTTCAGTTCAGAAAAGCCCTTGGAATCTTTATTGAATTAAAGATTTTTATAATGGTGTGGACAATGAGAATTTCAACAGTGGGGAAGTAATCAAGGGTCCAGAGTTTAGAATTCTTTTCATTCTTTGTCTTTGTAATCCTTCTAGGAGTTCCAAGGAGCCTCAAGGGCTAGACATGCTGGTCTTTATTCCTGAAGCTGTGAGCTAGGGCTGTGTCTCAGTGATAGAGCACTTGTCTAGCATGTGCTAGATCTACAGGACTGCCAAAACAACACAACAAAACAAAACACAACACAACAAAAACTTTGAAAACCCACACCTTATTCTTGAAGTTGTACACACTCTTCTACCCACTCCCCAAGGCATCTACTTTAGTCTTTAAATAATCTGAGAAAAAGTTGACAAAACTGATGTCTTTTATGATAGAGACTCCGTCTTATGCAGGATGAGCACTCTATGAACTTGTCAGGGTGTCAACAGAAAATGAGTTTCAGGAAAGGAGCATCTCGGGACTGTCACAACCAAACTCTTTCCTCAAACAATGGGGTGTGAAGCAAGACTGAGAGACCAACAAGCTATAGAAGCATACTAAACTTTGAATAAAATTACTTTTACCACCATTAGGATTTCCTTAAGCACCGTCCTTTTCATTGTTGATTAATTTTGTGGTTTGACAATTTCATAGGTATATAATCTATTCCGATTATTCTTTCCCCCTAACTACCTCTCATCTCCAGCCCATCCCTATCAAGACCTCCTTATCCTTTCTTCAGATTCATGACTTTTGGTTTGTTTTGTAAGCTGTTTAGTTTGACCAGGGCCATCTGTGTGATTAGCGGATTGGAAATATTCTTTGGAGCCTGGTAGGGCCATCCAGGGGTTACACAACTGAAAACAATGACTTCCTCACTCCTTGAGTCCACCAGTAGCAAAAATAGTTCAGCAGTGAGGGTTTCTGTTGACCAATCACTTTCTCCATCCTTGGATGACTGTCAATGGGCCCATTATTTTATGGACTCAGTGCTGTGAGTTCATGAGAGCAGTGCCTATACCTAACTCTAACCTTCTGCCATCTTCTGGAGTGTTCTTTGAATTACTCCCTCTTCCCCTCCTCCTCCTCTTCCTCCTTTTCCAACTCCTTCTTCTTCTTTTAGAATTGTTATACCCAAATTGGACACATTCTACTCTTACTGGAATCTGTGTTCCTTGAACTCTGATTGTAAGATCTAAAAAGACTGTCTGTATAAGCAGATCCTGTAAACTCCAGATAGGGAAGTAAACAGCTTGCCCTTTCTTGACATTTCATACAACTTGTTTCAAATTTCTCCATCCTGCTTTTCTCTGGTTCTTCTGCTTTGAATTTCTTTGTCTGCAATGCATCTCCTCTTCTTTTGAATTGTTTTTTTTTTTTTTTTTACCATCTTCCTTCATTTCTTTTCTTGCTTTAAGGATCATAAGCACCTGCTACGAGAAAACCCTGGTTTCTGCTCAGCTGCACCTTAGAAAAATTTCACTCTTACAGACTGGATTTTATCTCCAGGCCTTGTATGAGTATCCACTTTTGAAATAATAAATGTGTTGTGCTTCTGTTTAATTTTCAAGTGTCATCCTGGCTTCCAGATGGTTTGATCTAGTGATAATATCTTTATACTTGTGGATTTGGGTTTGACTTTCTTATCTGTGATCTACTAGCTGAGTAGTGATAGATACTTTCCTTAAAGTTTCTCAGTCTCCTGTTCTGGCCTATGTGGCCTGAGCTTGCTGGGCAGAAGTCTTCTGGGGTTGGGGGAAGGGCCAGCAGAGGGGCCAGGGACAACTATCTTGGCCAGTCTTAATACTAGGGGAGGTGTTTAGTCTTACTGCAACTTGATATGCCATGCTTTCTTGATACCCATGGGATGCCTGCCCCTTTCCGAACAGAAACAGAGGAGGAGTGAATTGAGAGGGGGAGAAATGGTAGACATGGAAGGAGGGGAAACTATGGTACTACGGTCAGGATGTAAAACAGACAGGCAGACAGAAAGATAGATAAGGCCTCATCTTTCTCACTTAAAAAGGGCACAAAAATCTGTTATTTGTTTCTCATTTTGGTGTTGAGTGTTGGGGTGTTTGTATGATGTGCTTTAGATGTACCTTTTTCCAAAACGGAAGCTTTACTGGAGAGAATAGAGAATAATTTGGGGAAGCTATTTCTAGAAAACATACTTATTTGTGTGAGTTATACCCATTTCCTGTGTCTGTAGTTTGATATTAAAAGAAGAAATCACAGAGTACTTGGGAATATCTGCAGAGGCTAGGCAGACGTTGATAAAATGTCTTCCTAATGTTGTCCTTGAATGATGCAGGGGAAGACCAGATCGTCTGCCAGCTGAGTGATGGAAAAGAAGGGTGTGTGACATCTCAGACTTACCTGCACCAAGTATAAAGGTCTTCAAGCCTGCAGGATGCTCCATCACCTCTGTGTGGATCTTTAGACTGTTAGCACGGACCTTGTTAGTCTTGTGGCAATTGAAAGGACCATGTCTTCATCTCTTGCACCAAATTTGCCAACAGGTGTCTTAGACATTGTTCACCACCTCTACCTCTTAAAATCATTCTTCTTCAACCTAAACTCCTTCAGAGGTATTATGCTGTATGCGTACTGTGTACTACCATTTTCTTTCTGAGGTTTCAGAGGAATCACTAGAATTCTACCATATCATATTACTGATCTAAAAACTCTGGCTACCCAAAGAACACTCTAGAATATCAGAAGGCATACCTCCCTCCCCCCATATTTTACATTATTCACATTTCTCCCCATTAGATGTAGATTGTCATTAGGGAGGTCCTTTTGGTTACCTAAGAACCCCTAGGATAACCAACAGAAGTTTATGGCCATAGAGACCTTATCCTACTTTCTTTGATTTAAAGAGTCACAGACATGTTGCTCCTAGCTCTGTCAGGGAAACCAGGGAAGGTTTTTGGTACTGAACTGAACACACACACACACACACACACACACACACACACACACACACAGAGAGAGAGAGAGAGAGAGAGAGAGAGAGAGAGAGAGAGAGAGAGAGAGAGAGAGAGGATTGATGGGGGGGCAAATGAGTTATTTGTGCTGTATGGGGTCAATAGTGAGAAATGCAATCAACACAGTAAGTCAGAAAGTTCAGGTCTATGCTCTGGTTCCTTTGTTCCTTAGCAGAGCTACACGGAGAGTCAAGTTATAACCAGGACATTGTCTAGTAAGAACGAAATCAGAGCCAAGGGCATTTATTGGATTTGAGAGTGAATGTAGTGGTGCCATGGGATAGGCTCATGTCTCCATCTTCCATTTGGGACCCTTTTGCCAAATGGGAATGAAACAGGGTTATTGCTTTCCTTCTTCAGAGATCTATGATTTCATAAACCTCAGTTGCTAAAACTCAAGGTCTCCTAAAATGAAAGTCTAGAAAAAAATAATTTAAAAGTTTCACTAAACGCATTTAAAAGATAGAGCGAATAAATATTCTAAAATGTATTCTCTTGCTTTAGCAAGGCAGATTCATGGCTGTGAAACCCTGTTTGCATACTAAGTCTCTTCTGGAAAGCTTTCGTGGTCACGAAAAATTGCTGCAGCACTGGAATCTGCTGGGAATGAGAATTTCACCAGCTTTATGTTGTGCAAAATCATCTGCTTGTTCAATGTGTGTGTGTGTGTGTGTGTGTGTGTGTGTGTGTGTGTGCACTCATGAGAGAGAGAGCTCACAGAGGATGGAACCCAGGGCCTTGTGTGTTATAAATATATACATTATCCCTGAGCTACACCCACAACCTTCTTTCCAGTTTTGAGCAAGCTCTTAATTCCTGCTAGTATACTGTTGGCTTTTGCATGCATACATAGACTCATACACAAATGCACACACACACAAATACACACACATATACAGACACACACATTCAAACAAACAAACATACACACACACACACACACACACACACACACACACACACAGGTTTTTCTTCTGTAATTCTTAGGAGAATGTCTATCTCTGTTTCTCTGTTGAACAGTTTTCCAGTGTGATAGTCTGAGAAAGCTGAGTAAGAATCACACAATGAAATGAGAGGAGTCATGCAAAATTTGGTAAATGAGAATCTCAGTAGAGAGGACAGCCATTGTAAAAGCAGTAAGAAGACTAGGGCTAAAGAGGTTTGTGTAGGGATGGGGGTAGGGTATCAATGAAAGACCCTGTAAAAACTGTGGAGCTTACCCTAAGGTTGATGAGGGCCACCATAGATTCCAATTTGTTGGAAAATGATGGCACCTTGGCCAGGGCTTGCTTTCCTCATTCCCTCTATCCATTTTGTGTATTTTGATGCTAATCATCTTCCTTCTGACCAAAATAATATTTTCTCTAGATACCTCAATGTCTTTATTGAGATTCACCCCCATGCTACAAAACTGGAGCTTATTCTATCCCTGGGGAGTGACTTTGCCTACCTTATTCCTGGCTTATCACTTGGTAAGACAATCTTTGTGCATTTCCTTGTTCCTGGGGAACAAACCGCTACTGCCTTCCTACAAGCCTTTCAAGAATATAATCATGTACACAGTTGCTTTAGGGAACCAGGCCAACAGCAATAACAAAGATTTAAAAAGAATGCTGTTTGGAATCCAGGTGTGTTGGGAGCTCTAAAATCAGAAGCCAGACTGAAAACACTCAACATTCTCAAAGAAGGAGAGTTAGAAATAAACACTGACGTCATCCTTTCTTTCCTCGGCATTGATGCAGTCCAGACGGATGATGGCCCAGCATTTTGGATTCATCTGGTTTCCTCATTAATTCTCCTCTCAATTCTGCTTTTATTATCTACAATGACAGCAGCGCTCTATCCCTAGGCAGCTTCGAAAGTCATCTAACTGTCATTAAAGCAATAAAGACTCATATCTTCCTGTACAGTAAACAAATTAAACTGCTCTCTGATATCTGAACTTCTCTATTAGAACATTGTCATATTGTTATGATTTCTACTGTGCTTTGCAAACCTACTATGTGTCAGCTAGTTACTTTATATTTAATATTTCATTAGATCTTTTCAAGAACACTCTCAAGTTAAGAATTATTTGCCAATAAGCAGAAAGAAGTATCAGAGTGGCCAAGTTCTGGCTTCTAATTAAAGCCTGTGTATGGTTAACTACTGAGTCTAATGCAGACCATCCTAAGGACATAGCCCAAGTCCCATCCGTTGTTCTTCATGCTGCCTTGTGGCTTTAGGGATTCATTGTGCATCTTCCCCTCATCACTGAGGTCTGTGTTCAACTTGGCTGTTATTAGAGCACATTTTCAAAACCAAGCAAATATCCAGTTTCTCTGTTTTTGTCACTCTACTCCTTAAAGTCACAGACTGCCATTGCTGGAAGGGACTTAGAGATCAAGCTTGCAACCCCAGATGATAGGTCATAAGCTTTTTTCCATATTTACAAACATCTGGTTAAGGTATTTTACTGTTATTTGGTTTGTATGGTGCAAACATAAACAATGGATTATTTGGTAATTTTTATAAAATTATTTCAAAACATTTGGGTCATAGTGAAATGAATGGGACAAAAGAATGTCTAAAACAGAGTTGATTAAAAATTCTCAAAAGTAACTCTTCTGGTCTCATGTGTATTTTTTTTAAATAGATGACTTGGTACATATCCAGAGAGGAAAAGTCAACACAAATTAAGCCTGGCTTATTTGGGAATGGCCTTAACTCTTTTTTGGTCTCACTCTTCTACTTGAAGTAATAGCCCAGTCATTAGTAGAACACTTAGAGTGCCTCAGGAATTTGGTATAGCATGTGATCCTCCTAAGGAGACAGCCATCATGGCCATCTGTGTCAGATCAGTTGTGTTTGCTTTCATGAGGCTCTCATGGCAGGCCTGTGGACCGATGACATTCCCTCAGAGGAGAGAGTGAGGAGGTCACTGGGCTCACCTGTGCTTCCAGCCATTTTTCTTCATTCCTGTGCAATTCTTCACTAATTGCAAGTGGTCTTGGGGTCCCATGAGGTGCGAGAGTTTATAGGCTAGGGTAAGTTAACTGAGGGGGGCTGCATTTGTGAGGCCATAGGGAAGTCATCACGCATGCTAGGAGAAGACTTTCCAGTACAACTGCTTTGGGGGCCACCAATTCTTTAGCCATGTTCTGTAAATGAGCCCAATAAACTGTGGTTCCCTAGGCTGTACTTGGGTGGAATTGTACTTTGGTTTGTCATTGGGACCCTATGAGTAGACTTTTATACTTCTCCAGCAAAGACAATTTTGTAACAGATTCCTTACCAAAAGTTTTTGTTTCACTCTAGTTTCTACCTTTTGGTTTTAGATTTCTGGAGCTTTTCACAGTTTTTCTCATCACACACTCCTGTTATGCCCTTGATGCACGGACTTACTACTAGCACGTCCGCAAAGACACTGATGCCCTCTCAACTCCCATGAAGACAGTCATTACTGTCACTTGTTTTCCCTGGCAAGGCCCCCCGAAAGGCTTCCTGCAGTTTGACTGTTGGGTTGCTGAGGTCATAAATCTTAGAACTTTGAACTAAGGACGACTAACTAACTAAACTTCTACCTAAGTGTTGGGCTTCTATTTTTTAGACTATTCTCTTCTCCAGATTTTTCTTCTCTGGAATGCTCTCTATGATCTAAGGACTGAAGAAGGACTCTTGTTCCTGCATCCATTGTATTTTGATTTCTGCACTTCTGCAATGCTCAGTTATGGTTAACCATTTATTTTTCTCTCGCCTCACCAGGATTATGGGTTCCTGGTAGCCAGGGATGATACTTTACATTTTTATGGATGATATTTACTCTTTTACCACAAATGTTTACCATTTCATTCAGACATATAGGAGGTATAGAGTGAAATGAGTAAATGAATGGGTAGATATGGCAAGAATCAAGTCTCAGCTCACCCTGTCTTCCCCAGTTATTCACTTTCGTATAGCATTGCAGATCTCTTCCTATGTCTTGTCCAAGTCAACTCACTAACCACCCAATGTATTTTCCCTTTTATCGTGATGGTGCAATGTGCAAAGCTGGGAAGGAAGATAAATAATATGAGTGACATGAAAGAGTAACCGGGAACTAGATAATCATCACAGCATAATGAGTACCTTTGTCTCATAGATGGAGCAAGGGAGACTGGAGAGAGGGCTCCCTGACTGTTGCCCCTGTGTCCTTCTGCTAGATGATGAATCTTGCAGCAGCTGTGTTGATGCACACAGGCACCAACATCCTGACTCATTTCCAAAGGCAACATTTCATCGTCAGAGTGAAGGGGTCATTGGTAGAAATTTTAAAAATAATTCTTGATTTCAACTCAGCCTCTCACTTGGGGGAATGACTCAGGCTAATTTTACACACAGCATGTTTTCCTTTGAGACTTCTCATCCGATCTGTTCCCTGTTCTCCTAGATTGCATAAGGGAATGATGAATTCTATGACTAGATCCTAACTTCCCTAGGCCTAAAATAATCACTGTTCTGTTTTCTACAGGAGATGAAGATATATATTAGGAATTTAACATGCTTTGAACATCCACTTTAAAAACAGGAGACATCCGCGCAGCAGGTGGGGCTTGCAAATGAAATTTCTAATCAGATGTTCACACAGAAAGTAATTAACTTTAGGAAAGTGTCTTCCCTGTTAGGCCCCAGAGGCTTCAAAAAAGACTTCCTCACACTGAACTCTCCAGGAGCATGCTTTGTCTCTGCCTCCTGGTGGGCTTCAGAGCCTAAAGAGAAGATGAAAAACAAGTCCTGCTGATGATGTGGATCACACTGTGGTGACTGAGAGCTGTGGGGCAAGAGGCCCTCTACATGTCCTCTCTATGGCTCTGCCCCAAATTCTTCAAGGTTTTGTTTCTTGGGTTTTCACTTTGCCAGCTTGCTCAGGTAGATCTCTGTCTCTCTTGACTTACTAGCCACTCTTTTTAGGAAATCTGAAGGGGAGAGAAACTAAGAATCTGTTTTGAAGTAAAAAAGACTTGCCCTGAATCCCTGGTTCTAAGACTGCCTACCTGTGCAGGGGGGATGGGGTGGGGGTGAGGGAGGGGCGAGAGTCAAGCTCTTTCTGAGTCTCATCCTCACAGGTATACCTTCGATGCTTCTAGCTGTGTTACATTATTGAAAAAGGAGACTCTACTTAACTCTCTGCTTTTTATATCTCAGCAGACCTTTATTTTATTTTATTGATGGTAGGGTGTTGAGACAGGGTCTTTTTATATGACCCTGCCTATCCCCTGTTCATTATCTCACTATGTTGACCAGCTGGCCACAAACTCATAGGATCTGCCTGCCTCTGTTTCCTGAGTGCTGGGATGAAAGGCATTTGCCACCTTGTTCAGCTCAGCAGACCATTTACATCATGTCCTATGTCCATCCAGTCCCTTTGTGGCAAAACAAAGCCCTGATATGGTTTGGCTAGTTTATCAGCTTCCTAGGGCTGCAGGAACAAAACACTGTGAATAGATGGGTCCAGCTGATAGAATTGTATTGATTCATTCTTCTTGAGCTAGAAGCCTTACATCAGACTCTGGCAATGCCCCTGAAACCTGCAAAGGAATCAGTCCTTTCCTCAGTTTCCAGGGGCTTTACAGTAATCCTCTGCTTGCAGTTGTATAATCCCAGCTTTATTGGTCATGTGGAGTTCCCCATGCCTGTCTTGCTGCATGTGCCTATATTTTTATAAAGATACTGGTCATAAGATGGGAACCATATACTAACTTGCCCTCATCTTAACTAGTTGTATATGTGATGACTCTACTTCTAAAACAGGCCATCTATATTAAGGTTATGAGTATGAGTTCAATATTTATTTTTTACTTCAGGCAGGGATACAGTGTAACCTGTAACAGATATCTATCAAATCGTGGCTAGTTTTAAATCTGTTTAGTCAATTTATAATGTAGCCTTTTGCACTGGATAGATTCCAGTCTTAGAATCACCACCTTAGAGGTAAAGGGAATATAATTTTTCCGTTTTTCTTCTTCTCTATGTTCCTCTTCAATCTTCATCCTGAGCCATGGAAATGCTATTCTCAGGCTCTTCAATCCATCCTTCAGACAGATAACAATCTCAGTTCTCTTCTCAATATCCTTTCTGTCTGGAACAATTATCTGTCTGGTCTAAACTCCTGACTTCTACACAGACCTCTTTCAGTTCCTGACTCCTATTTATCCATGGGGGTAGACCTGTTCCAGTTTGCCCCTGACAGCTCTGACTTTAGCATTAACATTTTGGCATCTCAAGAAAGCCCTCAGTCCTGAGCAAAGCACGTTGCAGGTCTCTGAGCTACAGATACTCCTGTTTGTCACAGATCCAGTCTTCTCTTGTTAACAGTCTGCTCTGGCATTAGCTGTTGGTTCACAGGGCTCTGCAGGTAAATAATGTCTTTCTCAAGGGTTTTAAATCCAGACAAATCTGGATTTGAATTTAAACTCTGGTGACTTTACTTCATGGGTATTTTAGTAGTATCAATTATCTCAGAAGAAAAGAGGGAATAGACACATATCCATTGGCCACTGTGGGAGAAATGAGATATGATGAATAAGCTTTAGTGAAGTGCCCCAGAGCCCAGACATGGCGTATAGTAGATGATTTCTTCTCTGGTGAAGATGAGTATATACTACAATGTGCCCTGCATCCAGAAAGTGCTTTTCAAAGACAGCTCAAAGCTCCAAGGCTCAAACCTCTTGAACTGGGATCTTTCTGTTCTGCCATGTTTTTCCCTCTCTGCTTGAAAAATAAATCCATTCTTTCAAAAGTTAGTCTTACTAAGAACTTGCTTCAAAATCTTGCCAAGTAACTAGGACTATGACAGATGTATTTCCTGTGGACCTTTTACCACTGGAATTTTCCACGTGTCAATAACTTTCTACCCTCCAGCAAATTTTGATCTATTCTGATTCAACGCCGGAGTCCATGAAGAGAAATCAGAAAATGGAAAGACCTTGAACTCTTTCTTGTGCTCCAGTTCCCATGAACTTATAACACAAACTCGTTGAAAGTTGGTGTGGGGTTATTGGCTAAAGGTTGGCAGTCATTTAAGGCCTTTTCTTTCATATGAGTTTCTGAAAGAAAGCAAATATGCTTTAACCTGATGCCTCCTGCAAATTCTATGTATGAGAGCACTGTGTTCCTTACTTCAAAGCAGAGCAGAAAATTACTGATTATGGCCAAGAGGATATTGCTGTCCCTTGGTCTTTCCTTAGAGTCTTTTTGTGGGGCCCACTTGTCCTTTTTATCTAGTGGGTATTTGATGTCAGGATGAGATTAATAATTCAGAGAGTCTGTCCAGGACTCTTCCATGGAGGGCTATGGTGCCCAGAGAAGTGGAAGAGCTGCAAAAGCCCCTGAGTTCTAGACAAATGCACAGAGAAGAAAAGGAGCTGCAGAAGCCCCAAGGTCAAATGCCTGTGTAAGCACTCAGATTCCCCAGTAATCCCTTCAGACAAAGGTGGAGTTTCTTTAAAAAAAAACAAAACTAACTTTCTTGGATAGGGTTACAAGTTCAATAGGCTCCAGTGTGAGCATGTTAACAACAACAGCTACAAAATGTAAATGAAATTTCAACCATGAGCTTTAGGCAATATTGAAAAGGTATTATGAAATCATACATGAGAATTGCTTAGTATGAAATGAGAAACTGCATGGTCTGGTGAGTGAGGGGCAAAGCGCATGTAAAAATCTGTGAATCTTATTGGATTAACCTAGTCATTTTATTGCTCCGGTTTCAGGCACTCTACATTGCATTGATATCTACTCTGTCCATTATGTTACTTCTGTGAGCCAGATAATCTAACCACCATTTTATAGGGTGGAAAACAGAAGTTCAGCAAGTTGTTGGACTTTCTTCAGGATACCAAGGAGATAGCTGGTGTTGGGCCCTGAAGTGGTGTCTCTGGAGATTGCTGTGTCTATGCAATCTCCCTTTCTAGTAATAATTAAACATTAATGACCATGAACAGGGTTCTTAGGATTTTATAGGTGTCTAAGGGAGCTGGGACTATTTAATCATTCTTTTTCTTTTCACAGTCTCTGGGTGCAGAAAAAAGCTGAAGCAGAAGAATGACCTTTGGCAAACACAGAACTTGTATGTAGAAGGGTGAATGATGACCAAGACAAATGTCAAGTTACATAGATGATCCCCAGACTCAGGACTTCAGACTCTGTATCTAGAGCAACCAGACTTACATGCGTGACAGCTGCCATTTACGATTTCCACTTGAGAAAACGAAAATGAGGCAGGGGACTAGCTGAACTGGCTGTTCTACCTCCCCTAGTCTCTAAATCATCCTGACTTAGCTCAAGTGACATTCCAGGCAGTAGGGCTTTTACCAGCTAGACTTTTTGTTGTTGCTACTGCTGTTGCAGCAGGGGCTGCCCTTGACCTAATTTTCAACAATTCTTCTACCTTGATGTCCTGGGTGACTTAGATCATAGGCCCTCACCAGATGTCTGTAGGTAATTTTGAGATCTATCTTGTTACTGTCCATTTTCAAACTCCATTTGTCCAGGCTCCTGGAAATTCTATGATTGTCTCAATAATCGCTTGATAAACAAGTGTTCTACTTTAATCCAACAGAGTCACGTTATGTTCTGTGTCAATGAGAACTCTGTCTATTGTAGCATTTCCATAATACCAAATAAAAGGTCCCTACACATTGCATGCTTCCTAGTCTGTTTTAAAGTAATCTTTCTTATCCTGTTCCCCATTTACAAACTGTATATGCTAATATGATGGCCTGCATACTCCTTATTTTTACTAAACCATCATGTTAGGAATTCTTCATTTAATAATTTTGGGATATTATCAATGAGCGTTCTCAGGAATCCCCAGGGGGTGGTTGCTTTATAGATTCATTCCAGGAAGATGAGGGCACAGTGAAGGAACAGAAGTAGACGTGGCAGGAGAGGTTATATGAGACTTTAACTGGTCAAGATTTTGAACTTAGTCAATGTACTTACTTTTCTCTCTATCTTTTCTCATGTTTTTCCCCCCCCGTCATCTCTCCCCTTTTCCTCTTTATTTTTCCATCTCCTCTTTACTACATTCTTTTTTTAAAAAAATAAACATATTCATTTATTTTACATCTTGGCCTAATTTTCCCTTCCCTCCTCTTCTCCCAGTCCCTCCCCACATCCCTCCTCTGTTCCCACCCTCCTCCAATTCACTCTTCCTCCATTCCTGTTTGGGAAAGAACAGGTTTCCCATGAGTATCAACAAAACATGGCATACCAAGTTGCTGTAAGACTAAGTACCTCCCCGTGTATTAAGGCTGGACAAGGTGACCCAGTGTGAGGAATAGCTTCCCAAAAGTCAACAAAATTGCTAGGGTTTCCTCCATTGTTAAAGGAGATTATAAACAAGGAACAGATTTAGAAACACCAGAATCAGAATATTAATAAGATCCCCCTTCGTCATGTTTTGTTACATGGTCTTTATCAAGTTAGCAAATGCCTCACCTCATATAAGCTCAGACATACTGGAATAAAAGATTATGTTGCCACTGGAGGGGAAGGGATGGATGGTAACCCAAACTTGGGATCTGTAGATGGAAGTTATCCTATGTCCAAGCTGGGTCCCAAGTAAACACACAGAGGATTATATAAATGACAAACTGTATTGCCTATGGCTCAGGCTTCTTTCTAGCTAGCTCTTTCATCATAAATTAACCCATTTCTATTCATCTATATGTTGCCACATGGTCATAGCATTACCGGTTTGCTGGCATCTTGTTGATCCTTGGGCGGCAGACTGGCATCTCTCCCAAGTCTGCCCTTGTCTCTGTATCTCTGCTTCAATTTCCTGCCTGCCTCTAAGCTGCCTTGCCATAGGCCAAAGTAGCTTATTTATTAGCCAATGAGAGTAGCATGTATTACCAACATACAGAAAGGCAGCCCACATCAGGGATCTTCTTGTGGCAGAGCAGATCCCAAACAATGGTCTCATCTTCCTCAAAGGCTGCAGGCACCAGCTAGAGGTCAGCACAGCTCACACATATTCAGAACAGAGAAAGGGATGAAAGGCTTTTTGGAACACTTGCTAAGACATGCTTTTTACCCAGAACAAGTTACACTCTTTTTTTTTTTTTTTTTTTTTTACACTCTTAAAGTCATAGACCACACCTGGAAAATGCACAAGTGTGAGGTCAGACCCTCAGAAGACATAGGATTAAATCTTGTCACCTGAGTTGTTTATCTGGACCTACACTGTTTGTCTCCCCTCTGTGAGGCATGAGATCCATGCAGCTTTCCAGGAGGGTTCCTGCCATCAGATAGATGCTCCTGTTTTCTTCATATTGTTGTCTGGGGAAGATGTGTTGCTGGAGCTCCAAGATTGGCTCTCTGTCTCTTTCTCTTTTTCTCCCTTATCCCACCATGACTTCCTAACTGACAACATATAGTCCATAACGAAATTATCAGAGAACAGAGCACAGCACATTTACAATAGTGACCCTCAATTTTGACTGTAGTTGGTGCTTGGGAAGTTAGGTATGACAGCCCTGCTCCAGCATCATCACTAGCTTCCATGTTACCTACACTGTTGATCTTTCAGCTAGACATACACAGGGAAAGTAGCTTCTCCTTACTCTTCTCCTTGCTTACAGACATTCTTAGCAAAGTTATGTAACCACTCTATGTTTCAGCTTCTTCTTCTAAAAGAAGAGAGATAATTAAAGTACCTCTTCATAGTGCAAAGAGACAATGAGAATATCACTGTAATGAAGTCATCTCTGGGCCCAATTTAGACAGCATTTGATGAACATGCATCATCATGACCTAAGGCATAGTAGGTAGTAGTAATAATGCCACTCTTCTCAGCCCAGTGGTAGTTCTTCATTGCTTCATCCTCAACACATGGTAGAAGGTCCCCCAGTAGTTTTTATTCAGAGTAAAATTGGCAAATCCACTAACTAGAATAAGGCTTCTTTATCAACAGGCTCCATGTTTAGGAATATGAGTTTTATATGCTACCTTCACTAAAAATATATGGTTAGCCATTGAGTTTTTAAGCTAATACATATTGAAAATTTGAAAGCTTTTCCCCCAATTCATGTAATTTATTTTTAGAACTTTAGACATGAGCACTACATCTACATCACTCCTGCCCCTCTTTTCCCCTCCAACTCTTCCCATGTACCCCCTCCTCCTAAATTTATGACTTCTTCTTATTTAAACATTACTGTGTCACACACACACAACATGCATGCATGTACAATCTACTACAATCTATTGAGTCTATTTAGCTTAGCTCATGGGTGTACAGGTTAATGGCTGATCGCTTGAGACTGGATGACCAGTGCGGGAGCTGGACTCTGGGAAGAACTAATTTCTTCTCTCTCAGCATTGACCATCTGACGTTCTTCTAGGCTTGGTATTTGTGGAGTTTCTTCTTTCCAGGTTGGCAGGTCAACTGGTGTCAATATGTAGGTGTCAATATGTTCAGGACAACCACAAAACTTTTCTGTCATGTCTAGAGGACACTCACTGCCTTGCAGCAGATGTATTGGGTCCCTGCCTCTTAACAATATTTCTGCCACCTTCTCTGCTTTTTTTTTTTTTTTTTTTGAGTGTACTAATTGGGGTTGGGCAGTTTTTTCTTTCTTTTTTAATAAAAGAGTTGCCTAATGACATAGAACTACAAATGGGTGGGGGAAGGCAGTTGAAGAGGAAAATCAATGTTTGAAAGGCATTTTTCAGAGTATGGAGAGTTCCATTCACTTTGTAACTCCTCATTCACCTCATTCACATGTGGAAGTCTCCCTGCCTAGATTGTGGGGTCTGTAAAGTACAAATTATACTTGGCTGTCTGTGCTTCTCTCATGTACACTGTTAGATGTAATGAGTCCCTTCACTCCCTACAAACTGTTTTCTGTGCAGTTTTTCTCTGTTGATGCCTCGGTCCCTTATCCATGGCATTTTCCTTGCCAGCACAATAATGTCTGGCTGTTTAACTATCTCTCAAGCCAGTATTTAAATGTCACCTGCCCTGAAATGGGATGCTTGTGCCTATGGAAGGTTGGGAGACATTTGCTTTCTTAATTCCTTGGAGTTTCTTACACAGGAAGCAGACTGGCTCACTTGCACACTCAGGAAGTGTTCAAATAATCCTGATATACTCAAGACAAAGAACACCATGAACACATTACACTGAAGGTCTCTGGATGCATTCAAGACATTCACTTGATGAAATCTTCTTGATCCTGTCTCTAAAGACATTAGGTACTTGATGACTTTGGTCTCCTGTTACAAAGACACTGTTGTGGTTTTGAAGACAGATATATCAGGATTGGGCTTTTGATACTCATTTTCTGCTGTTTATGTGTTCATGCAGAATCTAATCTTATTCCCATTAAAAATGGTTATAGTGCTAGGTATATTGAATGTAAAAATGTGATATTAGATAGGATATGGACGTCAAGTAACAATTTTTCCCTTGGAATTCAGAAGATATTCGATGAATTTAGCTGTCATTAAATGGTTGTTTTCCCTTGGGGGCCATCCTGGGGCTTCTTTCTAAGAAATAGCAAGTTTCTTCTCATTATACACATATAAAACCTCCTTATGCAAAATGGTCCTAAATGCAGCTCATCACAGAAATAATCCATTTCTACATACTACTCCATCCTTCTGGAATGATAACTCCTGCCAGCTGCAAGGATTATATTCCTGGAAAATATCATTTTTTTGGAAATATTGTTGCTAGTAAAATCAAAGTATAGCAAGAATATAACTTCAGGGGTTGAACAATTAAAATGGAATTATATTTACTTTTTAAAAGCACATAAATGTTATGAAGTACATATACTTTGAAAATACAATTGCTTTGCAACAATTCTTTTATTTCACAGCCTCTTTTTCTTTATGTACACACACACACATAAACAAATAAATATATAAATACAATCTGCTGACTCCATTTAGTGTTGTTCAAATGTATATGTTTTTAGAGCAGAGCTTTTGGTATTGGATAACCAATTAGGGGCTCATCTCTGGGGAAGACTGATTCTCCCTCTCTCAGCAGTCATTAGTTGACTGTAGCTCTTCATTTAGGGATAGGGACCCAGGAGACTTTTCCCTTTCACACTGACATGCCAAACAGTGTTGTCATTATGCAGGTTTTGCTTAGGCAGCCATGCTGTTGAATGATCATAGGAATAGCTTCCTTGTCATATTCAGAAGACATGGTATCTCAGCAGGTATCCTGGCCCTCCGGCTCTTACAGTCCATGCTTCCTCCTCCAGGATTTTCCTGGGACCTTAGGAGTAATGGATAGGCACCCATTGGTGTGTTGTTCTCTGAATTCGATCAATTCTATAGCTTTCTCTAATTGTCTCAGTCTGCTATATAAAGCAGCTTCTTTGATAAAGGATGAGAACCACACTTATGCGGCTAGACCAGAGCATAGATGTGTGGTCTGGGCTAAGTTTGGAGTCACAATATCTTGTTCTTCCTCCTATAAACATTGCTGTTATCACAATTAAGCTGATGAAGAAACCGAGGTTCAGACAGTAAAGGGACAGTTTGATGATGGTTTCACGTTCCTTCCGGGCACTTGCCTGAAGAGCTGTTTGGGTGAAGAACTTGAACAATGATTCTCAACATCTTATTTTGTTACAAATTCTCTAAGGAATTAATGGTTTTTTTTTTTTTAAGTACTATGGCTTGGGAATCCTGAGGAACACATATTCTAAGTATAATAGCAAAATAGAAATAAGAGCAGCATTTCTCAAATTAGTATTTTAAAGAACTTTTAGATCTAGATAAAAGTAACAAAAATAATACAAACAATTCCTTTAAATCATCTTATTCTTGCCACCCCCTTTATGTTAACAACATTAGTATTAGCCTTAATACAATTATCAGAAATAAAAAAAACCACTGATGTTATACCTCAATAGAATTTTATCAAAAGTCATCGATTTTTCTTTTTATAGTATATAATATTTTTATTTATTCTTTGAAAATTTTATACATGTACACAATGTATTTTGATCATATTCACATCCTATTTCCTCCCTCCAACACCTCCCCATGTCATCTTGGTTTTTAATAACTTGCCCACTGAGTCTAATTGAGTAGCCTCTTCTGGTTGCAAGATCATCCATTGTAACATGGCCAACATCCTAGAGGCCAGACCTCCCAAGAAAACCAGCACCCACTGATTCTAATTAAAACTGCCTCTTTGCCCATGGGTATAGGACTGTCCACTGGATCATGGCCAACCTTGCAGAGGCCACACCCCTAAAGAAAGTCAACTGTCTAGCCCCTACCAACTATGTCAATAGTTCTTTAGAAGTGGGGCATTGTTAGCCCCTCCCCATCCATGACTGGCTTGCTCTTCTGTGCACCATGTTCAGACAACCACTGCTTCTGTGAGTTCATGAGTACAATGGGCCTGTCATGTCCAGAAGACAGTGCTTCATCCCAGTTCTCCCTGACCTCTGGTGTTTACAGTCTTTCTGCCCCTCTTCCAAGAAGTTCCCTGAACCTTGGGGAGAAAGAGGCTAAAAATTCACTAATTTTCTAATAATGTCTATTTCTATCACTATCCAGTTCCCAATCTGACATTGTATTCTTCCATAATTTTTCCTTAGTTACTCTAAGGAAATAATAGTTTCTAATAGTTACTCTAATCAATAATAGTTTCTCTTGGCTTTCAGGAACTTAACATTTCTAATGATTGATGATCAATTACTTTGTATACTGCCTCTAAATTTAGTTTTATTTAATACTTTATTAGTGGTGTGTGTGTGTGTGTGTGTGTGTGTGTGTGTGTGTGTGTATGTGTATGTGTGTGTGTATTTGCCACAATTGCTGCAAAATGATCTTACTATTGGTGAGGCCTGCTTTGGTCACTTGGGTAAACTAGTGTGTGCTGTGGTTTTTTTTGTGTTATAAAGTCTCCATTTTTGCTTTTGTGAGAATGATTGATAAAAATCTTTGAGATTATGCAAATTGTGTTTTCCCTTAAAGCAATAATCTAATTTGTGGATTGTGTCTGCATCATTTGTTCTTCTGATGTTTTCCTGCTGATGGTTTTTATAGTTCCTTCTCTTTATTTATTTGTTTGTTTGTTTGTTTATCTATCTAATTTGGGTGCATCAGTTGAGCTTATGGGTATCTTGGAATTTTGTGGGTTAAAATATGATACTACATTTTCAAGAAGTTGATTGAAGATGTATCTTAAGATCAAGGCATAAGCAAATAATCTGTTATTAATTTGCATATTTAGTCTGGCATGCTGAGTTTAGCTTGTAGATACAGAAATAGAGAATATGAGAGAAGAGAAGGAAGGGGGAGAAAAAGAGGAGAAAGAGGTAGAATGGAAGAACCAACCCTAAGAGGTCAAATGGAACATCTAGAGCAGTGATTCTCAACCTTCCTAATGCTGTGACCTTTTAATACTATTCCCCATGTTGTGGTGACTCCCAGCCGTAAAATTATTTTTATTGCTACTTCATAACTGTAATCTTGTTACTGTTAGGAATTTAACGTAAATATCTATGATTCCTGATGGTCTTAGGTGATACTTGTGAAGGAGTCATTTCACTCGCAAAGATTGAGAACTTCTGATATATGGAATTAAACACATCCTTTTAAAACTGCTTACAAAGTGAAAGTGGTTATCAGTGACTTGCTATATACTATCCTGAGTTCAGTTAGAACAAGGAGTTACCAGTTCATCTTATTTAGGCCTTTAGCAAAATTAGTAACAAAATAAATAATAGTTAAGGATTTTTTATGATTCAATTTATCTTTGACCAAGTATGCATCATATAGAAGTTGACTTATTTCACATTGAATGGAACATAGTGCTTGTCTTGACTAAATTTCTTGTGAGTCCATCCAGGGATGGATGGACCAAAGGAATCTGGAGATGCTCAGTGTTCTGAAGAGACTGACATGTAACACAGAATGAGGAGAGGGCAAGTCAATACTCCTCAACCAAGTGCTGGGCCAGAAATCAAATTCCATTCCTTAGTTTGTTTTTCAGTGACTGAAAATTGAATGCATTTGATAACTATGGGGGATTCCTCCCTCTGAGTTCCTATATACATCTCAATATCTCTGGTTGGTACTATATATTTTATAAGGGGTTCTTGAAGACTCTAAAGCAGTTTAGCCTCGTAGTCTACAAACTGAGAAGTGTACCAAAGAGGGCCAGGACATGCTAGTAGAATTTATGAAGCTTAGAAAAACTCCAGAAATTCCTGAAGACAAAAAGCACCAATCTGTACTCTGCTTGATGCTTCCACATGACTGCTGGAATTCAGTTGCAGAGGGGCACATATGCTAGAGAGTTTGGTTTCAAGTCTAGCATATGGTGGTTTTGGAATGAAGTCTGGATTCTTTTTAAGATCCTTGGCTCATGCATTTTCCTAGCTCTGGAAAATGACAGAGGAGTGAGTAGAATAAGGGTACCATTATAGTTCGGGGCATTACATAAGTGAAATCTATGTTTCTTCACTCCCTGAGGGTACTGACATTTAGCATTCAATACATCTCATCATATTCCCATGTGTTTCTGTGTGTTTATCTTTCTGTATGTCTGTCTTTTTGTCCTCTGTCTTTCTTCTCTTCATTCCCTCCTTTTCTTCTTCTCTCTCACCTTTCCTTTCTCCTTCCCCCTGCTCCTTCAGTCTCTTTTGAAGTCCTTCCTCCTTCCATCCCTGGTTTAAATCCTGCACTCCTCACCACCCCAACTCTGCCTCTTTTTTGCCAATGAGTTCTTTGAAGGGTAATTTGTTCTCCAGAAGATGAAGACATTTTTTTTTCTTTCAAAAAGTTTCAATTTATTGTAAAGCCATAAAATGAGACCATGATCAATGGGGTTCTGTGTGACCAGGCCACATAGGTGGGGACTATTCCTCTTGGGTACAATTCAAAGATTAAGCATACACATGTGTTTTCCCCAACAGAACCTGGGTCCTCTGAGGTCTCTGTGCATGAGTTTCTCCTTGTAAAAATTAATTAGCCCAGGGAGTGTAGGATCCATTCAGCTCAATGATTTTCAAAATTATGCTTCAAGGTGAGTTACTATCTTCGGAGATACCTAAAAGTTATTGTAGAGAAGTTTCTATTTCTTCATGCTTGTCAATGCTAACCAAGAGATTCTCTGAAAATCCCTATTCCACTTTAGCTAATGTAGTTTGGGAATTTAGAATGTGGACAACAGACTCATGGTTGTGGGTATGATTCTGGTTATGATCTATTAACTATGGTAAGATAATCTCTCTAAGTTTCTCATATGTGGAGATAATAGTACTTATAGTATTATATAAGAATTTAATAGATTAGTTCACTTGACCTTCAATACCCATGTGGGATTGGTTCTAAGCTCCCTGTACAGGTAATTAAGCCTGCAAAAATGCAAGTCTATTGCATCTAAGGTAGGACGGTATTTATTTATAATCTATAAATACCCTCCCTTATCATTTAAACCACCCTAGAGTGCTTTTAATACCTGCTACAATGTAAATGTTATCTAAGAGCTGTTACATTCTGCTTTCTAAGGAAACAATGACAGGAAAAATGTCTGCCCATAGTTAAATTTTAGTTTTCAATTTTTTTTTATCTGTGATTTCTTGAATCTGTGGATGTCACAGTGCCATGTATGGCACTATTGTTAGCAACCACAACATCATTATTGAAATTGCAAGCTTCAGTTGATATTAATGGAGAATTTAGCTTTTAAGAGAATATTGAAACATGCATATGTAGACACAAAGAATTTTTCTAATTTTATCCATAGCAAAGCAGCCTTGTGATGTAGTCAGTTAAACTCTGCTTGAACATGCTTGGTAATAAAAGAACAATTTCATTGAGTTGTGCCACCCACTCTGTTGGTAATTAGCTCTTTATAATGAGCAAAACAAAATTTCTTGGTGGCTTCAATCACATGGTCTTTCTTCTTTCTAGAATCATACTGACTTAACCTCTCGTTTTCCACATGGAAGTTTATGTTCAGGCTCAGCCCAGTGTTCCACATCATCAGTGAGACCCAGCTTCTTACATTCTTCCACAGAGTATGGCTTGATGCCATCCAGGGCAGCTACTAAACTTGTGGGTCAACTCTAATGACTGGAAATTCTTCCTGTTGTCTTCTCTTTGACTGGAAGTATCTCATGACTTGTACCCACATTCTAGCTCCTACAAATGGGCTTTAAAATGATAAAAGGTCTGGTGTAGTGGCACACATCCATAACACCAACATGGGAGAGAAAGAGGTAAGAGGACCAGGAGTTCCAGATCATTTCTGGCTACACAGAAAGTTCAAAATCAGCCTCGACTATGTGAGGCCTGTCTCAAGAACACAAAAAGAAACAATCAAAACCCCACAAAAGGATAGAGGAGGAAGATAAAACGATAAAACAGTGGTTCTTATGTCTGGTCCTTAGGTGAACAATTTCTCCAGTGTCATCATGCGGTTTGCATAAATAGAGCTCAGGTTACAATAACAACCTTGGTTCTGGCTTACCTGTACCTTTCTCTGTATTCTTGGAGCCTCAGAATTTTATGTAATATTAACAGTTAGTTTATCCCTTTCTGATATGGTTCCTTCTTTTATGTTCTCGATGAGAATAAAGGACCAGAGGCTTCACTCCATCCTGCCAATGCTGTGTGCAGAATACTGATGTCCTGACAAGCTGTTATCTCCTCCAAAGTCATGAGCATTTCCTGGGGTCAGAATTCAGTATTCGATTTCATAATGGGATGTCAGAGTACTTTGAGATCCACAGAGGCCTCAGTCTCTGGTGGTTTTTCAACTAAGCACCCAAATATGATTCTGTGTCCCTGTCCTTTAGAACAGCTACAGGTAGTGCTTTTCTTTTCAGGCTGACATAGTCCTCCATGTCAGTGGATTAATAACTCTTCAATCCCTGCCTTACAATAGATATGCAAGTATATGTTTATTGATTTGGCCACAGGGGCTGCTACCCATCCTAGTGTGAACTAGAAACCCCAACACACATGCAAACTGATGAAACCTTACTTTTGACTTGACCTGTGACCTAGTCCACATGAAATAAATGATGGTGAAAATCAGATGTGGATGCCAGCTGTGGTAGTGACAGGAAGTTTTCCACAAGGACACTCAGGTGGGAGTGAGTTGGGGAGTACTTCCATCAGGTGAGATGTAGTGCACATACAAGCAGAAAGCAATAAGTAGTAATCCCCACATCTGTCTGGGTGTATAGTGCAATATGTATGGACATAAGCTTGGTATGTTTCCCTGTGATGTATGAGTAGGGTAGAATGTGATAGCTTTAGGGAATAATTAAAATAATTAGGTTTTAAATTAGAACTATTGACTTGGAAGGCTATATTCTAGCAGTGATTTACTCTAATGCAAACAACAACAAAATCAATGCTATTTACATAGTGCAGCCCCATTCAAATTGTTATATTTAGTTAGTGTTTTCATTTCACCAAGGGAGGCAGCGATTGTTTATTTGTTCATCATGATCAAGTTACAACCACACAAAATAACAACAAAATTAAAGTCCTTTTTTTATGGTTTGTTATTTTATTCACTTTCTTTAGTTGGATTACATGCATGCTCTAGACCCTAGCTTTTCTTTGAATTAATTTTGAAATTTGTTAACTTATTATTTTAGAATTTTTGTCCTTCATCAACACTATTTCTTATACCTGAAATTCCTTTCTACCTGAAAAGCCTGATCTACCATCAAATGAAAGAATAAATGCTTATTAAATAAATAATAATGCAAAACAATAAGCTGATTGCAGTAAGGTGTGTCAAAATCAAATAATAATATCATCCTTGCTCTAAAAAAATAGAGTAATTACATTTTAATTCTAAATAGTGTAATTGCTACTAGGATGGCAGTTACCCTGGGAGTAAACTGGAGGTAGTAGGAAGGAAGCAATGTATGAGTAGAGATTGGCAGTTTGGGGTTGAACATATATTCAGGGAAAAGAGGCTGCTGGGCTGATAAGGGATGTGGTACCTGGGATGAACTCGGCTTGAAAATGTTGTTTCTGTGCATTGCAGAAGGCAGTAGAGTATAATTTTTACATCAGTGTGTAGACCCTAGAGAGTTCTGAGCCGAAGAGTGACATGATCAAAACCTGGCTTCAGCATTTCCCCTTTCCAACTTCTGCGATGTTTTCCTAATCACATCATGAACCAGCTTAATTCACTGTTTACTGTACAGCAGCAGATTTGTTGGTGGGTAGGCACTGTCTGGTGGGAGGATAAACATAGAAGTATGTAGAAGGTAATTTTTAATACACACATACATATTTATGTATGTTTTTGAAATTATATACATATTTGTGTATATTTGTGTGTGTGCATGGACATGTGTATAATGGGGGATGAAACTCAGAGCCTTATGAGTAACATATAAGTGCTTTACCACTGAGCTACATCCCTAGCCTTGAAATAATATTTTTTGATGTTGGAAATCCCATACGCAAAAGCTTAATCAGTGAATTCATAAAGCAAAGTTTAAAACAAAAGTGAAAAGTGCAAACATAGACTTAAGTTTAGTTAGAATTTTATTTATGTCCTCATTATGTGAATGAAACTTGTGATAATGTCACCTTACATTTTGTTAAAGAGTCATTATTTTTGGAAATATATGGTATGTGGTTTAGGAATTACCTAATTGTCTAGACTTCAAAAACCATATTGTTTATGTATTGTAAGAAATTCCAGTACCATTTTGATTAGTCTGAATAATTTTGGGTCTTGAAATTTTACATATATATATATATATATATATATATATATATATATATATATATTGGTTTTTCGAGACAGGGTTTCTCTGTGTAGTTTTGCGCCTTTCCTGGAACTCACTTGGTAGCCCAGGCTGGCCTCGAACTCATAGAGATCCACCTGGCTCTGCCTCCCGAGTGCTGGGATTAAAGGCGTGCGCCACCACCGCCCACCTGGCTATTTTTTTATATTGTTAAAGAATAGTCATAAGTCCTGTTATTATTAAAGAACAGTCATAGCTCTCAGTAAAAAAGTGCAGAAACAAAGGACCAGGTAAATAACTAAGTCTTTACTCTAAAGATGTGCTTAGGGAAGAGATTGTATTAGTCAAGGTTCTTTAGAGGAAGATAGCTGATAGACTGAATATATTTTATGAAAAGGAATTTATTACATTGGCTTATATGACATAGTATTGGCTGGACTGTCCAGCAAAGGCAATGTACACACTGGAGAAGCTGAGAACCTGGCAGCTGCTGTGTCCATGAGGCAGAATGTCTCAGAAGTCCCATCTGGGTGCTGATGGCTTGGAAGGTTCAAGAGTCACTGGTCTTTAGTTCCTGTTAGAAGGCTGAAGATGCTAAGTTCTGCTGTCAGGGAAGGACATTGGCAATAACATAACCACCAAGAAGAACGTATCCAGACAACAGAGAACTCATTTTTCCTTGGACCTCTCCATATGTGAGCCAGTGCCAGAAAATAATGCCCACTCTGGAGGATGGTCTTCTCTGCTCAGTTAATCCTTCCTGTAAATGTCCTCACAAACCCACCCAGAGGCCCATATCTTAGTTGATTCCAGAACCAATCAAGTTAACAAGATCAACCACCGCTGAGACCTAGTATATCTTAGTCTTTGTTCAGTTCGGGTTTCAAGTCTCCTAATAAAAGTAAAGGGAAAGAAGAGAGCTAGCTATTTTCAGGCCTTTTCTGTATAAAAGACACTTCACATATATATACATTCTCATCTGATCCTCACATCACCCTAAATGATCCCTCATGGCAGTACCAAGCAGATTCTGGGATTGTGTGGATGGTGAGAAATAATGGGGAAGAAAGGAAAGGAGAGGAAAAATGATTAAAGTCATTTGTGGGTGGACCTTATGCTAACATATTTTGCACATATTTGTTCTGCAATTTTCACAGCCCTAGGAGATTGGTAAGCTTGGTATAGCAATTGTTGTTTTATAAATGAAAAAATTGAGACTGAGGATTGTTACATAATTTAAAATACAGTTATTGAACACTTACCACATGCCAGGCACTATTCTAAGTGCTTTCTGGGACTAAACAACGCAATCTTCACAATAATTTTGCAGACAGGTAAGTTATCACCCTAATTTTACAGATGAAGAAATAGGTAACAAAGAGAAACTCCTCCAGTGTGAAATAATCAGTAAGTGAGTAAGTTGGAAGGTAAACTTAAATAATGTGAGTCTGTACTACATTTAGCACTATATTTGATATTATCTTAACTGATATATAGTGAAAGACCCTAAATTTGAAACATATGAAATTTCTATTGTTTCTTGGTGTTAACTGGGTTTAAGCAATCAATTCTATTCTCTTTCATTCCATTCAAAGTATTTATTGATCACTTGATGTATTCCAGAGTTTGTGATGAGTTTTGGAGAGATAACACACATAGTGCTAGTAATCCAACCTGAGCCAACACTGAACAGATGTAAACAAAAATCTTTAGAGTTTTATAGGACTCTTCATTAAATGTCTCTAACTCAGAACCACAACATGAATAATATGTATTTGAACACTGATCACATATTTTTAAAATTTCTACTTAGTAATGTCTATCAGCATTAATACCAAGCATATTCCTTATTACTACATAAGAAACCACAACAAAACCAAGTGGCTTTAACATCAAAGCAAAGACCATTTTCTTCACTCAGGAGAGAGACTTCTGCTGGTCTGGCCTGGGTCATGCAGGAGGAGGTGAGAGTAGATTAGATGCTTGGTTTGTGTGAGAATATCGAGGATGGCCTTAAGTATCTGAAAGTTCGTACTGACAGCCACATGGACTGTCTCCAACATGTGACTGATGACATCAAGTTTAAGCAATCATATCCTGTGATGCCCACATTACCTGTTTTTTCCCCAACATAGTATTTTTTTATTAATTATTTGTGAATTTTGTACAATACACCCAGATTTTATTCACCATCTGTTCTCCCCAAGTCCACCATCCAACCCTTGTACCCCCACAAACAAACAAACAAACATGAAAACACCACGTCCAATTTGCATTGCCCAAATACTCATTGGAGCATGATCAAACTCCCAGTGTCTAGACCTGTAAAGAAAACCGAGTCCTTCCTTATCCCCATCTTTGCAAGGAGCCATCAACCATAAAGAGCTACACCTCAGCATTCCCATTATAGTTTTTTAAGGACTCTCTTCAATAGCTTCCTGTCTGGACTGTTGCCGGATAGTTGATCACACTGTGAACCCCAAGAATGTGCTATTTAATGGAAAAACCTGTTTCTAGTTGTGGTGTGGCTCAGACCTTGCACACAACTTTAATCTAAGAGTTTTCTGCTTGAATGTTGTAAACAGGATTAAATAAAGTCAATCATAGGTCAAGAGGCAGAGCAAGCAACCAGTTGACAGGAAGTGAACACAGGATTATTAAGAAAAAAACCATAGAGAGCAAGAGGGAGTCAGGATGACCGATAGAGAGATGTACAGGAAGTAGAAGGAAGGGACACTTCAGGGTTTCATTTGAAATGGTGTAGGAGAAAAGAAGCTTCTGAGACATCAGCTGAGGAGGAAGGTCAGCTGGGTGCTTTCTCTGCCTCCCTGAGCTAACAGGCTTTCACCCCAGCATGTGGTTTCCAAGTCTTTATTGGTAAAAATAAAACTGTAGTTGTTTCTTCTTTTTCACTTTTTGTTCTTTGGGGGCCTGCCACCTGACCCCCAAATAAATACAGGGAGACTTATTCTAACTTATTCTTACTTACTTACTAATGCCTGGCCTTATCTTGGCTTGTTTCTAGCCAGCATTTCTTAATTTAAATTATCCAGTCTACCTTTTGCCTCTGTGATTTTACCTTTCTCTATTCTATATACTTCTCTTTCCTTCTTCCTTCATGGCTGGCTGTGTGGCTAGGTGGCTGACCCCTGGAGTCCTCTTCTCCTTCTCCTTTTTATCCCACTCCTCCCTCTTCTCTGTTTCTCCTCCTATTTATTCTCTCTGCCTGGCAGCCCTGCTTGCCCCTCTCCTGCCTAGCTATTGACCATTCAGCTCTTTATTAGACCAATCAGGTTGCTTTAGGCAGGCAAAGTAACACAGCTTCACAGAGTCAAACAAATGCAACATAAAAGAATGTAACACATTCTTTGCATCACTAAATAAATGTTCCATAGCACAAACAAATGTAACACATCTTGTACTAATATTCCACAATATAAACAATTGAGATTTTTGTTAAAAACAGCACTGGACTGTTATTTTGCTTCTTTTTTGTTTCTTTTTGGGAGGAGTGTCATAGACGCCTTCAATGTCTCCCATGACCAGTTATGAGTCTGCACTCATGAATACCACTGCAAAAAAATCCTCCTTGCCCACAGGAGCCAGCAGCAACACAGATCATGGACTTCCACATAGTTTTGGGCTGCAACGTGGAATTGTGGACTTCAATATGATCTCTGGTGGCAGCTTGAACCATGGGCATCAACCTGGCCCCATGCAGCAGCACAGATCATGGACATCAATAGAGCCTGCAGAGACAGCATGGTTCACAGAAGTCTTTTGAGGAGACCTAATCCAGAAAATGGGCCATTCTTCATCTCACATATCTTATGGTTGTTCAGAGTAAGTGTGGTTGGGTAGCATGTCTGCACATAGGACCTGCACTAGCTCCAGTTTACTGTACACTGCTTAGCCCTCAGCACTGGCCTCCGTAAGGCACCCTGGGCATTGTACTTGCAGCCTTTGGGCAGCATTGCAGACCTGAACTCTCCCCCACCCAGCAGGGTAAGCAGCAGGAACAGCAGCTCTATTGAAGGTTGAGTGTCAGCATTGGCCTAGAAGGCACCAATGGGGCAAGGTGAAGCAGTGGTGGCCCGAGTCTCCCAGAGGCCTGAGAACTGGCCCTATTCAATAATAACATTGCTGTGGGATGTTCTGTATGTCAAATGTGTTGCTAATTAGTCAGTAAATAAAACACTGATTGGCCATTGGCTAGGCAGGAAGTATAGGTGGGACAAGGAGGAGAATAAAGCTGGGAAGTGGAAGGCTGAGGGAGAGAGACACTGCCAGCCGCCACCATGACAAGCCACATGTGAAGATCCTGGTAAGCCACGACCCATGTGGCAAGGTATAGATTTATGGAAATGAATTAATTTAAGCTGTAAGAACAGTTAGCAAGAAGCCTGCCACGGCCATACAGTTTGTAACCAATATAAGTCTCTGTGCTTGCTTGGTTGGGTCTGAGCGGTTGTAGGACTGGCGGGTGAGAGAGATTTGTCCTGACTGTGGGCCAGGCAGGAAAACTCAAGCTACATAACATGTTCCTTTGTCTGCCACAGCCACACTCCCACATCTGTTGCCACACTCTTTTTTTCAACTGCATGAATCTACTTTTTAAAAGCATTGTTCCACAAGACCTGCCTTTTCTAGTTGTTCCAGAGATACTGTGTGCTCTGCAGGCTCATCCTCTGTTGATGTGTCTCCCCAAGAAGCCTCTGTGGGTCTCTCAGACTCCTTGGAGCACCCTGTGCCTCTGTGGGTGCTGGTGGCAGCCACCATTTTCCCTCCATTGGATGACCTCTTCTTTTAGCTGATTCTCGCTTACTATTACATAAGGAAGGTGCTTTGAGGAAAAGTGGATGATAGAGCTCAGTTTGCCCTTTGTCAACTTGGCATGCATAAATCCTTATTTTTTCTTTTTTTATTATTATTTTTTAATTTTATAATTTAATCTAATTTTACATATCAGCCATGGATTAATAAATCCTTATTTTTAATAAATATTTTATTAATTCTTTGAGAATGTTTTACAGTATAGTTTGATTATATTTCATTCCCTAACACTTCCCCTTAACTCCTCCCAGGACCAGTCCACCTCCCTATTCTTTCAACATTGAACTTTGGAATTAAGTAATTGAAAACTTATGTGCAACTTACATAATGCTGGTCTCTTGCAAAGTTGAAAGTGTATCATGCCCAGCTCCAAAACATGACATATAGATTGGCCACTATATCATATTTCTTGCTCTCATTTCTCTAACTGGTTTTGGGATGGTACTTGAAAATTAAACATACAGATGTAAATTTAGCTATTAACTATATATCAAAAAGGAGGGTTATAGAATTGATAAAAAATAATTACTTGTTTTATATGTGAAACTGTAATTGTATCAAAGAAACTATTTAACTGCACAGCTCTGAGATTTAAAAATGGTCACATGACCATGGCTTTTATCTGTGACTTTTTCTATTGGTCCAGTTTTATTTCTGTTGCTGTCAATAAGCACCTCAACTCACAATGCATTCTTGCTGTATTTCTTCAGATAGTTATTCCTGGATGTATGTACTATTTGCTGGACTGTCTGTATTGCATCTTTGCAGTTTACTATTTATCGTTTTAATATAAGAACAACTAAGTGCCCCAGAGGAGTAGATGTTGCAGACATACTCCTCCTGGACCTTTAAGATGTAGTTATCCAGGAACACTTAGATGTTTAGTCTGTTATCAGTCATCCCAGACTGTTTAGCAGCCCTCTCACTTTTGTAAACTTAGTAGTATGAAGAACCTAAATTGGTCACATGCCAGCCCCAGTTTCTTAATGAACGGTTTTGTGGTTGTAGTATCTGGTGGAAGCATTATCCCTTGAGATGAGTAGTCTAAGCCAACCAAGCTCCTTGAGATGCTACAGGAACACAGGGTTTTGAATGGTTAGTAGAAATCATAGTGAGGGAAGCCACTTAAATTTTCACCCAACCAAAGGGCAGGGTTGGAAAGAATAGTGAAGGAGGGTTTAATCTTCATGATGCATGATCCCAATTAAGGAAAATTGCTTAACACTAGATCAAGAGACCTGCCATGTTGAATTTCTCAGTTGTTCTGAACTAATGATGGCAGTTTCTTTTCTGTCCTTTTAGAATATGTATACTACAATGATTTTTAAATCCAGCTTTTTCAGTTATTTTGTTGTTTCACCATTATTATGTTGAATGTTTATAGTTCTCTGATTCAAGACCTGCTCTATACTCATCTGGCAAATACCCCCTCCCCGCCCGCCCTCCCCCCCCCCCCCCCCCCCCCGTGCAAGAACCTTTGCCAACATCTGAGTTTGCCTCTGCTCATAGACTGTAGATTCCAAGCCATTACTTGTGGGGTTTTGTGAGTCTTGAGAGAAAGTAAGTGTAGTTTGTACAAAACGAGTGTGGATCATGACAACAGAAACACTTACTCTACCCCTCTCATACTATAGATTGCAACATTGGGTACCCCTTGTCCTGTTGCATTGGGTACCCCTTGTCCTGTTGCATTGGGTACCCCTTGTCCTGTTGCATTGGGTACCCTTTGTCCTGAAGCATTGGGTACCCTTTGTCCTGAAGCATTGGGTACTCCTTGCCTTGCAGCTTTCTTTGAGTTTGGTCATGGGGAGGTGCCAGCAGGAGATTAGAAGGCAGTGTGAGAATAAGTCTTAGGTTTTATATCTTCTGCTATTTCCTTGATTCAGAGTAGTTTTGGCAAGGACTGTATTATTTCAAAACTGTAGCTCTTTTTGGATGGCCTATCTGCTCTATACCCATCTTCTTCCAAGTTATAACTAGGGATTATAGATTGCTTCTGTCCATTGTTAGTTTCAGGCTACCTTAAGAGTCTTAGGGACTCCTTTAATTTGATCAAAATTTATATAAATGGTGTCACCCTTTTATTATTCTCCCTCATCATAAATGAAGTTTGGTTCCCCCTTCCTGGATCTTAATTGATGGATATAACTTTAAGTGATGTTTTTTAAATCCCTTATTAAGTATGGAACCAAAGAGAAGTGCTATAACTATTTTGATAGTATTTTCATCTATAAAGTTCCATTTTGTAGGGAATTATCATATTTTTGGAGCATCTACATAAGATTATTTATTTGCTCTTTATATTAACATTTATAAATGTAATTTTTCACCATTTGTGTTCCCAAACCTATACACAAGTACCTGAAGCATGATCGACAGTCAGCAACTGTTTATGAAGAGAATGATG
The DNA here is from genome assembly GCF_949786415.1 of Peromyscus eremicus. Lineage (NCBI taxonomy): Eukaryota > Metazoa > Chordata > Mammalia > Rodentia > Cricetidae > Peromyscus > Peromyscus eremicus. Next base: position 36,570,541 of record NC_081426.1, read on the forward strand.
CAGACACATAATTGGTGTTTTAGTTGTATATAAATTGTTGTGGGGACATGTCAAGACACAAGATAAAGATTATATTGATAATAAATGGTACAGTTGAAACTGATAACAAAGATGTCTTCATTTTTAAACCTTCATCTTTTCTTGGAAGTGGTTTTTACTCACCTACAGAGTCAACACTTATAAGGCTATTTTGAGAATCAGACAAAAAGAACATGAAAGTTTAACAGGAATTCTGAAATATACTTAAATATACTGCATCATTATTATTATGTTAATGAATATATTTTAAAATTTCTTTTCTACTTTCTGGCCCCAGAGTTGCCTGCAGTCATTAAATACAACTCATTTTCAAGAACATGTTAGCTAAACATAAATATGGAAGGTGCTTGTTAAGGGAATAAAGAGACAATTATTTTTAAGTTGTTTAGCCTTTTATAGCATTTCCTCAGCTGTATCCTTCTAGTGACATGGTTAATTAAGAAATAACTTCTCAAGTTTTAAGATTTAACATGAAAGAAACATTTTTTAATTAAGGAAGCATTTAAGTTGTGGCTCTGACTGTGTAAGGAATATATTTTGAGAGAGAAAGTTTAGTAATTTTTACTTAAACTTTGTTCCTCGATTCCCAAATCACAAGTAAATGGAAGTAATAGGAGTAATAAGAAAATGTTCAGAAATGTGGCCATATATTGAGGCTCTGAACCTTGGATTCACACACTGACACTTTCAAAGATGGAACTTAGGTCTCCTGGGGAATCTTCAAGGTTGCATGAACCCAAAAGACAGTGACCCTTTTGGCGAGAGGATAGTTGAAAGACTCTTGTCAAAGTCATATATAGTATGGTATGCGCGTCACTTTTTCCCTTCTATGTTAGTTATAACATGATTTAGAATATTCAAAACACTTAATGGCACAGAACAGCGACAAGATAGATTTATCCTTTTAGGCAATATTCTCAGCTGTGAAATTCTTTTTCTTCCTTACTGCAGCCCAACACTGCTGACCTGTAGATCTATAAATTTGGAGATCCAGGACTCTTGTATAGTAGATGAAGCAAAAACAATTTCATAGTGGAGAAAGAAGGACTATAGAACAAAACTAGCTTTTATTGGTGAAATTATTAAGGCCACTCCACGTAGTTAAAAGGAAATTTATTTAATGGTGTAACTTACAAATTAAGGGATAGGTAGGTCGCGGGGTCTGGGGAAGGTGTATCGTAGTCCAGCGGTGTTCTCTGGAGCTCTGCTTGGCCCACCTCCACCGTCCTGGGTCCCGGAACAGAGAGAGAGCTCTGGCCCATCCAGATCTCCTCCAGGCGCCTCCCTTGGCCCTGCCTTGTAGGCGTGACAGTTGCCGAAGTCTCAATGGGGGTTGGAACTTCCAGATCAAAGCTGGAATGGCTACCCACTATAAGCTCTGGCTAACATTTGCATTTAGATCTGTATAGTTCTTCCAAGGGGTTGTTCTGAGAAACTGCTGCTTTCATCAATGACGATGACCTTTCTGAGGTGCATTCTAATCACAAGCATATGAAGCAAGCATCAAAATGACCCTGAAGGTTCTTAGGACCTCCCGTAGCCACACAATGGGCTTTAGATTTTCCTGTGGCTATATAATTGGCTTTAGAGTCTCAGCCTCAGTGACTTCATTTTTCCCTTCGTGTGTCAATATACATTTGTTCAGCATTTACTAATAAGTCAAGAATTAATCCTGACACTGATATTGCAGCTTAAAGTAGTATTATATTCTGAACATTTGAGGAGTATGCAGCTTCATGGGATAGGTGATTCAACATTAATAACCAAAGATCGGAAATATGTATATAGAGAAAAAGTCTAAGGTGCATTTAAAAGAAAACCACAACTCCCCATGAGATTAGGGAATCATAATTAGAAAACTCTAGGGTTGAATTATGGAGAACACTTCACATAACCTAGTCAAGGAGACAGAATTCAAGAGCTACATAAGCAAGGAACTGAGATTCAAGAGACCTTACCCTTTTGGAGGAGTGGATGGGGGATGGGTTGGGGGAGTGAAGTAGGAGGGGGGCAGGAGGAGAGGTGGGAGGGTGAACTGTGGATGGTATGTAAAATGAATAAAAAATTTTAAAAAAGAAAAAGACAGACCAGACCATGAATAAACATTTATTAATCAATTAAAAAAAAGATGACTTATTCCTCAAGTAGTAGCTCTTTTTGGCTAAAGTTAAGTGCTTTAATACCAGTGAAAACTGGGACTAAATGTGCATCAAGGGTGTACATAGGAGGGATAACTGTGGTCATACCTTTCTTAGACTAGATAGCCTCAAATAAGAATCAATATCTACAAACAAATCTGTGTTACTTTCTGTCTATATTATATAAGGATTTTAATTGTATAATTTTATCGTCCATGAGAAAGACATTTTTCTTTGCTTTCCTAGGATCTACACTTCTTGAAATCTATTTGTGCTTTTCAGCTAACTCACCTTGGCAATATTGAGTCTAATGAATGAGTTCTGGTTGATAATCAGTGACTAATGAATGACTTAGCCCCTGCCACATGTTATCTGGTCTTTCGTTCTCATTTCATGTTAAGATCCACATTTCCAAAGTCATCATCCATTACCCTCAATATCCCCTTCATAAAATTCTCCTAAGTGGTCAACCTCAACTCAAATGGAACTCAAACCTGCTATCTATCTAGGTCTCAGTAGTTTCAGTGGCTGACTTTCCCTTGATTTAGATTCTCTCAATGTGAATTTCAGTTCTTCCATTTCACTATCCAGAGTTCAAAGCACACAGAAGCTCTTCAGTCAAGACTATTATCAGCAGAATTCAGTTTCTTGTGGTTGTATGATTCATGTGCTATTATCTTACTGATTGTATTCAGTCTTCTAAAAGATCATTTCTTGATACTTCCTCTTCTTTTAATGGGAACAACTAATTTGGCTTGCCTATTCAGGATAATGTCCTTTTGATTACTTCTAGTAATCTCAGTTACTCCTAATTTTGTCTCCTTTTTGGATCTGAGTACTTAATGATTGAAACACTGAATACACATTCCCAAAGGCCCCTTTCTTCTTCCTCTTTCCATCCTGAGACTCAGAAAAATAAACAGTTCATTCAAATATATTTTCATGGCCATTTCTTATTGACCCTTAGTTTGATAAAAAGCATTGCTGTTGAAATTGAGAAAAACAGATCCCACAAGGTAGAAATTAAAAAACATAAAAATTTCAATGATATTATGTTTTATTCAAAATATAATTTAATGATCCTTGTTAATATTTTCAATCCTTAGTGGTACCCAGGGGACTTCTTTTTCAACCTTGTATTGAGAGCAGCTATTTTTTCTACAAGTCCCCTTCCACAAAGTTGTTACAATAAGGTTAGACATTAGATACTGTGTGAGTGAAATGTTCACACCAATTATATTCATTATCCTTGTAGGAAGATGCCCTTAGACATGCAAATTCAGAACACTCTTACACTAGTATTTTAAAATCTCGTCAGATTGTTAGTGGTAAATGTGGGGGAAGCAGTGCAGAGGCAGTGCAGGAACAGTGGACATACTGCGGCTGTGTCAGAGTTCCCCAAAGTAATGATTTAAAACAGAACATGCACACCTGAAATTCTCAATAGTCCACATAAGTGACTTCACTTTAATTCTTTTTTGGTAGGAAATTTTTGATATAATTATCAAGTCGATGATAGATAAAACTTTGTAGAGATGGGCAACATATAAATAGATGTGAAAAAGATACTTCCACTGAATATTAATAGCAAAAAGCCCAAAGATGTCAAGAGGGAAGACTAACTGCTGCCCAAGAAAGGGGGTGCTAGGTATGAGAATGGGCACAAGGGTTTATGAGTTGGTGAGAAAACCTGACTGTTTGCCATCACCCCCACCAGTGTGGAGACTAGAGAACTCAACGTCATGCTCTTCATACCAGGGGATGCCAGAGCAAGGGAACCTGGAACATTTGGATTCTAAAACTGAGATCTCATATTCAGGCTAAGGATAGTAGAAAGAGATTAGGCAAGTTAGTTAGAAGTGGGTCCTCTGGGTGAATAATACAAATCCAATGATCCACACATAAAAGGTATGGGATAGGTCCTCATCTTATACTCTGATTAGAATATTTTTACCTGGTAGATGTAGACAGAGGAAGACAGACCATAAACCAAGAATAAGAAATAGTGCAGGACCAGGGCTTAGCAGCAAAGGAAACAATAGGGAAGGCAGTCATTGACTCAGTAGAGAAAAGAAGGAAACAGAAGTAACCAGAAGGCCAGGGGTGAATGCTAAGATAAATGGTAATAGGAGGGCTGTAGAAACTGGGATGCAGATGAAAGGACACCTCAATCAATTTCTTGCAATAACACATTTCCTTTAATATGCTCCATTTAAAATTTAGGGATTCTTTGCCACAAAACTGAAGAGTAGCATCTGAAACTATTTAGCAACCAGTGCAGAAGCATTTCAGCGGGAATGACTGAATTTATAGATATTATCTTAGTCTTTACTCTATCTGGAGTTGAGGCCAAAGCAAGAACAAGGACATAGTCATAAGGGTGAGACCCAAGCAAGAACAAAGACATAGTCATAAGGGTGAGACCCAAGCAAGAACAAAGACATAGTCATAAGGGTTCTCATCATGGTGTGAGAAACCCATCACTTACACTGTCCCTGGATTAATCAGAACTACATCTGGATTCTCTTTCCACCAGTAGTGGGGTTATTACAGATCAAGAAATCACCCTGACCTCTGTATGGTCACACTCTCCAAGTCAACGAACCTAAATCAACCTGTGGGCATGAAGAAAGTAGGGGTAGAATCTATGTTCATCAGGAATGATTTAGTATGAAAGTAGTAAAATAGATTTTAGCATACAGGTCTTCTGAGGTTATTGTTGGCTTTCTTCTTGCTAGAATTACATTTTCACCTGTAACTGTGTTTTCTTTTAAGTTCCTGCCTGCTCATGATTTCAGAAGGCTATTCCTTGAAGTGTCCCTTAGGTCCATAACATCAAAGCCATTCTGTCCCTTTCATGATCTCATTTATGAAGCTCAACCCAAGTTTGATTCATTTTCTGTGATGTGACTTGTCATTAATAGATTCATGTTGTTCATTGCTTCCGGGTTCACCATCTGAGAGCTATTAAAGTGCCCTCAAGCTCCTTTGGTTACTGAATTCAACCTTCTCATCAGCCACTGCTGACACCACTTATCTGACCTATTCAATTGCCGGACATATCTATAGTCTTCACTTCTTCTTCCAAATGGAGTGGGGATACTTAGAAGTCATAGAAACCTTGTAACTACTATGGAGCCATGAAGAGGATAGAAGGGGTGCTAACACTGGAGAAAGTAGGCAGAATAGCATCAGAAATTCTAGATTCTATGACAAAAATATCCACAGAAGACAAAAGTGAGAGAATGCAAGGCATAGCATAATTAACAAAATAAATTAAGAAGAGAAAATAAAGAGGATGAGCGATCAACAGAGGAACAGGAAGACAAAAAGACACCAGGAAGATTAAACTCCAGCTTAGGTGTGCAATAGTATTGAAAAAAAATAGAACATTTTAGAAAATATTCTAATGCTGAAGACAAGTCAAGAAATATGTGTGGTTTTATTGAATCAGGATTTCAAAGCTGAAAAAAAAAACTAGAGAAAAAGGCATCTGAAGATCAATCAAGATAGACATTGGTGAAATTTGTACAGTGAGTCAGCATGCAAGGTTCACTGCAATTGCAGGAGACATGCCCCACACTCACTTAAGACACTCTGTCACTATTGTCCTCTGTTTATCTCTTGTGTACATACAATGTGGCCACACACAATGTGGCTGAAATGACAGTGGCCTGGGGCAGATCACGGCTGTGTTTTTTGATAGGTGCTTTTACTTCTGTGTTTTCTGGATTGCTGCTGTTTCTAGATTGCCATTTCAGACAGAGCTGCAATAAGTGTGTGATTTCAAATTTAATAGACACGTTGGAAGGGTGTTGGGATTTTATTAAAAATATATAGAGGGCTGAAGTTATGTCATTTGCAGGAAAGTAAATGCAGCTGGATAATCATATTAAGCAAACCAAGAGTCTAAAAATGACAAATCAAAACAAATCTAAGATTTAATCTTACACCTGTCAGAACGGCTGAGATAAAAAAAACACAAGTGACAGCTCATGTTAGAGAGGATGCAGAGCAAGGGGAACACTCCGTTGCTGGTGAGAGTGAAAACTTGTACAGCCACTTTGGAAATCAATATGTTGTTTTCTCAGAAAACTGATAATCTACCACAAAACCCAGCTATTCCACTCTTGGGCATATACCCAAATGATGCTTAATCATACCACAAGGTCACATGCTCAAATATGTTCATAGAAGCTTTATTTGTAATATCCAGAACCTGCAAATAACCTAGATGTCTCTCAGCTGAGGAATGGGTAAAGTAAATAAGGTATATTTACACAATGGAGTATTACTCAGCTATCAAAAATGATAGCATCATGAAATTTGAAGGAAAATGGATGGAACTAGAAAAAAAGTCATCCTGAGTGAGTGTGGAACATGCAGGACGACATGAGCTACAAAGATGGTGCCAAGAGGAACTTAGACAGATGGAGCCCAAGTTGTTTATGCTGAGATTAGATACAAATGGTGCTGAGAGGAAGTTAGCCCAAATTGTTTATGCTGAGATTAGATACAAAAAACAGGAGATGATGTCAGTGCATAAACAGCTCGTAAAAAAAGAAATGAGTATAGGGTGACCTTTAAAACGATTGGTTGGTTCCTTCCACTCCCTCTTAGGGTTCTGAGGTTTTCTGCTATAAAAGAGGCTTACTGCCTAATAATAAAGGAGTTCTTGCTTGACTTGACTCCCCAGTGTATCTGATTGTCTCCAGGTAAGAGGAAGGCTGAGAAACTGGGGAGTGGCATACTTATCTTTCCTCAGTTCCAGGCTATCTCTTCAAAGGTGACCTAAGTTCCCGGTGAGGCAGGACCCCACAAGTGAGGTAACCCAGACCCAGAAAGACCACATGGTATGTACTCACTCATAAGTGAATATTAGCTGTAAATTAAATGATAACTATACTACAATTCACAGACCAAGAGAGACAAGGTAACAAGGAGGGTTCAAAGGGGGATGCCTAGCTTTCCTTGGGAAGGGGAAATAGAAGAGATTTCATGAGTGGACTGTGGTCAGATGGGGATGGGAATATGAGAGATCAAGTGGGGGGCTGCAGAGGGGAGAGTACTGAAAGAGACTACTGGAGAGGGGGACAGCATTTCAGGGTCAGGTAAAAATCCCTGTGCAAGAGAATCTCCCAGGAATCTTCAAGAATGTCCCCAGCTAAGAATCCTAGCAGTAGTGGATATGTAGCCTGAACTGGACATCTTTTGTGACCAGGCAAGTCTTCAAGTAGAGGGAGTGCAAAAACCAATCCAGCCACAGAACCTTAGACCTACAGTCTATTCCACCTATGGGATGTACTGGGGTAAGGGTGGCCTAGAGATTAAGAGAGTAGCCAGCCAGTTACTGGTCTAGCATAAAACCCATGCCAGGTGAGTAAGCCCACCCCTGATACTGCCTGGAGCACCAGGCCCCACAAGTTGGATGACCCAAAGACCTAGAATAGAACTAAACATGACTGAGGGGAAAAAAATGTCAATGTAATGATGCCTAGTGATATTTTGATATACTTATCAATTGGAGCCCAATTGTCATCAGAGAGGTTTCACCCAGCAACTGATTGAAAAAGATGCAAACCCATAGCCAAACATTAGGCAGAGCTCTTGGAATCTGCTGAAGAGAGGGAGTAAAGATTATAGGAGCCAGAGCGGCAAAGGACACCAGAAGAAACCCACAGAATCAACTAACCTGGGCTCATAGGGGCTTACAGAGACTGAGCTGATAACCAGGGAATGTAGATGGAATTTTCTCTGGTCCTGCCTTGCCCAGCAGTCTGGATAGATCTCTCCCACCCACGGTCCCATAGCCACTTATAAAATAATTACACAGAGGCTTATATTAATTACAAACTGTATGGCCTATGGTGTTAGCTTCTTGCTCGCTAGCTCTTTTACCTTACATTAACTCATTCCTATTAATCTGTATGTTGTCATAAGACCATGACATTACCAGTCTGCTGGCCTCTTGTTGCTCCTTTGGTGGCTGGCTGATGTCTCTCCCGACTCTACCTTTCTCCTCTCTGTATCTCTGCTTGGATTTCCTGCCTGGCTGTAAGCTTTCTTGCCATAGGCCAAAACAGCTTTATTTATTATCCAATGGAAGCCACACATATTCACAGCGCACAGAAAGATATCCCACAGCAAGGGAGCCTGGGTGGGACTGACCTAGGCACTTTGCCTATGTGTTACAGTTGTGTACCTTGGTCCTCTTGTGGGACTGCTAACAGTGGAAGCAGGGGCTGTCTCTGACTCTTTTACTAGCTTTAGGGACCTTACTGCTCATACTGAGTCACCTTGCATAGGATTAATACATAGGGATGTGCTTAGTCTTATGGAAACTTGATATGCCATGTTTTGTTGATAGGTGTGAGAGAGCTGCCCTTCCCTGAACAGAAGTGGAGGACGAGTGGATTGGGTGGTGGGTGGGAAAAGAGGTGAGTGTGGGAGGGAGGGACTGTGAAGAGAGGATGGAGGGGAAACTGTGGCTGGGATGTAAAATAAATAAACAAGTAAACAAACAAACAAACAAACAAATAAAAGGAGAAAAAAGTGGGACAGGAAGATAAAAATGTGTTTTTGTGACAGGGTATGAACTGTCCTTTCCTCCTTATAATCCTACCCAAACAATGGGCAAAAGTGCCATTGTCAGCATTAATGACAGTGTCTACACTTCCTTGATTATATTTCTATGAAGTTTTCATTTTCATAAAAACCAGACATTTGGCTCAGCAGATAGGAACATACACTACTGTTGCAGAGAACCTGAGTCTGATTTCCGGGACCACATCATGTGGTTCAAAACCACCCGTAGCTTCAGGGATGAGGCTCTAATGCCTTTGTGAGGACCTATACTTACGTGCTTATTTCCATACCTGAATGTACACACACAGGCAAATAATTAAAAATAAAATCAAATTTAAATAATGCCTGAAATCCGCTTGTAGTTAGAACCAGTAACATCAAACAGTGGTTATGGCAGGAGAAACTTGAGCTCTTGAGTATTATGTATGGCTTTATAAGCTACACCCAGAGGTGTGGGGTGCCCAGGACTAGTCCCATGGAGGCCTCACATGGGACATGGAATGTTCTCAATGTATTGTAACCTGGCCTCAAACTCACTATGCACAATGACTATGGACTCCTGATCTTCATGGTCCTGCAGTCTTAATGCTGCAATTTTAAGCACATCTCATTTCTGGTTTTATGTAGTGCTGTGGATCACATCTAGGGCTTTCTGTGCACTAGGCATTTTACCAACTGAGCTATGTCTCCAAGCCCTTAAGCCCCCCCTTTTTTAATTAAAAAAATCCAATTAAAAACTCTAAAAAGAATAGTACCTTATTAAATGAGTAAAAGTTTATTTCACAGAATGCACAGGAAGTACATACAAGTACAAAATGAAGTGATGGGATGCCTTCCTGAGTCTCGCTGGGTCTCAATTAGACTGTGGGAATAACTTATAACTCTATTGGAATGGGTGAAACCTTTGTAGAGCTGACCCTCAAGCCTGTATTGAGACCCTCTTGCCTCACCCTCATCTCCTGCTCTTCCCAATCTTGTTACGAGTGAAGGGCCTTGATTCTCATGTGTGGAGGAGACTGTATGAATGCTGATTTTGTTACTGATATTGCCTTCACAGGGCAAGAGGCTGAGCAGAGAATCAGCCCATGATTAAAGTAACCTGCCAGTTCAATATCAGCTTAATGATGAAAATACACTGGTACTTGCTATCTATATGGCTGTAGACTGACATTTTCTGCATTCCCTACCCCAACAAGGAAGATCAAATGATCTCTTAAAATCCCTTCTATCTTTGAGATCACATAGTTGGAGTAGAAGCATGATACTGAGCAGAGATTTTTTCCCAGTAGACCTACTGGCCAGCAGTGTTAGAACTACATAGGAACTTACTAAAAACATACTTTCAGGCTGAACTCTTCAATTAATTGAATCATAAAGTCTGAGCCAGGACCCAGCAATCTGTATGTTAACAAGGCCTCTAGGGAATTACAATGCATGCCCCAGTTGGCGAAGCCCTGGTGTGGATCACTGGGCAATACCCCTTTCTAAGTAACAGCTGAGTCACTTAACCCCTGGGAACCTCAGTTTCTTTATGCACACAAATTGAATAGTTATACCTCTTTAAAATAATTATCATGTTTTAAAATGGCGTATGAACACCTAAGACACAGTAGGTGCTCAGTAAATGCTAGCCAAAATTAAAAGACCAGGAAGCTTTAAAAGTATAATACAAAAAAAGAAAAAAGGATGAGCTTCAGACTTCTTTTTTTCCTTATATAACATCTTTAGCATTATATAATGTGCAATTTGCATGCAAAACATCCCACCCCAGGGCATCATAGAAGCCTTGAAAAATCCAATATTATGCAGACAGGCAGAGCTGGCTGCTAAACCAGGCTTAGAAACTAATTTTCCCTCTTTAAGGAGGTGACATTTGCACATTCAACACAGCAGCAATAAATTTAGGCTTTCTTACCACCCCCTGCTGTACACGGGTTATTATTTTTGTCAATAGTGAAGTTATTTCTCTTGCAGTATTTGGAGCTGTTTTTGAGCCCCTCACTTCTTTCATCCATCCTGTAGTTATCAGCAAACAGCTCATTAGAAAAACAACAACAACAAAAACCTAAAACCATTTTAATGGTAGAAATGTGATTTGAGCATTTAATTAAGCTCCAAAATTACACTTTCCATTAATAATTGGGAATGCACTCCATGTCAATTAAAAACGGATTAGCAGCAAAGGCTTGAAAATTTGGACTTAAACATAGCCTGAATTTTGAAGCTGCTTTTTATTCTCAGAGTATCCCAGGCAAAGTACTCGGAGGAAACAAAGAAATACTTCTTCTCCTCTGGAATTTTCTAGAGATTAAGAAAGCTTCTTCTCCCTTACAGGTGGGTTAGTGCTGGTTTTGACAGCATATTTGTCATATACATGGATGTACAGGTATGTAAGCCACCTTAAACAAAAAAAAGCATATACCCGGGTTCCGAAAGGATCATGGCGCTAAAATTCAAATAAAGGCTGAAGAGATGCCTCACTGATTAAAGCACTTGTCATACAAGAAAGCAGACCCAAGGATCCAGATAAAGGATGAATGGGTGTGGAGGCATGCCTGTCATTCCAGTCTTAGAAGAAAGCTGCTAGGGGCGACTAGTCATGTTGGTGAGCTCTGGGTTTGAGTACGAGACCTTGCATCAAAAGGCTAAAATGGAAGAGCAACGGAGGAAGATTCCTGACATGAACCTGAGGCCTCTACACTCAAGTGTACACCTGTAAATGTCCATCTACCACACATATGTGCCCATACACATGCCAACTTGCATGTACCCCACACTCACAAAAACACTTGAAAAGAAAAAGAAAAACCAAAAACGATAAACTAAAGTCTGGTGTTGCTGGTCTGATGCTGATGCTAAATTATAACCTGGGCCAATGGAACAAAGAGATCATTTGAACTAAGTACTTCTAAGTCCACAAGAGAGAAGATGAATGGTAAAATCCCTCTATTGGGAATCCATCAGTCAGCAAACACTTGCAGAACATGGAACCAGGCTTTGGGCTCCTATTTCAAACAAATGCTTTCTTAGGAGCTCTTCCTGACGATGGGGATGCATCTGTCTCAGGGGCGGGTTTGTTTGCTCTTGGCACTGTTGGGCCTATTAAACTGAAGTTGCAAACTCATGAATTTGAAGTGTGAATGTGCTCCCACTCTTGGCTCTGCCGTGTCTCCAGGAGTGTGGCTGGCAGCACCTGCTATTCTTGGCTGTACTGACTCTCTCCTACATGAAATCTCTAGGGGAACCTCATGTTCTAACATGTTGTAAATGAAGGCATGAGAGCATTTAACAGCACCCAGGACTCAAATAACTTTGTCTTTTGAGTATAGCAGAGCTTTGGAAGGAAGACAGGAGAGAGCTAAGGTCTGCACCTCATCCAGAATATGGCAGTGGTTCTCAACCTTTCTAATGCTGTGACCCTTTAATATAGTTTCTAGTGTCGTGGTGACTCCAACCATAAAATTATTTTGTTACTATTCCATAACTGTAATTTTTCTACTGTTATGAATCATATTGTAAATATCTGATCTGCAGGATATCTGAATGTGACCCCCAAAGAAGTAATGACCCACAGGTTGAGAACTGCTGTACCTCAAGTGAAACTATCTTGAAACTATCATCTGAAAGAGTAAAAAAAAAGTTATCTTTCTTCTCCATGGAAACCTCAGTGGATATGCCTCATGGGAAACTGTGAACTCTTCTCTAGCTTCCTTGTCTCTACCTCTGACCTTTGTACTTCCTTCTCGGACTCTTTCTCTGAGTCTTGCTTTCGTCTCTCTCTCCCTAGCTTTGTAATTCTCTCTTTGCCTCACCTCTCTCTTGTCTGTCTCTGTTTCTCTGTTCATATTTTCTCCCTCAGATTCTATGTGCTTCTTTCCCCCTCCTTCTCAGTCTTAGACATTCTGCATCTCCTTTTTGTCTTTCAGTGTGTCTGTGGCTCTTATCTCTTTCTCAATGACTTTCTCCCTGTTCTCTGACTCATTCCTTTTCTTCTTTTCCTTCCTTATTCATCTATTTCTTTACTTCTTTTAATTGCCATAAGTGGTCACCTAGGTTCCAGGAGACTGAGAAAAAACAATATTAAAAAAACAATTATGATTCAGGATGATGACATTCTGTGGGATTTCTTACCATGTCTGCCATCCAACCCCTTTTAATGTGCTGACCACAGTTCATCTATGCACTTGAATCCCAGAATATGAAAATAACAAAGCAAAAAGAAACTTCAGAGTATATCAGATATTCTCCCCTTTTCTTTCCTATAAAGAAATTGAGGAGAGGCCGGCCCCCAGCTCCCATCTTGCCCCGGACTTCCCTTCTGAAGCACAGCACAGCACAGAGAGCTCCCATCTGGACAAGAGAGAGAGACTTCCTGAATCTGTCAGCTCTGTCTGAACCAAGTGTGCGGATAAGGCCAAGAACGAACCACAAGGAGATGGGCAGATGTCAAGGCAGAAACACATACAACAAAATGAATAGCAATACACCATCACCAGGCCCTAGCCCTCCCCCAACACCTAGACCTGAACATCAGAAATTGGAAGAAGCAGAAGAAAATAGCCTTATGAATGTCATCATGAAGAAGCTAGAGGCTCGTGTAGAGGAAAAGACAAAAAAAAGTGAAGAACGCTGTAAACAACTAGAGGAAAGGGCAAACAAATTAGAAGAAATCAAAAAAGTCCTGGAAGAGAACAATAAAATACTGAAAGAAAATCAAGAAAAATCAATGAAACAAATGAAGGAAACAGTCCAAGACCTGAAAAGGGAAATAGAAAAATGAAGAAGACACAAACAGAGGGAATGCTGGAAATAGAAAATCTGAGAAAACGATTGGGAACTTCAGATGCAAGTATAATCAACAGAATGCAAGAGATGGAAGAGAGAATCTCTAGCGTTGAAGATACAATAGAAGAAATAGATTCATCAGTCAAAGAAAACACTAAAGTCAACAAAGTCATGAACCAAAATGTCCAAGAAATTTGGGACACCATGAAAAGACCAAACCTACGAATAATAGGGGTAGAAGAAGGAGAAGAATACCAACTCAAGGGCACAGAAAATATATTCAACAAGATCATAGAAGAAAACTTTCCCAACTTAAAGAAGGAAATGCCTATGAAGATACAGGAAGCCTATAGAACACCAAACAGACTAGACCCCCAAAAAAAGTCCCCTCGCCACATAATAATTAAACAATTAAACGTACAGAATAAAGAAAGAATATTAAGAGCAGCAAAGGAAAAAGGCCAAGTGACATATAAAGGCAAACCTATCAGAATAACACCTGATTTCTCAATGGAGACTTTGAAAGCCAGAAGGTCCTGGACAGATGTAATGCAGACACTAAGAGACCATGGATGTCAGCCTAGACTAATATACCCAGCAAAACTTTCAATCCTCATAGATGGAGTGAACAAGACATTCCATGACAAAGCCAGATTTAAACAATATTTATCCACAAACCCAGCCCTACAGAAAGCACTAGAAGGAAAATTCCAACCTAAGGAAGTCAGATACACCCTCGAAAACGCAGGCAATAGATAAAGCCACAGCAGTAAACCCCAACGAAGAAAAGTACACACACATCACCACCAAAAAATAACAGGAATGAACAATCACTGGACATTAATATCCCTCAATATCAATGGACTTAATTCACCTATAAAAAGACATAGGCTTACAGAATGGATACGAAAGCAGGGCCCATCTTTCTGCTGCATACAAGAAACACATCTCAAATTCAAAGATAGACACTACCTAAAAATAAAAGGCTGGGAAAAGACTTTCCAATCAAACGGTCTTAAGAAACAAGCGGGTGTAGCCATCCTGATATCCAGCAAAATAGACTTCAAACTAAAATCAATCAAAAGAGATCAAGAAGGGCATTACATACTCATCACAGGAAAGATCCACCAAGATGAAGTCTCAATTCTGAACATTTATGCCCCAAACACAAGGGCACCCACATATGTAAAAGAAACATTATTAAAGCTTAAATCACATATAAAACCCCACACATTAATAGTGGGAGACCTCAACACCCCACTTTCACCACTGGACAGATCCCCCAAATCGAAACTTAACAGAGAAATAAAGGACTTAACTGATGTCATGACTCAAATGGACTTAATCGACATCTACAGAACATTCCATCCTAACAAAAAAGAATATACCTTCTTCTCAGCACCCCATGGAACCTTCTCTAAAATCGACCACATACTTGGTCACAAAACAAATCTAAACAGATACAAAACAATTGGAATAACCTCCTGTGTTCTATCAGACCACCATGGTCTAAAGTTGGATTTCAACAACAACAAAAATTACAGAAAACCTACAATCTCTTGGAAACTGAACAATACCCACCTGAATCACCAATGGGTTAAGGAAGAAATAAAGAAAGAAATTAAAGACTTCCTAGAGATCAACAAAAATGAAGACACCACATATCCAAACCTATGGGACACTATGAAAGCAGTACTAAGAGGGAAATTCATAGCACTAAACGCCCACATAAATAAGCTGGAGAAATCTCACACTAGTGACTTAACAGCACACCTGAAAGTTCTAGAACAGGAAGAAGCAAAGTCTCCCAGGAAAAATAGATGCCAGGAAATTATCAAAGTGAGAGCTGAAATCAATAAAATAGAAACAAAGAGAACAATACAAAAAATTAATGAAGCAAAGAGTTGGTTCTTTGAGAAAATCAACAAGATAGACAAGCCCTTATCCAAACTAACCAAAAGACAGAGAGAGAGCATCCAAATCAACAAAATCAGAAATGAAAAGGGGGACATAACAACAGACATTGAGGAAATCCAGAGAATCATCAGGTCATACTTCAAAAACCTCTATTCCACAAAACTGGAAAACCTAAAAGAAATGGATAATTTTCTGGATAGGTACCACATACCTAAATTAAATCAAGACCAGATAAACTATTTAAATAGTCCAATAACCCCTAACGAAATAGAAACAGTCATTAAAAGTCTCCCAACCAAAAAAAGCCCAGGACCAGATGGTTTCAGTGCAGAATTCTACCAGATCTTCAAAGAAGAGTTAATACCAATACTCTCTAAATTGTTCCATACAATAGAAACAGAAGGAACATTACCAAACTCCTTCTATGAGGCTACAATTACCCTGATTCCCAAAACAAACAAGGATACAAAAAAGAAAGAGAACTACAGACCGATCTCCCTCATGAACATTGATGCAAAAATACTCAATAAAATACTGGCAAACAGACTCCAAAAACACATCAAAACAATTATCCACCATGATCAAGTAGGATTCATTCCAGGGATGCAAGGATGGTTCAACATACGAAAGTCTGTCAATGTGATACACCATATAAACAAACTCAAAGAAAAAAAACCACATGATCATCTCACTAGATGCTGAAAAGGCATTTGACAAAATCCAACACCCCTTCATGATAAAGGTCTTGGAGCGATCAGGAATACAGGGAACATACCTAAACATAATAAAGGCAATTTACAGCAAGCCAACAGCCAACATCAAATTAAATGGAGAGAAACTCAAAGCAATTCCACTAAAATCAGGAACGAGGCAAGGCTGTCCGCTCTCCCCATACTTATTCAATATAGTACTTGAAGTTCTAGCCAGAGCAATAAGACAACATAAGGAGATTAAGGGGATACAAATTGGAAAGGAAGAAGTCAAGCTTTCCCTATTTGCAGATGACATGATAGTATACTTGAGCAACCCCAAAGATTCCACCAAGGAACTGATACAACTTATAAACACCTTCAGCAACATAGCAGGATACAAGATCAACTCAAAAAAATCAGTAGCCCTCCTATATACAATGGACAAAAAAGCGGAGAAGGAAATCAGAGATACATCACCCTTTACTATAGCCACAAATGACATAAAATACCTTGGGGTAACACTAACCAAGCAAGTGAAGGACCTATATGACAAGAACTTTAAGTCCCTGAAAAAGGAAATTGAAGAAGATGTCAGAAAATGGAAAAATCTCCCATGCTCATGGATAGGCAGAACTAACATAGTAAAAATGGCAATCTTACCAAAAGCAATCTACAGATTCAATGCAATCCCCATCAAAATACCAACACAATTCTTCACAGGCCTGGAAAGAATAATACTCAACTTCATATGGAAAAACAAAAAACCCAGGATATCCAAAAGAATCCTGTACAATAACACAACCTCTGGAGGCATCACGATCCCTGACTTCAAGCTCTACTATAGAGCTACAGTAATAAAAAACAGCTTGGTACTGGCATAAAAACCGACATGTGGACCAATGGAATCGAATTGAAGACCCTGACATTAATCCGCACACCTATGAACAAATAATTTTTGACAAAGAAGCCAAAAGTGCACAATGGAAAAAAAGAAAGCATCTTCAACAAATGGTGCTGGCAGAACTGGATATCAACATGTAGAAGGCTACAAATAGATCCATATCTA
Source organism: Peromyscus eremicus (assembly GCF_949786415.1). Classification (NCBI taxonomy): domain Eukaryota; kingdom Metazoa; phylum Chordata; class Mammalia; order Rodentia; family Cricetidae; genus Peromyscus; species Peromyscus eremicus. Next base: position 36,587,763 of record NC_081426.1, read on the forward strand.
TCACCGTGCACAAAACTTAAGTCCAAGTGGATCAAGGACCTCAACATAAACCCAGCTACTCTGAACCTGCTAGAAGAGAAAGTAGGAAGTAGTCTTGAACGCATTGGCATAGGAGACCACTTTCTAAATAGAACACCAGTAGCACAGACACTGAGAGAAACAATCAATCAATAGGACCTCTTGAAACTGAGAAGCTTTTGTAGGGCAAAGGATACGGTCAACAAAGCAAAGCGACAGCCTACAGAATGGGAAAAGATATTCACCAATCCCACATCTGACAGAGGACTGATATCCAGAATATATAAGGGACTCAAGAAATTAGATATCAAAATGCCCAACAGTCCAATTAAGAAATGGGCTATAGAACTAGACAGAGAATTCTCAACAGAGGAAACTCAAATGGCTGAAAGATATTTAAGGAATTGCTCATCATCCCTAATCATCAGGGAAATGCAAATCAAAACAACTCTGAGATACCACCTTACGCCTGTCAGAATGGCTAAGATCAAAAACACTGAAGACACCTTATGCTGGAGAGGATGTGGAGCTAGGGGATCTCTCCTCCACTGCTGGTGGGAATGCAAGCTTGTACAACCACTTTGGAAATCAATATGGCACTTTCTTAGAAAATTGGGAATCCATCTCCCCCAAGATCCAGCTATACCACTCTTGGGCATATACCCAAGGAATGCTCAACCACACCACAAGAGCACTTGTTCAGCTATGTTCATATCAGCATTGTTTGTAATAGCCAGAACATGGAAACAACCTAGATGCCCTTCAACTGAAGAATGGATAAACAAAATGTGGTACATATACACAATGGAATACTACTCAGCAGAGAAAAACAATGACATCATGAGGTTTGCAGACAAATGGATGGACCCAGAAAAAATCATCCTGAGTGAAGTATCCCAGACTCAGAAAGACAAACATGGTATGTATTCACTCATAACAGGATACTAGATGTGGAACAAGGATGACTGGACTGCTACTCACATCACCAGGTAGGCTACCTGGAAACCAGGACCCCAAGAAAGACACAGGGATCGCCCAATGACAGAGAAATGGAATGAGATCTACATGAACAGCCTGGACATGAGTGGGGGTAGTGAAGGGCGAGGGTGGAGGGAAAGAGAGCTTGGGTGAGTGGGAGATCCCAGCTGGATCAACAACAGAGAGGGAGAACAAGGAATAGGAGACCATGGTAAATGAAGACCACATGAGAATAGGAAGAAACAAAGTGCTAGAGAGGCCCACAGAAATCCACAAAGATACCCCCACAACAGACTGCTGGCAATGGTCGAGAGACAGTCCGAATTGACCTACTCTGGTGATGGGATGGCCAAACACCCTAATTGTCGTGCTAGAAACCTCATCCCACTACTGAGGGATCTGGATGCAGAGATCCATGACTAGGCCCCAGGTGGATCTTGGGGAGTCCAATTAGCGAGAATGAGGAGGGTTTATATGAGAGAGAATTGTTGAGACCAAGGTCGGAAAAAGCACAGAGACAAATAGCCAAACAAGTGGAAACACATGAAATATGAACCAATGGCTGAGGGGTCACCAACTGGATCAGGCCCTCTGAGTGGGTGAGACAGTTGATTGGCCTGATCTGTTTGGGAGGCATCCAGGCAGTGGCACTGGGTCCTGTGCTCATTGCATGAGTAGGCTGTTTGAAACCTGGGGCCTATGCAGGGTCCCTTGGCTCGGCCTGGGAGGAGGGGACTGGACCTACCTGGACTGAGTCCACCAGGTTGATCTCAGTCTGTGGGGAAGGCTTTGCCCTGGAGGAGATTGGAATGGGGGGCGGGCTGGAGGGAAGGTGAGGGGGGCGGGAGGGGGGAGAACAAGGGAATCTGTGCCTGTATGTAGAACTTAATTGTATTGCAAAATAAAAATTAAAAAAAAAAAAAAAGAAATTGAGGACCAGATGAGAAGAGGAAAAAACACAAAGTTAACTTGCTTCAGAGTAAAGACTGGTATCAATAATTTTTAAATTAAAGGTTAAATTTTAAAGACATATTTGATTCATCAAATATGAAACTGTGAATAATTCCACAAATATTTAATAAAGCTTACAGTCTGAACTACTATGTTCCAAGTCAGCATATGATGTCCACAATACACACTCAGAAATCTACAACCTACAAGGAAGCTATGTGTTCAAGAGTTAGGAAACCCTTATTGTTTGTATTGGAAATGTCCCCCAAAGTGTCATATGACAAAAGATAATGCTTTTAGCTTGTCATTGTTGAGAGGTAGTGGAATCTTTAGTAGAAAGAATCTGATGAGAGAAAGGTAGGTCTCTGTGGACATGCTCTTGAAGAACAATGGGTCCCTGGCTCCTCCTCTTCCTCAGTCTCTTACTCCTGGCCACCAAAATATGAACAGTGCTCAGTAATGGGCTCCACACAGTGATGTACTTCCTTGACACAAATCAAAATCAATAGGGTTAAGAAGTCATGGACTAAAACCTTTAAGACTATGAACCAAATCAATCTTTCTTTTTTTTAAAAAAGATGATTATATTAGATATTTTATAACAGTAATAAAAAAGCTAATGAACATACAGGCATAGAAATGTTATGAGTGAGGTGGATATAAAATTGTCAGTTCACATGGTCATATTTCTTTGACTACATGAATGAAATTCTCAGCAGTAAAGACAATTTGAAAAACAGTTGGCTAGAGTGGCTTTAGGGCTTCACTTAGAAGAAGTTAGGAATATTCTTGGCCTTAAATCTAGACTTTAGGGTGTTCCATTTGAATATCATTTAGGACCACTTGGCAAGCACAAGTTCATGGAATCATAGTCTCATCCCAGAAATGGCCAGGGAGAAAATGGAAAAATGAGTCCCCAGAGCCTCCATATTCTTAACTATTGTATATTCCATAGGGATATGTGGACCTCTGCCTATTAAACCTTTCCTTTGGTTTTATAGGGAAATAGCCAGGGAAGTTCCTATAAAGAGCTACGTGTCTTCAGGGAAAGTGGCAAAGAGTAAAGAACCCAACCTTCCCTAACATCTTAGTGATGCTTTCTTTAACCTGCTAAACTGCTATGACAGTAGTTCATAAGAGTCAATCTGTTTGGGAGGAAATCCCTAGCATATAAGGGGAGTTTGACTACTAACTGCTTGGACCTGCTTTGTAATGCATTCATTTTCCATAGTGGATATAAGGCAATGCCTTTGTTCAGGGCAACTTTTGCAGTAGTGAGGGTAGAAAAAGTCTCAAGTATTACAGTAGTTTGTAGAACACCAAAGCTTGGTTCTATTTGAAAGCTGAAGTAGGTGTTATGTCCACGTTGTGAAAAAATCCCATCAGTCAAAAAGTCCTGGGTGGGGTGGGGTGACTATTACTACTCTTTCAAAAGCAAATATGGAGAGCTGGCACAGAACAAGTGAGTGACCATGAAAACAAAGGTGAGAAAACTTCTCTAATACTGACATTGATGAATTCATGTCATCCTGCGTCCACAAGTGGGCAGTTTATTTTCCAGAGTGCAAAGCTCTGAAGCCAGTAACCAAAGGGTGGAGTGGGAGTAGAGACACAGAGATATCCGGCAACATCTCTAGCCAGAATGGTGGAGCCCAGTTCCAATGGATACATCTACAAAATAACCACCACACTTCAGATTCACTCAGGGACCAGTGTAGAAGAGGGGGCAGGAAAACTGTAAGAACCAGAGGAACAGCTAGTTTGATGTGAGACTGTCTCTTAGTAATGGGCAGAAGCTACAGCCATTAGCTGGATTAGGACAATAACAACAGACATGCTGAAGGAGACAAGGGAAAGTCCACAAGGCCTCAACCACATACAAAGAACTACAGACAGCTAAGGAATACTGAGAATGGAAGAAGTCATCTTCCTCAGGGAAGAGCCCACGAAGGAATACTGAAAATGAAAGAAGTCGTCTTCCTCTGGGAAGAGCACACAAACAGGCTATCCAATACCAAATGGTCAGCTCTGAAAACAATTACACAAGTAACATTATACAGACTAAGAAGGTTATACTTAGGAATATATCTGTACATAGATATTTGCATACAGATATATATATATATATATCTTTTTTTCTGTATATACAGATATCTATATATCTGTAGCCCTTTGCCATATTATCATTTAAATTGCATGGTGTGGAAATGAGAGCCCAGGACAGGCCCGCTTCTCTAGATGTTCCCATCTGAATTCCCTGATTGGGTATCTGAAGAAGAATCTAGCTAATTCTGAAACATGGTGATGAGTGTAGAATGAAGGTGGTGGCATTTTTCCCTATGGAATTTAATATTTTTATGCAATTGCCTCTTTCCCTGAAGAGGCTTTGAATACAGATATTGAAGGACGCTGGCTGATGTGTGCGTGTGTGTGTGTGTGTGTGTGTGTGTGTGTGTGTGTGTGTGTGTGTATACTCCCATGCACGTGCTTGGCATATATGTGAGTGGGTGAAGGTGATTTGACTTAATTATATGCTTCATTCATGCAAATTGAGGCAAACAGAAATTAACTCCCATTATTTCACTGATCTATGCTATCATCTGAATTTTTACCATGACATTTTTGAACATGCATCCTTTTTCTACAGTAGCCATAATTGCAGGGCTGTTCTCCTAATAGTCTTGTTTAGAACTGTATTCAAAACATGCTTCTTTGCCAATTAGCATGTTTTAGGAAACAACAATTCTCAGGTCATTAAATTTCCTTCCATAAATGTGGGTTCAGTCCCTTAGAAATTAAATGATATGAGTAGAAAATTATTTTTTGCACATGGAAATGTGGTCCTTTCCCAATCAATTAGTTTAACTAGAAAGCTTGGCTCTCATAGCAGGTGATATATGATTTACCTGTTTTCCAAGAACCAACTGTGTGCTCTGCACCCCACAGCCTTTCCTACCCAGGTCATACCAAACAGTTAGCAAATTAGGTCTCAAGATTAGCTGTCTCTTACATAGTTAGAGTCTTCCCTGTCAATATTATGTCATTGCTCTTTTGTGACTGTCTTAACTACTTTGGGTCTCTGTACTCTGATGTGTGAAATTGGGATATTAATGGCACCCATCTCCTTGGGTTTTGTTAGGATTAAAATATTCAATGTACAGTTAGATTCTTTGGTTGTGAAGTTTTATCTAAAAGAATCATAACCTAGACTAAAGTCATGGAAGCTGTCCCTTTTTTTCCTGGTAGATTTTGCAGTTTTAGGTTTTAAGTTTAACACCCTCTGAGTTGATTTTTTTCTATAGTCTGAAAATTTACACAAATTTTATTCTTCTGTATATGGGTAACCTTTGTCTCATCAGCACTTACTGGAGAGACTGTCATTTCTGTGTTGTGTGTTTTTGGCAACTTTGTCAAAAACTGATTGACCTTTAATATCTGGATGTATTTCTAGTGTCTATGTTCTATTCCAAATTCAGGAAGTCATCAATCAATTGAATGAAAAGACAACCTATAAAATAAAAGAAAATATTTGAAAATAATACATTTTATAATGGGCTAGAGTCCAAAAATATAAGAAATTCAAGTAGTTCAATTGTAATAAAACACATAATGTGTTTAAAAATCAGTAAGAGACATGTAAGCATTTCTCCAAAGAGAATATGCAAATGGTCAATAGGCAGGTGAAGAATTCTGACTACTTCTAATTATCAGGGGAACACACATTGAAACCATGATGAAATGTTACCTAATATGCAGAATAATTGTTCAAAGAGAGATAACAAGGACTAGTATCTTAGTTACTTTTCTATTTCTGTGACAAAACAGCATGACTAAGGCAACTTATAAAAGAAAGCATTTAATTTGTGAACTCTTGGTTCCAGATGGTTAGAATCTATGACCATCCATACTGGGAGCATGACATCTAGCAGGTAGGCAGGGCTCTCAGACAATGTTCCATCACTAAGAGACATTTAGAAAGACTATTATGAAAGTGGATCCACAACAGGAGGCAGAATGAGAGAAAGCTGACTGGGAATGACATGAGCTTTTGAAACCTCAAAGCCCACCCTCAGTGACATACTTCTTCCAATAGGGCTACATCTCCTAATCCTTCCAAAACAGTTTCAATATTTGGGATGTTGTGGAACCTCTAAGAGTTTTGCTGGAGAAAGTTCATGACTGGAGGGTGGTCTTTGGCACTTTCTGTTCTTGCTCATTCTTCTTGTGTTGTGGATGAAGTATGATCAGCTAGTTTCATCATGCTTCTACCCTGCCATGCTGTCCATACCATTATGGACTTAAGCCCTCTGGAACCATAATCAAATAATCTTCATCTGGATTAAGTTGTTTTTGGCCATGTATTTTTTTTTTTTAGTCACAGCTGTAAATAGTAATTCATATAAGCCTCAAGATAGGAGTAAGAAGCATGTTTGAGCAAGAAAAAGGAGACTATCACAGGGGAAGATAGGAAGAGAGGTATCCAGAGACAGACATGAGGATTAGGTAGGTGGATTTCATGCACCAAAGTGAGGAGCCTGCATTCTATTATAATTGACAAGGAATATTTTGGAAGTTTTTGCCAGGGAAGTGAATGCTAAGTGGAATTAACCGGGGGGGGGGGGGTGGTGGTGGAAGGGAAAACTTGGAGCTCCTTGTAATACTCATTTTCTATTTGGAGCCTTGGACTTGGTATGTTTCTAACCTAACTAATTACTCAGTGCTAGTGAAGTAATGAATCTCAGAGGAGAACCTCTACAACCAACCAGCATAATCCACTCTCACAATATAAACATTTATCCTCTACCCACATTGAGAAAACTTCTCTTTGCAACAAATGGAGACGACTACACAAAACCACAACCAATCAAAATGTGGAGTTGTGGAGATCAGTCCCAAAGGATACATCTACAAAACACTCTGTTACCTAAGGTTCAGAGAACATTGTGGAAGGGGGCACAGAAAGATTGTAAAAGCCAAAAAAGGACAATGGAGTTTGCAGTGAAGTTGTATCTCTAGTAAGGTCAGGAGCTACTCCATAAAAATCTCACCAACGTGGTTGCACAAACACGATCCAAATGAGGACAACACCAATAGACATGATACCTCAACCCCACAAAAATAACTACAGGTGACTAAGGAATGATGAGAATGGAGAAGTAGTCTCCAGGGAAGAGCACACCAATTAGTTGGTTATCCAATACCAAATGGTCAGCCCTGAAAACATAAGTACCATTATACAGACTGAGCAGATTTTATTTAGTAATGTATCTGTATATACATACGTGTATGTAACAGCAATTAATGAAAAAATGGACAATGAATTTGAAAGAGAGAGGGAGGGGTATATGGGAAGTTTTGGAGGGAGAAAATGGAAGGAAAAATGATGAAATTATAATCTCAAAAATAAAAGAAAAATAACAGAGAAAATAATGTCTAATGTAAGATGGATTAGTTTCAACAGTGTATTTATGGCACACTTTATAAACTGCAGTGAGGGTAGGGTATAATTTTCTTTTATTACAAAACCCATATGAAAGGTGATAAAAAAGTATGAAAACAATTCACTTCACCTCTCCATCTCAGAAAATCATGCTTTTATTCACTGACCATGAATG